>NC_135724.1:610000-910000 GCF_964656455.1 Halichoerus grypus
GAGAGGAAGACGGGACAGGACTGGGTCTCCCGGCCGGGCTGGGAGGAGCCTCAGTGGCTGGAGTGCAGCAGGGGCCCCAGGCGTGCTGTCCTCGGGGTCCCTGCCCAGCCGAGTCTGAGCCTCTGGGAAGGAGCCTCGCGTAGACGGCTCACTTGCGAGGGAAAGCATCCTCTGTTCTCAACGAACTCAAAGTGCAAACATTTGACTTTATAGAGCCAGGGACTGATTTCTCCCCCTGAACCTGAGGCTTTGAATGTCAGAAACTTTCGGGCAGGGCAGGTGCCCCGTGGCTCTGCTGGGGGAGGGTGGACCACCATCCCTCGTAAGCTGCCAGGGCCAGCCGCTGAAACTCCTGTGGAAGCTAGGGAAGGCCCGGCCATCCTGTAACGGGGGTCGCGGGCTCAGCCCCCTGTCCTGGCCGTCTCCGTGAGGGCCCTCAGGCTGTGGGCTCAGGGGCTGCATCCTGTTCTGGGGACCCTGGCACCATCCAAAGACGCTGACCTGATTCCGAACCCTGACCCAGGCCGGACCTGCACCCAGCGCCTGTCTGGGCTCCGTGTCCTTATCTGCAAGATGAGAAGAGCCAGAGCCCATGCAGGGCCCGGGGTCAGCTTTAAAGGGGCAATGACGGCCCTCAGAGCCGTGCCTGAGGCGGGGCCAGCCCTCCAGACGTGCTTGGACTACTGCGGCCCCTGGCCAGTGAAGCCTCCACCTGGGCTGATATTGCCGGGCCCGAATGAGCCCCCCAGAGCTCTCCACCCCGGGGACCTGTGCTCAGAGCTGCGGGAGCCCCTCCTGACAGGTCAGCTCCGGTCAGTAGCCGACCACGCCCTGCAGAACCAAGAGCCACTGCAACCCCGTCAGTAATATTTGTCCCTGAATCTCAGCCTCGTGACGTGCCTTCCACGGCCTGCCTGATGCCCAGGGCAGTGTGCCAACTCTGTTCTCAGCAGACGCATTTGACTGTCACTCTGAGGGACTGTTTCCACCTCGATGCCTGCGACTTCAGTTCCACTGCAGCCTTAAAACATGCCCCACGCAGTTTTCCGATTCCAGAACTTACTACAAAGCTACGGTCATCAAACCGCGTGGCTTCAGCACTAAGGCAGACTCACAGAGCAGAGCAGGAGAGCAGAGTCCGGACGTCAGTCCATAGCTGGACACTCGGACGACTTCCAGCACGGCTGCCCAGACGGTGTGCCGGGAGGAGCTAAAGCCTGACACTGCCGGTCGACTGGATTCCAGCAGGGCTGCCACCATCCTCACTGGGGAGGGCCAGCCCCTTCAACAGACAGGCGGGGAGAGCAGGACGTCCACGTGCAGAAGAATGAAGGGGGACCCCTACCTCACACCACACACAAAAACTAGCTCAAGATGGATCGCAGACCTAAATGTAAAACAACAAAACCCTTGGAAGAAAACATCGGACAAAAGCTTCATGACACTGAATTTGGCAGTGATTTCTTGGATATGACACCAAAGGCAGAGGCAGCAAGAGAAAAAACAGACAAATCGAACCTCATGAAATTTTTAAATTTTGTGCATCAAAAGACACTATCCAGAGTAAAAAGACAACCCACAGAATGGGAGAAAATATCTGCAAATCATAGATCTGACAAGGGATTAACATCCAAAATATAAAGAGAACTCCTGAAACTCATCACCACCACCAAAAAAAAATTCAAAAATGGGAAAAAGACTGGAATAGACATTTTTCCAAAGATATATAAATGGACAAAAAAGACATGAAAAGATGCTCAAGATCACTAATCATTGGGGAACAGCAAATCAAAACCACAATGAGGTCCCACTTTACACCACACACTCATGAGGATGGCAATGCTCAGAAGAGGAGAAAACAGAGGATGTGGAGAAATGGGACCCCTGTGCGCTGTTGGTGGGAATGTAAAATGGCGCAGCTGCTGTGGGAAACGGTATGGCGGGTCCCCAAAAAATTGAAAACGGAATTACGATCTGATCCAGAAATTCCACTTGTGGGTATGGACCCCCCCCAAAATGGAAAGGAGGGTCTCGAAGAGATGTTTGTACCTCCATGTTCGTAGCAGAATTATCTCCGATAGCTACCACATGGAAGAACCCAATGTCCATGGATGGATGGATGGATGGATGGATAGGCCGAATGTGGCCTATCCACCTAATGGAATATTACTGAGTCTACTGCACCTGCTACAACACAAATGATCCTTGAGGACCTGGTGCCGAGTAAAACAAGCCAGTCAACGTGATGTATGTAGTGTCCCTGAACTCCTCACCTAAAAGTGCTTAGGATGATAAATTTTATAGTTCATGTATTTTAACACAGTTTTTTTTTAATGGCAAAAAAAATGACGTATGCAAAAAAAGCAGTTAGTCGCGTGTGCTTTGTCTTCACACCTGCCGTATTGGGAAGACACCAACGTACTCGTTGCAAGTTTAACATTTTGTAATCCCGGGTGCAATATATAACTGTTGTGTGTTGTTGATGATATCAATTATTTGAAAGAAACTGACATTATCCAAAATATACAACTTCTTCTGGAAAATTTGAGTAAGGATCTTGGACTGCAAAGAGCTCATCTTTTGTGAGGTCCCTGGTCCCTGTGCTGACCCTCAGGCCGCCTGGACCAGGAGGCCAGGGTGAGCATTGGGGCAGGTCTGGGGAGGCAGGGCTGCGGCCACCGGGTAGAAGTGGACCTGCCTGGGGGACACCCACAGGAGTCTGCTTGGGAGTGGAGCAGCCGGCTCCGAGTGAGGGCCCCCCGCTCCGAGTGAGTCCCCTGGCTTTGAGCGAGGGCCCCCCGACTTTGAGCGAGGGCCCCCGGCTCCGAGTGAGGGCCCCCGGCTTTGAGTGAGGGCCCCCGGCTCCGAGTGAGGGCCCCCCGACTTTGAGCGAGGGACCCTGGCTCCGAGTGAGGGCCCCCGACTTTGAGCGAGGGAACCCGGCTCTGAGTGAGGGCCCCCGGCTCCGAGCGAGGGCCCCCCGGCTTTGAGCGAGGGCCCCCGGCTCCGAGTGAAGGCCCCCGGCTTTGAGCGAGGGCCCCCCGACTTTGAGCGAGGGCCCCCGGCTCCGAGTGAAGGCCCCCGGCTTTGAGCGAGGGCCCCCCGACTTTGAGCGAAGGCCCCCGGCTCCGAGTGAGGGCCCCCCGACTTTGAGCGAGGGACCCCGGCTCCGAGTGAGGGCCCCCGACTTTGAGCGAGGGCCCCCGGCTCCGAGTGAGGGCCCCCCGACTTTGAGCGAGGGACCCCGGCTCCGAGTGAGGGCCCCCGGCTCCGAGGCACAGCACGCCCTGGGATGTGACAGGCACTCCCAGTGTGGACATGCACTGGGTTTGAACCCTGGTTCTGCAGTCGACAACATGCCATGAGGGTGAACTCTCTAGGTCTGTGTCCTCCCCTGAAAGGGGAATGGTGACCTTACCAAGTGGTCTCCCCGAGGTTCTTTGTACCCAGCAGGCGTCCCTGATCCAGGAGCTGGAAATGCATCTTCGTAAGGGGCTTGGCTCCCCCTTAAGTACAGATTCTCCACCTAGACTCCCTGCTTCCCACCTGCTCTCTGTGGTCCGCGGGGTCGCAGTCACAGACCTGGGGGCTGGCACGCAGGTGCTCAGCAGAGTGCTGGCAGGGAGCCGGGGACGTGGGCTGGTGCTGCCCCTTCCCAGGTTCCCAGGCCAGCTGTCCTGGGTCGGAACACCTATGGCTGGAGAAGGGCCTTCCTGGGGGCCCGCTGGGCATGGTGCATTGGTCACGCCCGGGGCTACATGGTTCCTCCCTCCTTGGTCCCCAGGCCCCTCTCCCAGGTGGTCGTGTGCCCCCGCAGTTATGAGGACAGGCGTAAGATCACTCGGCCCCACGTCTGGCGGTTCGAAGCAGACGTCACAGTTAATGATGCTGCTTAGAAATGGGGCTTTGGCCAAATGTGGTGTATGAGAGGCTCTCCATCAGAGGCCCCGACTCTCGGAGGCCTGGGCAACGGCCCCCACAGCGGCAGACCCTCTAGGACAGTGACGGGAGATGGAACGGCCAGCCCGGGGGATACCTGTGGGCCACAGGCCACGTGCACCCCACTGGAACCTCCCACCTGCAGGATGGGACATCTCCAATCGCCTACCTGGGGGGACGGCCCAGACCGGCTTCTGGACACCGCAGGGCGGTGGGCCCTGGGTCCCCTTCGTGTCCCCCAGGCACGCCCCTTCCATGCGCCCTGGGGTCTGGACACCTTCAGCGCTGACTCTGATTGTGGCAGCGACGCCTTTGCCCCCACAGAGCGCACGGCAGCCCCTGAGCTCCAGACTTGAAGTCCTGTCGTCCCCCCGCCAGGCCCACCGGCAGCGGCGCCAGCGTGACCGCCCCCCTTGAGGCCAGTGACCTCATACCCTCTGTCCCCATGCGGTGCCTGGTGACGCCGCGTCACATCTCAGACCCCACGCGCTGGCGTCCTCCTGGAAGAGGAGCGAGAGAGGAGTTTCCGGCCAGAAGCCTCACGTCCTGCCTGGTTCTCAGGGACCTCTGACTCTGGACCTCTGTCTTTGGAGGTCCATTTAGTCCTAACACTCAATGTTCGTGTGTCGTCCCCCACAGCAGGGGCAGCCCGCCCCCCGGGGAAGCTACATTCTCCCTCCTCCCATGGCCGAGCCCTCGCGGCCTTCTCCGGCCGCGTCCTGTGCACGCCCCACCCAGCTCCTGCCTCCCCGGACCCTGGTGGCCCCACTCACCCCTGCTTCAGCTCCATGCCTCCTTGGGACTCAAACACTCGCCGTGCCGTGGGCCCACAACAAGTCCACCACACGCCCCAGTCGGGTCTGAGCTCCCCCTGAGGCCCTGCAGCCCCCACACCGGAGGGTGCGCTCGGTTGACTCCACATGGGCACCGCAGGTCTCGAGCCTCCTGCAGGATCCCCGCACCCCGGGGGAATGGCGACTCCTCGCTGACCATTCCTCCCTCCCAGGCTGCCCCCCGCCCTGCTGGGCCCAATTCTCCAGTGCCTTCCATGTCCGTCCTCTGTTGTGCAGACCTCTGCACTTGAGCTGAACCATGTCATCCCATAGCTTTAGCTAAAATATCCCTTCCCAAGGACATCTGTTTTCTGACCCTCCTGTATGTTCCTGACCAATCCAGAGTGTCTCAGTGGCAAGGTTTGTCCATGGATCATGTCTCACCCATTCCTGGGGACACGTCCAGGGGACTGTGAGCTCTGAGAACGTGTCTTGGGGGCTGTGAGCTCTGAGGACACGTCCTGGGGGCCTGAGCTCTGGGGACATTTCCTGGGGGCTGTGAGCTCTGAGGACATTTCCTGGGGGCCTGAGCTCTGGGGACATTTCCTGGGGGCCTGAGCTCTGGAGACATTTCCTGGGGGCTGTGAGCTCTGAGGACACGTCCTGGGGGCCTGAGCTCTGGGGACATTTCCTGGGGGCTGTGAGCTCTGAGGACACGTCCTGGGGGCCTGAGCTCTGGGGACATTTCCTGGGGGCTGTGAGCTCTGAGGGCTTTTCCTGGGGGCTGTGAGTTCTGAGGACACGTCCTGGGGGCCTGAGCTCTGGGGACATTTCCTGGGGGCTGTGAGCTCTGAGGACACGTCCTGGTCCTGAGCTCTGGGGACGTTTCCTGGGGGCCTGAGCTCTGGAGACATTTCCTGGGGGCTGTGACCTCTGAGGACTTTTCCTGGGGGCTGTGAGCTCTGAGGACACGTCCTGGGGGCCTGAGGTCTGGGGACTTTTCCTGGGGGCTGTGAGCTCTGAGGACATGTCCTGGGGGCCTGAGCTCTGGGCACATTTCCTGGGGGCCTGAGCTCTGGGGACATTTCCTGGGGGCCTGAGCTCTGGGGACACGTGTCTTCTCCGGCCAGAGTGTCATTGCCCAGCAGGACCCTGTGGGGACAGTGCAGGGGTGACTGTCTTCTGGCAGGAGCAAGCCACCCACAGAGGGGACCCCCAGTGATGCTGTTGACTTCCTCCCTTCCCTCTGAAATCACCCCTGGACAAAGCTGATGCACCCAAGCTCCTGGGGGTGGCACTGTCTCAGGCCCTCGTGGCTGTGGTTCTGTGAGACCACATGCCCAGGACACAGTCCCGTCCCAACTGATGTGCCCAGACCAGACAGAGCCCGAGAACACACAGCAAACCCACAGAAATGTCCGGAAGGTTTGCTCTCGGGCTCACTGGAGACACCACTCAGTGCTGAAGGACAGGGGACGGGATGGGCCGGGCCTGCTCCCTGCTGGGTGTAGTGCTCCCCACGTTCCTTCCATTATGGCTGGAGCTGGGGGGCGGCTGAGCCTCGCACTGGGGAGGGGTGGGCAGTCCTGCTGGTTGCTCTGAGACCCCTGGGCCACGCGCCACCATCCTGACTGCTCCGTGGGTTCTGTGCATAAAGGGGGCGTTCCTCACCTGCCGTGTCTGTTGGTGACGGGACCTGGATGGGTCCCCTGCAGCTCCCAGGACAGTGAGCACCCTCTGTGGGGGCCTGGGGACCAGAATTGAACTGTCCAAATGGTGAGGAGGTGGACTCCCACCCCCAGACAAGGCGGGAGCCCGGGCTGGGTCCTGCAGGTCTTCACGTGGCCCCCACTCCAAGGAAGACCTGGTGTGCGTGTGGAGTGACGAGCAGGGCCCGGTCCTGCCCAGCATGGCCCTCTGAACCTGCTTCCTCATCTGTGGGTGTGGGGCCTCCCCCACCCTTGCGGGGCGGTGGGAACGGCACCTGCGGCACGCGGGTCCCAGCAGGAACAGCCCTGCCACTGAGGCCTCAGGTCCTGGGGAGCCTGGGGCACCAGGCCCCTCGTGCCCCCCTGGGGGCTCCGATTAGCGGGCCGGGTCGTGTGGACGGGACCTCCCTGTGTCTCAGACCTCACGCTCTGGGGGGAAATGTTGCAAGGCTGATTTCCAGGGAAAGCATAATGGGCAGGGAGGATGAGCATCACGGGTTGAATACGTTGAGAAAGATACATTCAAGTCCTAACCCCTAGTCCCCCTGAATGGGACCTTGTTTGGAAATAGGGTTTCTGCAGATGATCAAGTTAAGACAAGGTCGTTAGGGTGGCCCTGAACCCATAGGACTGTGTCCTTTTAAGAAGAGGGAACTTTGAGGGATGGACACATGGGGAGGCCAGCTGAAGGCTGAGGCCGAGGCAGAAGGGACGCAGCCATGCGAGTCCTTAGCTCCTCCGGGGGAAGTGTGGCCCTGGGTCACGCAGATCTCAGACTTCTGGCCTCCCGAGCGGTGACAGAATGAACTTCAGTTGGGTTGAGCCACACAGTTGGCGAAAGTGTGTCATTGCTGGCCCAGGACACGAACACAATGGTTCAAGGGGGAAACAAGGCTCCTGTGGGCTCCAGGACAACTCTGAGCCCCACGTGGGCAGCAACCCTGTGCTCCCTGTGGCCGTCGTCCCCAGAAGGAAGGGCTCAACAATGGACTCATCATCGATGTTCCTTTTCAAGGCAAAGTTTTTATTTTGCTTTTTCTCTGGACTCTGTTGCTCCGGGCTCCTTGAGAGATGATCAGAGATGCGCTGTAAATAGCAGCAGATCGGACACTTGGCGGAGATTTTAGGAGCATTTACTACTCAGGGCCCACGTGGGGCGGGGAAGCTGAGGCAGGAGGCTAATGACAATTCATTCCGTTACTGCTCGCTGCGCTCAGTTACGTCTTTTAATAAAGGACATTTACTACAGAGAAGGATAGACGCTAACGTCCTGGACCCACGGGGAGTCAGGGCGAAAACAGGTCAGCGCTCTCAGCTCCCAGGGCAACGAGGGCGTCCCCAAGTGCACGCTCAGCTCCAAGGGCACAGGGTGGGAGGGGCGGGCAGAGCCTGCTGCCAGCAGAAGGTGTGCATGCATGCGTGTGAGTGCACACGTGTACTCTGCGTGCTGGTGTCAGCCGTGTCCATGTCGGCAGCGGCTGCACGGTCCCCTTCGGAGGAATCCCGGGAATCAGCCTTAGACCCTACGGGAGACCGCTTCCCCCTCCTCCCTCCGTCCTTCCTCCCTTCTTTCTTCCTCCCATCCTTCCATCCTTCCCCCCTCCCTTCTTTCCTTCCTCTCATCCTTCCATCCTTCCTCCCATCCTTCCATCCTTCCTCCCATCCTTCTATCCTTCCTCCCTTCCTTCCATCCTTCCTCCCTTCCTTCCATCCTTCCTCCCTCCCTTCTTTCCTTCCTTCCATCCTTCCATCCTTCCTCCCTTCCTTCCATCCTTCCTCCCTCCCATCCTTCCATCCTTCCATCCTTCCTCCCATCCTTCTATCCTTCCTCCCTCCCTTCCATCCTTCCTCCCTTCCTTCCATCCTTCCTCCCTCCCTTCTTTCCTTCCTTCCATCCTTCCATTCTTCCTTCCATCCTTCCATCCTTCCACCCTTCCTTCCATCCTTCCTCCCTCGCTTCTTTCCTTCCTCCCATCTTTTCATCCTTCCATCCTTCCTCCCTCCCTTCTTTCCTTCCTCCCATCCTTCCATCCTTCCTCCCATCCTTCCATCCTTCCTCCCATCCTTCCATCCTTCCTCCCTTCCTTTCTTCCTCTTTTTAGATTTACTTAGAGAAAGAGAGTGAGAGAGAGTGCGAGCAGGGGGCAGGCAGAGGGAGAGAGGGAATCCCAAGCCGACTCCCCGCTGAGCAGAGAGCTCGACACGGGGCTCGATCCCACAACCCTGAGATCATGAGCTGAGCAGAAACCACGAGTCAGACGCTAAACCAACTGGGCCACCCGGGTGCCCCGGGAGAACACTTTATGACTCTGTAACAGCCCACGTATTGTGGGTGCTGTTTTCATGGGAGTGCTTGGAGTTTGAAAGATGTGTTTCCAAAAATGAACAGAAGTTCTCCAGCTACAAGCTACTTGGTTCCAAACCTCCTCGCTATTCAGGGCTTGGGCCTGAGTGGGTGGGGTTTGTCTTGCCCGCGGCAGGCGGGGTGTCTCCCAAGGCCGGAGGCAGGAAGAGGGGAGGCACAGGCCCTTGGCCCCCTGCCTGGCCTCCTCAGTGCAGCCCCATCCAAGAGCTCAGACCCAAACTTCAGCTGTGCCTTTGTGAAGTCTGGGACAGAACAAGCCTGTGGACTTGTTCATACAAATGTGTGAATGACTGATGGCCTTTTAATAGTGCACATGCATTTGCATGTTTAGAATAGGATCCTATTAACCCAAATAGATCTCTAATTGGCTACATTCCCCGGGGTTTTAAGTGGAAGCTTCAGGGAGCAGATGCTGGGAGTGGGGGGCAGAGTCAGCCTCCATCAGTGACGGGGTTCCCCAGCCGCCCCCCCCCCCGAAAGAAGGGCACACTGCACACAAATGGAAGGTGGCGGGACGCACAGCAGGGATCCGGAACACTTGCAGGGACGGAGTATAGAGCCTGGCATGGCTGGGAGGCTCCGGGCCTGGTCTTCCCGATCCTCCTTCCAGACGCCACTCCTGGGACTCCCTGATAGGAGTTCCTCCACTGGAAAGAGGGTGTGTCCCATGGGTCTGGGGGTTTTGTCCGGTCCTCTCTGCCGCCTCAGGTCCTGTAACACTGCGGACCCCAGCCTGGGCTGCCTGGTTCCTCTGGCAACGGGGACAGGGACAGGGACAGGGGTCTGTCCGGCGTGAGCTCTGTCCCACTTCCCGCCAGCTGCCTCGAACCCCTGGGTGGCACCGGGGTCGGGCCGCCCTCTGGGGCTGGGGCCTGGTGTCTGTGGTCTCTTCGCCCCTGGGTTTGGAGCTGGAGGAGGAAGCTGAGCTGTTTCTCTGAGGGCCACCGAGGCAGGACCACGCCAGGGGCAGGCTGCCTGATATGCAAGCACGCCCTCGGCAGCCCACTCTGGGGCGCTCCTGATGGTCGCTTGCCCTGGACATGCTGGGCCTGGCCGGAGCCGGCGTCTCTCTGTCCTCGGCTCTCTGGCTGTGTCCTGGGTGGTCATTTTGGGTGGGTGGATGTGCAGGAGTGCCTCAGGGTGGGGGGCCCCTCCTGCCTGGTGCTGGCCGGGCTCCTCCATGACCAGCCCCCTTCCCAGCCACATTGGCCTCAGGGGCCAGCTGGAGGCTGGAGGGCCTGACGCGCACCTCCCCCGCCAGGACTCAGTCCTGGGGCCACGGTGCCAGAAGCGCCCGCCGGCTGGAGCTGTCGCTGGCGCCCGCACCCTCCCCAGCCGGCCTCCAGCTCACCAGAATACCTGGGGCCTGGAGTAATCTCCTTCCTCGCCTCCTGTCCATGGGCCAAGGCCCAGGGAGGTGGCTTTGTTTGGGCGGCGGCCTCGCTGGGCTGGGAGGGCAGCTCTGGAATAAGGCAGAATTGCAGGTTTGGATTTTTCACCGTCTTCTGATTTCAGTTTATGTGACTGAATGGCTTACAGCTGTGTCCAAGGGCTACACCCCGCTCCTTTATTTGCCACATCGCGGCGGGGAGGTGCCAGCACAGCTGGAGAGGATTAAAACCCACCGATTCCGGCACCCTCAGCCAACGCACAGCCTGACACGGCTCGGCAGAAATAGTCTTCTCATGGCAAGGCGGGAAGGAAACCACAGCCGAACGTAAAAAGCCTCCCGTGTTGGGCCCGGGATCCACGCAAATCTAACCCACAAACAAGGAGCCTTGTGCTCCGCAGCCTCGCCCACTCGAGACAACCAGACCACCTCACGGCCCCGGCTGCAGGCTCCCCGGTCCGTGCGTCTCACTCCCGCGCCCCAGGGACCCGCCTCCCCAGCCCCCCTGTGTGCACAGGGGGTCCCTGGGGCCGCAGCAGAAGGCGCAGGCAGCGTGCAGCCTCGGGGCTCCCCGCACGGTTACCCCAGTGCAAGACGCACGGAATGAAGTGAAATCAGAGTTAAAGTTGTGTTTAAATGTGACAAAGGGACTTGAGATAAGCTGTCATTTACTAGGATTTATTCTCCTGGGTCCGAAAAGGACTTTCCTCTTTTTTTTTTTTTCGTTTTTGTAGCTTTTTGCATCATCATTACGTCGCGGTCAGCCCTGGAGGATGCACAAACAAGTATTTTTCCAAACTGAAATTCTGAAATAGAAGCAGCAGTAAAAAGAGATCCTGGATTTATGACCATGTTCCACCCCCCACCCAGTATTTCTCTTCCTTTCAGTTCACTGGGGGCACGGGGAAAAGCTGTCGGCTGCGTGGTGGGGGGACCCCTGGTGCCGAGCCTCCTCCTCCCCTGCCCCAGCGGAGCCCGCACTGGCCGGGGCCCCTGCCTCCTCGCCGTGGGTGGGCGCCCAGAAGGGGTTCAGGCCCCTGGAGTCCCACCCTCGCCGTGTGAACAGCTGTTTTGGCAACTCTCAGTACAGATCAATTTGGGAGTGAACTCGGAAATACCAAGTGTGCGCACGGAGGTGAGGGGTCGCTCGCCTCCTTCCAGGCCTGCCCGGGGCCCTTCCGAAGGCCGGCCGGCCCCACGCCTCCTTCCACCTGGGCCCTCCGGGCTCTTCCCACCGGCTTCTCCTTCCCCACCTCTGGGCCTGTGTCGGCCCCCAGCTCCAGGACGTTGTGCAGCCGGGGCGCCCGCCCGGTGCCCACTGCCCGCACGCGGCCCGCGGCGGTGCTCCCGGCCTGTGCAGACGTGTTGCTCTTGGCAGCTGAGCTCTGTGCAGGGCAGCCTCACGCCGGCACCTGGAACGGGGCCCGGGAGTTGGAGGCCCCTCTGAGTCATGCTTTCCAGAACCTCGCACCCTGGCCTCCGGGCCCGTGGCTGCGTCAGGGCTGGGAGTCCGTCAGGGGCCCGGCCCCCACAGCCCACGCAGCATTTGGCCACTGCAAGAAAAATGCTCTTGCCCCATCAGTGGGGCTCTGCTTTTGGGGCTGGAGGCAGAAATAGGGGTGATCCATTCTCCAAAGTGGCAATGTGCTCCATCCCAAACTACTTGTTGAACGTAACAGACACCAAGGACTTCGTTTTACAACGTTTCTGCGCAGCGGTCTGGAGGGTAGAGCCCTCCCTGGTGAAAAATCCGAGGAGGCCTCTGTTGCCAAAGGCGCTGTTCCTCCAAGTGAAACACAGTATCACATTTGCTTTCATGCGATTTTAAATGGAAGCAATTACCTCTGCAGTTCAGTTTAACCCTTTGCCAGATCCCATTTTTACAATCGTGACCATTTAGGGGTTAAAACGTCCAGTCTCCTTTCCACTCCACGCACATCACAGGGCTCAGGGCTGATGGGGCCGAGCATAGCGGGTCTGGAGTAAGCAGGTGCAGGCCAGGCTCCTTCTAGAATGCGGGCAGAGCCAGGAGCGGGTGGGGCCCCCAGGACACCCCCGTTTTCCTGGCGTCAGCCCATCTCCGAGGAGCTCCAGCTTCAAGGTCAGCAGGAAGCGGGGCGCCCGGTGAGCCGCCTGCCGTCCCTCTGCAGCCCCTCCAGCGGGAGGCTGGGGCCTGTGCTCGGGGGCACATGCGTGTCCCCATGCTATTTGTCGCCCTTCCTCCTGCACACAGGCAGGCTCCTTGAAGCAAAGCTTTTTTTGTCTATCACTTCATTGTCTTCTTTAGTTTTTTATCACAGTGCTACACTGTTTTAGGAACGTGGGCATATTTTATAGTGACAACCACCATCACCCAACAGCACAGCGTTCTTGACTGGTCCCGTCCACACCCTGTTTCTCGCTCACTAAAGGACCCGCTGCGGTCCTCTCAACTTCCTTTTGATTTCACCTCCAAGTCTTAAAAAATGTGTGGCACTGCTGTTTTAAGAATTTTAAGGTTTAGGTATTATCTGCTGGCTCCCTACTACGGAAGGTGAGGATTTGGGGTTCTCGTCGCCCTCCCCTGCGCTGCTCCCCACGCCCCTCCCTCTGGCCTCCTCCACGCCGGGCATGTCCACGTGGTGCCATGGGGTCCCCGGGCTGGCCGTCCCCAGCATCCGTGTCCCCTTCTCGACAGGAGAAGAGAAACCCCGACTTTGTTAAGACTCACTTTTCAACTGCACAAGTGAATGGGATCTGCAGCCCCAGGTCCCTCATCCCCAGAGGCACTGGTTTGTCCCTCACAGAGGACAGCTCTGTCCACGCGGCCTCGACGCCTCACCACCCCCAGCCGGGCAGCAGTGCACCCGCAGCTCCCCACCCCAGCTTCTGCAGCGTGGGTCCTCCGCCCGGGTGCTCCCCAGAACTAGGCTCTGGCTGACGGGGCTGCGTGCTCGATGCGTGTGATGTGCGCGACTTCCCGGAAGGACACGCGGGAGGGCCGGGCTCGGGCTGGGAGAGAACGTCCACGCAGCCGCGGGCCGAGGGCCGAGCGCCAGACACGCAGGACTTCTGCTCACGGGGCTGCAGGAGAGGCTCAGCCGCGTCCTAACGAATACGTCGTGAGGACATAGCCTTTCTTGTGCTAACTGTGTTTTCTCCTCGGATTAATAACTGCCTTGGTTTTCCCAGTGCTCAGCTTACGGGGCTGCCGTGGGCCCCCCACCCCCGTCCCGCTGATGCTCGCCGATGCTCTGCCCGTCTCGGGTTCTCCTGGCGACGTGCATCGGGGTGGCTGTGCTCACGCCGGATCCGGCCTCGGACTCTCCCCTGGGCCATGCTCTCCAGCCGGTGCCACACATCCTGTGGGAGCCTCCGTTCAGGTCTGAAAGTATCTTTTTCCTTTCAGGCTTGATCGAGAAAGTGTTTGGTTTGGAACTTGAAGTGGGGAATTGTTGTCCTAAACCCAGGAAGGCTTTGCTCACAGTGTCCTGGGTTCCTTGTTGTTACTTGGGACGCCAGCGCCATTCCGACGCCCAAACTCGGGGCCCAGAGGCTCCGCTCTGGGCCCCGGCAACCTCGGTCTCCGTGGGAGAGGGCGCGTTGTTCCGCGGGTGGCATGCTGCCGCTTTCTGTTCTCTGCTTCTCCTCTGGCATCTTCACCAGCTCATCTGCTTCCCAGGACAGTTGAATGTTGCCTTCAGCTCTTCCTCTGAGTTTTTATTTGTGCCGTCTGTTTTAAATTTCCAGTTTAGTTTAATTTTAATTTTTGATGTTTTAATTTCCAAGAGCTCAGCCCTCTGAACAATTCCTTTCACCTAGCTTGTCTTTTTTTCTATGATTATAATGCCTTTTTCTATCTTTCCAAAAATACAAGGGTCCCCCCGCCCCCTGGATTGTGTCTGGTGAACTTTCCTCTCTCACGTGCCAGGCCGTGCAGCGCTGGGAATGTCTAGAAGTTTGCTCGCTGGGGGGAAAGCCTGACTTACAATGTTGTCCAATTTCCATGGTGTAAATTCTCTCCTCATGGGCAATTTCAGCTTACCCACAGCTAGCTCCCGAAATTCCTAAACACTGAGCAAATGCGTCCCAGGAGCCAACAAGAGCTGGGGGTACAGCCCAGAGCTGGCGCATGCCCTCCACAGGTGTCGGGCCTGGTCCTCCCGGTGGGGCACGGGGCGCGCGTCCAGGAGGTGGAGTCCAAGTGTCTCCCTGTCTCTTTCCAGCTCCGCGGCCGCGCTCTGCAGCCCATCTCGGGACAGTTGTCCTTTTGCCCTCTCATTGGCCTGGGGGCCAGGTGCCACACACGCTTGGGTCCGCTTCCTCTCCCGCTAAGTCGGCTTCCTCTTACCCACCGGCTCCCAAAATATTGTAGCCGTTCCGGTGAGCTGCGGCTTCCTCCGTCTCCTTTGTGCTTGGGGGTTCTGCCATGTCCCTCTTGCTGCCATTTCAGGGGAGTTCGGGAGGAAGGAAAGAGGGATACGCATGCCCTGCTATGACCCCTTAAAGGACCGGCCCCTTGAGCTATCCTGTCCCCGCGGCGGTGGCAGGACCCCGCTAACCACACCTGTCTCTTCTGGGCTTCATCCTCGAAATCCCAAAGCCTTTTCCAGAGATGGCCGTCTCTGACCCTCTGAGCTCAGGGACAACGGCCTCACTTGGTGGGGGCCCCCTTTCTCCTCCTGCAGAGGAGATTTTCTCTTTCAGTTTAGATAAATGGAGAGTTGACTCTCGCTCTGGGAACACAACCACTCGTTTCATGTGATGGTCAGGAGGCCTAGGCCCCTGGCCCCGGGGTGGGGAGGGCGACAGACCCCCCAGCCCAGAGCCCATGTGAAGAGATGCCCCGGCAGCTCTGCAGGGCTGCGGGTCAGAGCTGTGGCCGGCACGACTGGCCCTCTTCTCCCTCAGATGCGTGTATGCGCCACACCGCGCAGCTGCGGGGAGGAGTGGAAGGCAGCGGGTCTGGACAGAGAGAAAAGTGCAGAGAGCCCCGCGCTGCGGTCAGATCCCCAGGGAGCGGGGGGCTGATTCACCGACGAGAATCCGGAGAATGTTCTAGTTGAGTCATGTCAGGGGAGGACTCAGAATTCCAAGTTCATTTGCATTCAAACCATTCCTAATTGTAATTTTGGGAGAGATCAGAGCAGCCGAGAGCTGGGCCGATGGCCGGATGGTGTTTCTGAAATGCAGACCACATCTCCCCAGTACCAAGCTACACCGCCAGATGAGTCATGCAGGGGTGAGTAACTCCTGCCTCGTTTCCAGGACTCCTTCCCAGCGCCAAGAACACATTCCAGCGGGATGCTGTTACGTGCGGCTCAGCCCCCCGCACCCGGAGGATGGACGCCCGCAGGTCCTCGCGGGGCCCCACGCGCCGCTCTCCCTGGACCAGGGCGGTGGGGGTCAGCGTCTTCGGCCTGATGTCTGCCCAGGCCTCTGGGAAGTTGGCTCCATAGAGGAGAGCGAGCCTCCCGTCTTGCCCCGCCCTGCCGAGCGGGAAGGAGACCAATATTCAGGTTGACAGAAAATGAGAGCCTTCCTTGTCTGGTTCTCATTAGTCTTAATTATGTGACCACGACAGCTTTAATTGCTACTCACCATAATAAGTAATAAAAATGTAAAATGTTTAAATGAACTGTGGCTCCTGAAAGCTATTATGAGAGCTTGATGACGAGCAGGCTTTCTGGCCTCACCGTTGCTGAGAGCCGAGTCTAAGGGGGCCTGTGGTTGAGCCCTCGGAGTGGCGCGCGGCGTCCCGGACGCTGCCCAGGGCTCCCTCCGGCGTCCCCGGCGTCTGGCTTTCGGGTCTGGTCGAGCCCAGTGCACGTGGTCTGGTGGCCACTTGTCCCAGCTCTGCTCCAGCTTCCCCGGGACCGCTCGAAGGAGCCGCGGCATTAACGCCTTTTGTCGGGAGGCTGGGGCTGGGCAACCACCCTGCCTGCAAACCGCCTCTCCCGCTCACTTCATCTGTGATACAACAACGGTGTGGATATCCTTCCTCAAACGAGTGTGTGTTTACACAGAGCACATTAATGTTAGTCACCCTCAACAGGATTTAGACGTCTGTCTCGGTCCCCGGCGGTCAGAGCTAGCCGCTGCTGGGCAGAAACACAGAGAGCCTCTCATCCCGTTTCCCGCCGCCGCTTGGTCAAAGCTTAACTGAAGACTCCACACAAGGTTTACGGCAGATCCCAGGAAAAGTCTGGTGTGACGTGTGAACGGGCGGCCGCCACCGTGCTCGCAGAGCGGAACCGGGAGTGGGCCCGGCCGCCAGCCCGTGGCTCCTGGGGGCGTTTGTATAGCTCCGTGTGGGTGGGTCAGCTTCGATGGGGGTTTAGATCTTGCAGGAACCTCGGATTGCTAATCACTGAAGACGCACTCATTGCGTGCGTGCGTGCGCGCATGTGTTCTGAGATGGTTGCAATCTGATTTCCCAGATTTAGGACACGTCTCAGTTCCATGCTGGAAAAAGATTATTGGCATAACAAGCAGCTTTAAGTTCCAAGTCTCACTGAGTCTCAGCGTCATGTACCATTTCCAATACTTACCAGGAATCCTCTGGTTAATCTGTTACCAGCGGAGGCACAGCGATGGCTAGCGCCAAACTTCTGAGCAATGTTTATGCACCGTGGGTGACGGCAACCCACGCCTGCACAGAAGGAAGCTCTCAGGTGGGGCTGCCTCCCGAGACCTGGCTCTGGATGCTGAGTGAAGTGTGAGGCCACGTGATGGGAAGAATGGAGAAACAGGGCAGGGACGGCGCCAGCCCGCGGCAAACAAGTCTGGCCACCTGGAGAGGATGAGCAATCGAATAATGGGAGCAGTCAGCGCTCACTGAGCCGGGGGGGCCCCGCGGCCTGGTCGGCATCAGGCGAGGGCATCTCCCCAGCAGCCCTGGCCGTGGTGCCATCACCATGTGGGCACAGATGCGGTTCCGAGGCTCGGGGGGTCGAGCAGCGTGGGCAACACTGTGTAGGAGCAGGGCCTGTGTGAGGCCTGGTGCAGATCCACGCGGGCCTGGACCATGACTCCTTGAATTCGTACAACTAAGCTACAGCCAAGTGCACCAAGCGTGCGTGCGCCACTCAGAGAGCGCGTCCACGCCTGCCACGACACCCCCAAGATGGAGACACGGGACGTCTTGGCCCCCCCATGCCAGCATCACGCCCTTCCCAGAGGCCGCTGGTTTCCACACTCGGGCCCGGAACCCGTATTCTGCACTCCCCTTCGTGAGCTGGCCCGGCCGCGCCCGCACAGGTGTCCGCACCCACCAACTTCGCTTTTTGTCTCTTCGGCTGTCGAAGGACATTCCCGGTGTGTCCGGTGCTTGGCTGTCGCACACGCAGCCGTGATGAGCACTAATCCACGTCGCGGGCGCACGTAAGTGCTCATCCCACTGGGCGTGCACTCGGTGGTGTTGGCGTCAGACGGCCTGCCTGGCTCCCGCAGGAGGTCCCTCTGCCGTCAGCCCCCATAACGGGTCGGCCTGCGGCCGGGCGTACTGACATCTCGCGTCTCCAGGACAAGCGGGCGCAGTGAGCATTGTTCCAGACACTGATGAGATGTGTGGACGTCCTTGTTTGCAGAGCGCCTACTCAAGTCCTCACCCACTGGAAACACGGGGTCGTCCACATGTTCGTGCCGGGAGGCGTCCGTACGTCTCCCGGGCCTCACAGGCTCGGGCCACGGGGCTGCCATCTGCGTGTGCGACCAGCCTCCGCACTTTCTGAATGTGGCCTCCTGATGGAAAAAGCTCTTCATTTTACTGAAACCAAATCAAGTCAATCTTGTGTCCATTGCTGGAGTCTTCCGTGTCCACGCTCAGCAATCTCTGCCTCCCCGCGCTGCTGAACGGGCTCTCCCGCGCCTCCCCTCGGAGCCCTGTTCTGAGCTCCACCTTGGGCACAGACCCCTCGAGGCCGAGCTCTGTCCTCCCTCCAGGCACGTGGAGCGGACAGAGACAGCTTCGCCTCTTCCCACTCTCCCCTGTCCCTCCTGTGTCTCTGTCAGGGACTCTCCTGTGCTCGCATCGGAGGCTGACTTAGCGGACGTTGCGCCCTCCCCCGGCCTGATTCAGCGCAGCCGTGGCACGTCCACAGAGGCCCCTGGGTGCCAAGCAGCAGTGAGGCCGGGAACAGGCCGGCGGGGGCCGTGAAGCAAGCCCAGCCCAGGCCGTAGGGCAGAGGCCACGAGGCCCCCCTCTTGCAGCCTCGCCCTGACTCGGTGGTGCTGACACCTCGGGCACAGTCCGCTCTTCCGTGGAGACCCCGCGTGCCCCTCGTGTGTAGACAGGTGTCAGCGAGGCTCGCAAGCCGCCAGTACCAGGGTGACCCCCGCAGAGGGCAAACCCGGCTTCCCGCGCCCGCATCCTGCCTCGGAGGGCAGGTGGCCCTGGGACCGCGGGTGCCCCACACCCCAGCAGGGGCTTCCCTAGGGCCAGGTTCCCCCTCCCACCGAACGGGGGGCTTCATTTTTCTTTTGTTTTCATTCTAATGTTGACGTTCTTTCTGGTTCTAAAAGTAATGTGATCCATGGACACGATTGGAAAATGTGGTAAAAACACATAAAGAATATTTTCCCTCTGACCCGTAACTCTGGGCCTCAGGCTCTGTGTACTTCAGTCTGTTGTGACACCGCCTCGCTTCCCGGCCTCTGGGCCAAGAGGGGCGCTGGCGAACGGGGACGCGGCCACCCCAGCATGGTGCGCCCGGGGCATGGAGGCTGTGGGGGCCGAGGCGGCGAGAGCGCGCGCGTCCCGTGGGGCAGTCGCCTGCTGAGGAAGGCCACACAGGGCAGAACAAGAAGCACCGTGCGTGAGGTCCGCCGAGACCAGGCGGCTGTTTGCAAACTGCAGGTCACAACCCATCAGCAGGTTGTGAAATCAATTTAATGAGTCCCAACTAGCATTAAAAAAAAAAAAAAAGAATAGAAGTATCCATTTCTATGATGATAATAGAAACGATGATTCCTATCGGAGCATCGCTCATCACGCCGCGGGCTGTTTGGGGAACGTCAGCCTCCCGTCTGCGTGTGCGCTCTGGTCGTGGCGTCAGGCGTGCTCCTGTGGAGGTCTTGGTTCACCTCGTGGGCGTGGGTCTGCGGAGGCACCCGGCTGGGGAAGCTTCCAGGCCTGTGGTAGAATGAGGTCCGGTCTAGGCTGTGGGCGCCCACGGTGCGGGAAGGAACGTTGGTGGTGCTGTGGTGGGAGACGTTTAAGGCCCCAGGTAAACCCCTCCCCCTGCTCTGCCTCCAGGCGTCCTCCCTCGTCCCAGTGGCCGTGGGGCCACCATCCCCCTCTTCCCTGTGGCTGAGCATCCACACCACCTGTGATCTGGGGGCAGCACAGCTTTGACCGAGTGCTGCTGTGGGTCTCTGTGGGGGGCTCTTTAGATGGAAGACTAATCACCCCCCTTCCGCCCCGTGTCTTGCCATAATTTGAAGTCATCTTATTTCAGGCCAGTCTCCTTGCCTGGGTGGTAAGAGCAAACACAGTCCCCAGGCAGCGTGGACTCGGGGAGATTTCGCTCCATTCGAGGGGGAATGAGTGCCCACAGCAGACACCGCGCTGCCCAGACAGAAGGCACAGATGTCCTGATGGGCAAAGGTCCTCACGGGACGGGATCAAACCGAAACATGGCCACGTTCCTCAGCTCACACCGCAGTGAAGCAACGGCCGGCACCGCCTTTTTCTTAACTTTTTTGTAAAACCAAATTTCAACGTTGAGATGTTGCAGGATGCCTCCCTACCTCTTCATTCTGTGCACTTCCACTCCCCACGCCCACAGACATCATGTGCAGCCCCCCAAGGAAGCTGCTCAGACTGAGATCTGCGGGGAGACTTGCGGGATGCCCGTCTACATGTGCTGATGACCAACTCACAGGGCCCCATGTCCAGGAAAATGTGCAGCAGACCACGCTACAGAGAATGGCCCGGTTCACAGCCACGCCACACCCTGGGGACGCGAGGCCGGTCGGCGGCACTGTGGTGGGCGTCGGGCCCCGCCGTGCAAGCTGCAGACGTCTGTCAGGCCCCCGGCCCAGGTGCGTGAGCCCTGCTTCCTGCCCGGAAGTTCTGCGGTGTCCCGGCTCTGTTGGAAGCCATGTTCTCTGCCCTGTGGGCTGGGGATGACCGGTCTGTAACAGGCAGGGGTCTGCGTGACCGGGGCGGGCGCTCCCACCACCCAGGTACGGAGGATGAAGACAACATCCCGGCCTGCTTGGCAGAGTCACTTCTTGGAGCGCTATCTGAAAATAGATCCTCAATTTCACAGGTAATTAGGATCTTCCTCCGGAACACCATTAAACATGCTGGCACCGTGCGCCCAGAGGCCCCGAGGCTGTCGTCTCTAACCATCTCACGGCCTTCATCGGGGATGGCCAGGATGGCCGTGCGCACCCGGACAGCCTGTCGGGCCTGCAGGCACCGTGGTTTGGTGCCGGTGGGAGCGCCCGCCTCGACTGCTCCGGCCCTCCTCACCCCTGGGTCCCGGCCCTCAAGCCTAGTCATTCCGATGGCTTCAGGCAGATGGGGACAGACCCGCGTGCTGGGCGTTCCGGGGCGTTCTTGCCGTCGGCAGCTGGTTTTGGGTTTGCCCGGCAGGTTCGGAGCAGGGTCAGCAGGTGAACAGCTTGGTGTTTGGCTGGAATGAGCCAAGAGCAGGAGGCAGGGTGGCGAAGGGCCCAGGGGCCCACGGGGACAGGCTGCAGAGGCTCTGAGGCGGGCCCGCGCTGAGCAGGGGAACAGGGGGCCGGACGTCAGGGTAGACAGCAGTATGTGCACGGCTGTATCGACCTGTGCAATGAGAGGACAGGGACCCTTTCAACCAGGACAGAGGAGAAAGTACCCGCCACAGACCATGCACTGTCCCCCAGGGCCTCTCTGTCTGCGGGTGGCCTGGCCCCCCTCCAGACTGCCCTTCACCCTTGTGTGCTCGGAGCCTGGGAACAAAATGCAGCCAAAACGTGAGTGACAACACAGCACACTGAGGTCGAGTGCCCCTCACCCCATCTAGAGCAGGAGGCCGGGGGCGTCCCCGGCAGGACCAGTCAGGCAGGAGGGCTCCGTCCCAGAGGGGCCACACACCCCGCAGCCCTGGGCCAGAGCCCCTTCCCAACAGGCCTCCTTCCAGCAGCAGAGGGTGAGCACGGCCGGGCCAGGTCTGCAGCGTGCGGTGGGGGAGGGCGAGGGGTGGCCTCCACTGCTAGTGAGGAATGCCCAGCAGAATTCCACATTCAAACCTGGGCTTTCAGAGGTTTATGACGGCGTATTTGTCAAGTTAGGGGAAATACCCAGTTTATACAATTTGGTAGCCTGACTTAGCACGTTTCAATACTTAGGCGTAGGGCGTATGGGCCCCTCCAACACTCGGGGCGCCTGTCCGCCTGCTACGGGCCTGCCCCTGCCTGTGCGGACAGTGTCATGACTGTACCCCTGGCCCTGCAGTCACTGGGGACAGGACGGGACGGGACGGGCGGGCAGTGAGTGCCCTGAGTGACGGGGGGCCTGGCCTGATGGGGATGCCACCCGAGTCCTCAGGACCGGCTCTCCCCTGGACAGTGGCCTGCAGTTCCTTGACAAGCGTCCTCTCCTAACTGGGCTTCTTCCTGGGGGTGAGCTCCGGGGTGAGCTGTGGCAGCTAGCCTGGGATCCGGGCTGCCTTGTGTCGATGCTGTGGAGGAAGCCATGGCCGCCTGTGGTCTGTCCTCTGACCCACGTGGCAAGACACCAAGGCTTCTGGCCTCTGGCAGCAAGGAGGCGAGGCCTCAGACAACCCTCGAATGAGCCTGCCCATGGCCTCCCCCGAGTGGGGCCCTGCAGTGACGGAAGTGGCCTTGACCCGCACCTGCAGCCTTGCGGATGCCCTGCCATCTCTGTCCTGCGATCCGGCCGCCGGCATCAGCGGAGATGCCTGCTCCTCAGAGGAGGAAGCACTTTTGGTTGTTTGCTTTTGCCTACTTACTAAGAAGGACAATAGAGGTAATTGTAGAAAGTTTTAAAAAGAAGATTTAAAAGAAAAGTTTCCCAGTCAATCACGATTAACCAGAAAATTCAATGAAACTGAACACCTAGGTCCTAAGCACTCACTTGAGTCCGGTTACACTTTATTTCTTATGTACTTGTTTGGATTCTCCAGATAATGTCACTCAGCTTCTTGGGGGGCGCTGAGACGCACACTTGTTGCCGTGTTTTTATTCCATGTGAAATAGCATCTAACGTGGAAAAAGAGCCCCAGTGAAAGTGCAGGTGAGGGGGTAGCGTCACTGTGTTTAGAAGAGACTGGGCAAGAGAACCATCTGACTTCCGGTTGTACAAAAGGGGAGGATCCAGGCCGGAGAGAGAACGGACACCAAGGTCAGCCAAGGTCAAGGGGGCGCCAGTCAGCCCTACAGAAGCCGGCGGCAGAGAAGAAATGGGTCTGGTTGTAGAAGTCATTGGCCTGTCCCCTGCTCCAACAGCGTCGGGAGGAACGGACCCAGGTCACCCGCGGGTCTGCTCCAGCGGCGGCCTCCGGGACATTGTACTGGTCGTCGCTGCTTCTGGAACCAGCTGGTACCCTTTAGTGGTGAGCCCCCAGATCCACCAGCGTTATCCCACAGGGCTGGAGGTCAACGGCCTCAGTGGGCCCCTCACCTACTACTCTCTGTGCTTGTTTTCCTGGTGACGCTGAGGCCCGGCAGGATGTGGGGCCAGCCCTCCCTGCAGGTGGAGCTGGCCCGGGAGACGGGCAAGGCCGCTGAACTTCCCCATGGAGCGAGGCCCAGGAGAGAGAGCACCCGCTCGGCAGCCAGGCCCCAGCGTGAGCAGGGTCACAGCCTGTGAGCCAGCCGCCGAGGACCCAAACCAGGCCAGGCTGGTCTGCACACCCTGGGATCTGCCTGCGTAGACCCCGTCTCTGTGCCTCCCTGAGCCAGGCCATGAGACTCATCAAGGAGATGGAGACCCCTGGCCACGCTCCCATGACAGCTGGGCCACTAGGAGCCGTCCCAGCCCAGGGCCCTGGGCCTCTGCCTGAGCCTCTCCCTGCAGCCACATGACCTCTCCCAGGCCATGGAAGCAATAGAGCTTTGTTTGTAGCAAGAAAGGAGGAGGAGGAGGGGGGGAGGGGAGAAGAGGGGGAGGAGGGGAGAGGGGAGGGGGGAGGAGGAGGGGGAGGGAGGGGGAGGGGGAGGGGGAAGGGAGATGAGGGGGAGGGGGAGGAGGAGGAAGAGGGGGATGAGGAGGAGGAGGAAGGGGAGGGGGAGGGGGAAGAGGAGGGAGGGGAGGGGATGAGGGAGGGGAGGGGGAAGATGAGGAGGAAGGGGAGAGGGAGGGGGATGAGGGAGGGGGAGGAGGGGAGGGGAGGAGGAGGATGAAGAGGAGGAGGGGAGGGGAGGAGGAGGAGGGAGGAGGAGGGGAGGGAGGGGGAAGGGGGATGAGGAGGAGGAGGGGAGGGAGGGGGAAGGGGGATGAGGAGGAGGAGGGGAGGGAGGGGGAAGGGGGAGGAGGAGGAGGAGGGGAGGGGAGGAGGAAGAGGAGGGAAGGGGAGGGGAGGGAGGGGAAGGGGAGGAGGGGAGAGGGGAGGAGGAGGAGGGGGAGGGAGGGGAAGGGGAGGAAGGGAGAGGGGAGGAAGAGGAGGAGGAGGGGGAGGGGGAAGAGGAGGTAGGGGGAGGGGAGGGAGGGGGTAGGGAGGAAGAAGGAGGAGGGGGAAGTGGGAGGACAAGGGGGTAGAGAGGGAGGAGCAGGGGGAGAAGGGACGGGAGGGAGGAGGGAAAGACACTTGCCTGGGGTGGAGGGGTGAGGGGAGACAGGACTCCATTGTGGAAGCACCGCCCCCCCCATGTAATTGCAACTCAAGGCGACTTCGAAGCCGGCGGGGGTGGCTGGTGCAGGGGTGAGGGGGTAGGATTCAGGGAATTGATCAGGAGCCGGTGAACCACGTGATCTCCATGCGCTTCCTGCCCACTACTCCGCATTCGGGAGGGTAAACAAGGCGTGGCTCAGGAGCGACCCTGGTCCTGGTCCGGGCGTCTCCGTGCCCCTCACCGGGGTTGGGTGAGGCCCCTTGGGACGTGCATCTGGGGGAGGGTGGTCCTGGCAGAGCTGGACCAGACAGGAGGCCCCCTGAGGGTAACCCCATCTCCTCCCACATGCCCGGACACCTGGGTGCCCACTTGGCCGGCCGCCGGGGGCTCAGAAGTTACCACCTGCTGATTCGGCTTGGCTCTTTCTGGGGCTTTTGAGGCCAAACTGTACGACACGCGAAACTGAGGCAAGAAACAGCCTTGTTCTGTTTTCGGTCATCCCGACGCTGGTGCCGACGGCCGGCCCGCCTTCCTCGTCCGGCCAGGAGGCGGCTTATGCCGTGCATTCGCGTGAGGGAATCTAACAGGATCTGGAGACTCATGGGCGTGAATCAGCAGTCGGAGGGGAGCTGGTATTCCTACAGCACCCCTGGAATTGCGCTAACCTCAAAGCCAGGTTTCAGGCATCCGGGATGGTCCTGATGTCCCCCCAGCCGCTCGCGGAGGCTGCTAGTCCATCGTCAGCCCACGTGTCTTCGTCTGACTGCCGGGTGGTGGCTCCCGGAGCACAAGGTTCGGGGGGTCTAGGCTCGTCACCGACTGAGTCCACGGCAGTGGGAACGGGGCGCCAGGCCACGGACAGAGAGGGACGAGAGGGGGCTGGGGAAATGAGTGCTCACTCATGTCCTGTTCAGGCACAGACCTGCAGGGGTCCGGACGTCAGGCCTCGTCACCGTGAGTGGTGGGGGTGAACCGTTACCGCCAGCTAACGTGGAGTGCTGTGGTCTCACGGCCCACGGCCGCGGCCGGGCTGGGCTGAGCCCAGGTCCCCTGGGAGCAGGTGCCGCAGAGGGTCAGCCTGTTTTCAGCTTTGCACCCACATTCCCACATGTGGGGGCTCTGCCTGTTCATTCAGCATTCAAGGACACTGGCTGGGTTGTTTGACGCGGTATCGAGCCTGCCCGCGCCATGGAAGGCCAAGATCCGTGGGGTAGCCTCACATGCTCTTGGCACCCCCACGGGGAGCCTGGGTCAGGCTGGGCCCCCGGGCTGGGCCGGTGTGGGATGCAGACTGGTGACTCAGGGACTGCTGCCCTCTGCCATGTGTCACCTGGGCCCAAGCTGTCTCCCCAGGCGTGACCGGCCGAAACTTAGCCCCCCCACCAGCAGCAACAGCGGCTTGCTTTACCTAACCTGAAGTTTGCAAGATGAAAGCCTAAATGGCCTTTGGCAAAATCTGCCCAGAATTTCCATGTCTCTCTCCCACTTCCCAGGTGTTGCTGGGAGTGCTCCACGAGGAGCTCCTCCACGAACCCTTGAGAGTCTGGCCTGAGGGGCGGGCCCGCTGCAGCCCCTTCCCATGCTCGCCCCACCCTGGCCACGGTCCTTAGCGGCCGGCCTTGGACGAAGCCGGATGGCAGGGCGGCCTCGCCTGGACACACACGTGTGAGGAGAGGGGATGCCAACACCAGCTCCCCGCCTCGTGGGCCAAGGAGCACATTCCTCCCCGGCTGAGTCATGGGCACTGCTCTCCGGAGCCTCATGATCTGCGTGCGGTGCCCGGGGAGCTCTGGGGACACCAGCTCATTCCTCAGAGGCAGGGGCAGTGCGGCCCAGGGGATGCTGGGAACATGCCACTGTCTGGACGCGGAGCTACCCACCCGTGCGGCACAGGAAGGTGGTCTTGGCGACGGAAGCCCAGCCGCCTGGAAAAAAGCCACCTTCTCTTCAGGCTTTTCCATTCTTGTACTTGGTGAGCCAACGAAGGGAAGCCCGTCCTGCACGGCCCGGGAAGGCGGGCCAGGCTGGCTCCTCGGACTTTCAGGGAGGGACGTGGGAGAGCCGACTGGTAGGGGCTGCCGGACGCCTTGGGCCACATCCCCCGGGGAGGCACACAGGAGTTGAAAACACAACTTGGGCCTCCGGGACGTGCTGGCCCCACCCACAGAGCCAGGGGTTTGCTGGGTCACTACAGCAAGTGCATGGAATTGCTCCTTCACCCCCAGTGTGAGCGAGTGGGCTCCGCCCCTGTGTGCACCTGCCCCTGGGGGGGCGCACGTGGGCCCAGACGCCCAGGCTGCACAGAGGCGGTGGGGACCCACCCGAGGCGGCCAGCAGCCAGCGTGCATTTCTGCACTTTTTGAGAGAAGTCCTGTCTCACTAGTCACTTTTCTTAGATCAGATGAGATTTAAAGGAAGATCATGTTACAGAATAAACTCATGTTCGATCATCTTCTGTTTAAACCAGACTAGCTTCAGTCTGCTTTGTGGTAAAAAGCTCCATGGATAGCAACAAGGACAGAAAGGAAGGAGGATGGCGGGAAGGACTGAACCCAGGGGGCACTGGGTCCCAGGGCAGGAGAAGGAGTGAAACCCACCACACAGGTCAAATCCAACCAGGGAGATGAATGGGAGGGCCCGCCAGGAGCGTGCACCTGACTGACTGGCCATCGGCCTGGGGAGCAAACCTAGCAGGCCAACCTCAGACCCCTGTCAGGGGTCGAACTGCATTGCCCCAAAATGCACGTACTGGAGTCTTGCCCCAGGACCTCAGAATGTGCCCTTACTTGAGATCGGGGTTATTGCAGTTGCAATTTGAAGACGAGGCCTTGCCAGGGTTGCGGGGCCCTCATCCAGTAGGAGGGGTGTCCCTAAGGGAAGGGGAAATTTGCAGAGAGACACACACACTGTGTGTGGGAGAAGGCCATGTGACGACACAGACATGGATGGGGGTACCCCAAGGATTTCAGGCAAGCACCGGAAGCTGGGCGAGGCCTGGACCGCGTTCTCCCTTGCAGCCTGGGAAGGAACCAGCCACCCACACCTGATCTCCACGTCTGGCCTCCAGTTGGGAGCTGATAGACGTCTGCTGCCGAAGCCACCCAGGGTGGGGACTTCGGTGCGGCAGCCCCAGGACACTCACACGGCCTCCACCAAACCTCCCTCTTCCCATCCTTTCCCTATTGCCCTTCACAGTCCAGGAGGCACCTGGGCGTGGGCTAAGACAGGGAGCCCACAGGGATTGCAATCGTGCTAATTGGAATTAATTTGCCAAAGTTCCTGGGCAGGTCCCAACAGGTGGTGCTGGAAGAATAGTCAAGAAATTCAAGTGACAATCAATAGGCAAAGCAGAAGCAAAAAGTAGATGAAATGAACAAGGTTCACCCCCCAAATCCGGGCAGGCATTTGGCACCCGGGACTCCTGGTGGAAGGTAGAGAGGGCCTGCTGGGCCCCGAGATCGGAGGCAGGACGCCAGGGTCAAGGAGCATCCCACGACCGCGGTTACTCAGAGCCCAGGCCAGAGCACTGGGTGGAAGCGGACCGGCGGGCTTTGCCCACGGGGAGCAGCTGAGCCCACTGTTGGAAGAAGGCAGGTGCCCGGCTGCCTCAGGACCCAGGAGCGCCAGGGCCCATCTCTGCGCCCGCGTGACAGCCGTGTGTGGGCGTCGGCCACCACGAGGAGTCTACACCCAGGGCCCAGGCACGCCGAGCTCTTGTTAGGACTGTCCCGACTTGCTTCTTCCTCCCTGAGACCCTCCGCGCTGCCGTGGCGCCATTCCTCCCAGTCTCCCTGCCACAGCCCAGCCTACAAACCCCACTAGAGAAAGGTCTACAAATGCCTTATCCCCGCTCGCCGCCTGGAGAACCCGCCCTTCCCTTCACTGGGTTGTACATGCGTCTGGCCCCCCAGCCTCTGCAGCCCACCCTCATTGTGAGCCTGCTGGCCCCCACATCCTGGCGCCTGTCGTCCCCATGTTGCCCTCAGTTCAAACCCTTCCTTCCCTCCACCCTTCCATGGGATCTGTAGGCTCCAGGCTTCGGGGTCCTGAGCCCTTGGGGCTGTGCCCCTTTGAACACACACATTTTATAACGGGGTGCTTAGTCTGCCCGCGGACCTCCGGTTCTTACGTGCTGTGTCTGGAGGCCCAGAGACATGCCTGCACTCTTGGGGCCTCTGTGTACAGCGACGCTCTCCTCCACACAGGCCCAAAACTTCCCATTTCAGAATCGAAGGAACTCGTTCATAGGAAAATTTCCGGGGTGACATTTTGTAGGACCGTTTGGAGGCCTCTCTGGCCCAAGCATCATCATTCCCTGGAGCCGTTGGGCCCCTCGCGGGCCCTCAGCCCCGGCCAGTCCATCTGTGGACGGCACCGGGACTGCTTCAGGGCCCACTTCAGGGTTACTCCTCAGGCAGCTGCGGCCAATCGGGGCAAAGCCAGCAAGACCCAGGCCTGTCGTCACCGCCCCTGAGCAAAACAAAACCAGCAGCGCTTGGTAAGACCCAGTGGACGTTCCCACGAGAGCAGAGGGACGCCGTGACCCCGCCGCCTCGAGGAAGGCTACGTGCTGACAGGCGCTGTGTCTCCCCAGCAGTGGACACGGTGCCCGGGAGGCAGGTAAGTGTTGAGCAAACCCGTGAACCGGGGAGTCTGTGCATTCCTCTCAGTAGTTGTTTCTTCAGTGGTTTTAATTCCGAGAGGACCTTCTTGTAACTGCAGTAAGGGAAGTCAGGACAGAAGCAGGCGGGAGAGCCCTCCGCCGCTGGAGCCGAGCCGCCTTCCCGCAGGAGCCCAGACTGTTCCACTTGCTAAATAAAACTGCAGCTGGCCGCCGGGGCTGGCGGGCGCCCCTGCACACGCCTGGGGTACCCCAGCTGGCTCTGCAGTCGGGGTGCCGAGTGGCCTCTGGCTGCCCAGGAGCCGCTGCTCTGAGGCCGGACAGCACTGCTCCCCCGGGGTCCTCCTCCTGCTCCGGGGTGAGCTCATGGCCGGCTGACGCACAGAGCGGGCTTCCCACGGCATGGGGAAGGCCCAGCGGGTGCCAGGCTGGAGCTCCCTGGGAGGGTCGGCTATCTTCTTTCTCTCAAGCTCAGAGGGACACAGCCAGTGGTGACCCCCACCATTTCCTCTCCTGGAGTCCCCTTTCCTCTGAGGTTCCATCCACCATCAGAATGGCCCTGAGTGCGGGATCTCCCCTGCGCCTCTCTCTCTGGCAGCTGTGGGTGGCTCTGGTCCAGAGGATGGGCTTGAGGGGATGACTCTGAGAGGACAATTCTGAGGGGATGACCCTGAGGGGACAGGCCTGAGGGGATAGGCCTGAGGGGACGACTCTGAGGGGACAACCCTGACAGGACAGGCCTGAGGGGACGATCCTGAGGGGATCAGCTTGAACTGGGACACTCCCAGAGCACTAGAAGCTCCTCCTGAGAGTGACCGCGTGGAGGGCATGAGGGAGCCTGGAGACCAGCTCTCCTTCCACAGACTCAGGAGTAGAGACACAGGCATTTCAGTGGAGTCTACACAGAGGCATTTGTGCCAAAACCAAAGCCTGGCTTCCAGGTGGGGCTGCCTGGTGGTGAGCTGCCCCAACATCGGGCCTCTCCGTTGTGACACAGGGGCTCCATCCATTCCCTGGATCCTTCAGCTCGTGTTTGCTGAGCACCTGCTGACCGTGTGGCAGTCAGCAGGCGCGTGTAGCTCCTGGTCGCTCCTTCCCGAGGGACACACAATACATAAGGAAGTGATGAGCAACCAACCAGCACATCGTGGTCACAAGCATGAGGAGAATGGGTCACCAGCGCTCATCACAGAGGCGTTGGGAGCAGAGCTGGGGCCACATCAGGCAAATGGCCACAGACCCCAGCTCCATCTCTGAAAACTCTTGCCCTTGGCTGTGTGATTTTGGACATCACTTACCCTTTCTGGGCCTTCTCTCCTTGGCCCAAAGCAAAGCAACTGGACATGTGTCTCCAGAGAGTGATCCTGAGGAACAGGGCTGCCCTGGCGGAAGGAGTGTCCCTGACCCATTGAGGGGGTGGCACCTCTAGGCTGATGCCCCTCGTGTCATCTGAGGGCAGCTCGTGACAAGGTCCAGGGGAGGCCAGGAGTGTCAGGGAGGGAGAGCCTTGCTTCTTTCGATTCTTAAATCTACTATCACTGCATTTAGGCTCGAGGAACTCCTGGGGGCTTTTATTAAGATGTTTACAATTTAAACAGTGAGCTCTTAAGACTTCAATTTTCTAAACTTATATTTGAAGCTAAACTGAGATTTGGCCTCAGGAGGTTGACGACGTAGATCATATCTCAGCGCAAGCCCTGCTGCAAGCAATGGTAAATTTGCTTTGCAAACCACAACTTTCTTGCTAAAAAAGTACTGCTCACCCACCAAGACAAAAGATGGGAAGCAACACACCCTTATTTCATGAACAAAGCGCGCACTGATGGGTCTAGTTAGGGCACGCTGAGTGCAGAGCGTCCCAGAGAGCACGTCACCGTCCTATCAACACCTGGCCACCAACCTCAGCCAAGCACTCGCTGTTGATGTGTTTTTGTCGAGCCCCCAGGCCCAGGACTCTGTGGGGTAGGGGTCTGTCCTCACACCCAGCTCCCACCATTTGGCCCGAAGCGCCCTGACCCCAGATTCCCCTTTCTCCACCAATGGCTTCAGGTCAATCTGGCTTTCACCCCGAGCACTGCTGCCTCCCCAACTCCCCAGGTGTGTCCCTGGCACAGAGCCCCAGCGCACTGGGGACCAGTTACCAATGGAAGTCGCCGTGGACATGTGGCTTCGACAACGTGAGCTCTTTTGTCAGGAAAGTCTTTGACTCTAAGGGCACAGAGAGAAGGGGTCGACTTTGGATGACGGAAAACAGCACTTCTTTGACAAAAATGAGTCACCTTGAAGACCTAAAACTGGGGTTTAAGACCCGCTAGACGGCAGTGAGGCTGGCGAGCCCGGAGGAGCGGCAAGCAGGGTGTGTCTTTGAAACACCAGAGATACAAATGGTTACATTGTAGCGGCCCCCCAAACCCCATTGACTGCTCCCTATCTGCAAATTCTACGCAGGGCTTCAAAGGGTGGCGAATGGAGGAAGAGGAGGGACCCGTATGGAGCCATCTGCCCCTGACTGCGGCTGGCGACCCCCCGCGCGCGCCCGCTCCCGCCGCTGGTCTGTGAGCGGGAGAGGCCGTCCCGCACCATTCCCTCATTGGCACGCTCTCCTGCACTTCTTGGTGCTCTCAAGGACAGGACCCAGTGCCCATTTTCTTCTGTAATAATACCTTCCCACCCCGGCCCCAGTTCTGCACTCAGACCCCAGCCGGGACTCAGCCCAAGTCTGAGCAGGGACACCAGATGTGACCATTCTGTCTGCTCAGCCGATGCCCCAGGGACCTCTAAACCCCTCCGTGCAGTCATCTTGGTCCAGCTCCAGGCCCTGGGCTACGGAGCCAGGCTCCCAGCCATGGGTGATGATTTCTTTATTGAAGGAGGAGGAGGGGTCCTGCAGGCTGAACAAAACCAGACTTCCCTCCTGGAGCCGAGGGGTTCTCCACACAAACACAGATGCTTCTAATGAGAATGTCCTCTGACCCCGGCTCAGCTTGTGACCTGCGGCTGACCGTTGTCCACAACCAGACTGCCTCCTGCTCTGGGGTCCAAACCTGACTCTTAGCTCACCTCTCCGCCAGCCGCCTTCTCACCGCCAACACCCCCTGGGCCTGCTGTCTGCAGCCAGGCGTCCCCCAGGTCTACCCTGTTAGCCTGGGTGTGGCTCCTTCACGGCAGCAACCCTGCTCAGTCAGCGAGACCACAGGTCCAGCGCTGCCAGGAGCAGACCCCCACTCCTCACTGAAGAAACGCTGGCCTGCGATTTCATCACAACACATCAAAGCATAGTCCAGAAATGTTTCGTTATTGGAGTAATCAGGAAATAGATGATCTGGTCAATGGGTTTCTGGGTTAGTGGAGTTTAAAACTGTCGTTGAAGGTTTTCCCCCAATGTGTCCCTGGACTGCCATCTTCAGACTTGCTGCCATATTACCCTACCTCACAAACCCCCGTCAAACCCCCCAAAAGACACAGCAGGGCCTTCCCCAGCCCAGAGATACGACTATGGCCATTTTTTATTTTACAAAAACAAATTGGCACATTTCAGATTTGCAGGCTCAGTGGAGCTGCTCCCACCTCTGTGAATTACAGGGAAACCTTACTCAGCTCAGTCCCTGGGCGCAGGGAAGCTGAAGTTTGTTGGAGAATAGCCGATTGATGGTACAGATTGCCGTATGGGGAGACGGCCTGAGCAGACAGCGAGTGAAAGTGTGCTTGGAGAGAAAAGGCTCTATCTCTCCTCCAAGGTGGGGCGGTGGCTCCTTTGCTGGGAGCCCAGGGCAGAGGCAGAGCCCGGCCTGCCTCTTTAGGAGCCATGAAGTGGTGAGCGGAAGGGGGCGAGGTTGCAAGGCTGACGTCAGAAGGATTAGAACCACCTGCTCGATGATGTTAGAAGACAGCTTGTAGAGGGCCCCGTCCACCCTCCCCACCCACAGGAGGGACCCTCAGGGGACAGGGGGTCATGACCACATGGGCAGAGGAGCCAAGGTCCAGGCCACACCATGCAGGACATGACCTACCCTTCACATTGTCCCTTCTTCCGAACCTTTCTCCGGGACCCCCTGGCCCAAGGGAGCCCTCTCTGCTTTAGCCATCGGGCTGCCCTCCACCTGCCCCATCCCGAGGCAGGGGAAGGCAGGGGGCTGACCTCCCCTGTTCAGGCTGGCTGGGCTCCCACCTGGCTCCCCGAGGAGGAGTCACCTGGGAAAGAGCCCATGGGGGCTGACAGGCCAAGGCCCTGCCCACAGCTGCTTAGAGCCGACTGGCAGGCTTCAGCTTCAGGACTGAGCGAGGGTCTGCCCTCCCTCACCTGTGAGACAGATGTCAATGCCACAACTGCTTATCAAGTGTCTTCTGGAGGCTGGCCTGGCAGGGCAGGGCATAGGATGTGGAGCAGGTTGCTCAGGGCCGGGGCCCGCCAGGCACCCTGCCGCCTAACCCTAAGCCCAGTCCGGGGATGTGACAAGCTGGGGGCAGATCTGACTCGGGGTGGTCGCAGGCCCTGGGGGTGCTCGAGGCAGAAAAGTAACCAGGGCACAGGCAAGGGGGCGGGGTGTAAGGAAGGCTCCCCAAGTCTCTCTTCAGAAGACTGCCAAGCCCCACAGAAGGGCCGCCCCCACTGCAGGGCACAGCGTCCAACACGCCCACCTCGGTGTGTCAGGCTTGGGGCCCAAGCACAAACACAGCGTCTGGGTTGCTGTGAATGACAAACAGGAAAACACAGAGAAATTAGGAAATGAAGTACCGCAGCTGGTACCTCAGGTTACAAACCTCGGGTGCTGTCTCCTATGGGGCTTCGGTCTATTCAGCTCCTGCTCATGGCACCCATGCCCCGTGGGCAGCATGAGGGAGTCGCCCAGAGGGCCGCCCCTCTCCTGAGGGCCTGCCATCCGGACCTCTAGTCTCGCGGAAGCCCCAGGCAGGGCGGCTAGGTCTCCACCTCCTGCTTTGCTCTGGCTCCAGGAGTAATAGGAGATCCAAGCTGAGGGGACGCTGCCCATCCATCACCAGCATCCAGGATGGGAGGGTGGCCTGGCTGAGGGCACCTGATGAAGACACGAGGGGAGAAAGAGCCAGGCCTGCGGGGCCAGCTGCCCTCGGTCGGGATTCGTATCTACCTGGAAATGACAACCAGCAAGACACAAGGAAACCTAAATCTCGCTGCCACAGGAAGGCAGCAGGACGGGGCCTGAGAGGGGGTGAAGTGTGGAGGGTGAGAGCAAGCTCTAGGGACCCCTATGGGGGCAGCCTATGGGGACAGGGAAAGGAAGGTGGGCTTCCTGAGACAGCCAAGCCCAGACCCTTCACCCCAGGCTGTCCCGGGTCCCTCCTCCTCCACCGCTCAGCTCTTCCTGCCAGATATTCAGTGCTGTCTCAGTTTACTGACTGTGATTTAGGCAGAGCCTGAATTAATTAAATCAATGGAGCTGCTCTCAGGGCCTGCCTGCCCCAACCCTGTGAGCCATAGCCTTACTGGGCTGTAACACACTCTGCTATAGAATGATGACAGAATCTCAGCATCAGCTGTGTGGGGACATGTCAGTGAGGAAACATATGCAAAACATGTCAACTCAGTGGGAATGGATGGATGGAGAGATGGGTGAGTGGACAGATGGATGATGAGTGGATGGGTAGGTGGATGGATGGATGGATATACAGATGGTTAGGTGGGTGGATGAATGGAGAATGGAAGGATGGATAGATGGATAGTGGATGGGTGGATGGATGGGTGAATGGGTAGGTAATTGGATGGATGGATGCATGGATGCATGGATGGATGGGAGAATGGATGGGTGGATGGATGGATGGATGGATGGATGGATGGATGGATGGATGGATAGGAGGATGGATGCATGGCTGGATGGATGGATGGGAGGATGGATGGATGGATGGATGGATGGATGGATAGATGGATGGATGGATGGATAAATGGATGGGTGGATGGATAGGTGAATGGGTAGATAAGTGGATGGATGGATGGATAAATGGATGGATGGATGGATGTGTGGATGGATGGAAGGATGGGTGTGTGGATGGATGGATGGTTGGATGGTTGGATGGATGGATGGATGGTTGGATGGATGGATGGATGGATGGGAGGATGGATGCATGGATGAATGGATGGATGGATAGGTGGATGGATGGGAGGATGGATGGATGGGAGAATGGATGGATAAATGGATGGGTGGATGGATGGGTGAATGGGTAGATAAGTGGATGGATGGCTGGATAAATGGATGGATGGATGGATGGATGGGAGGATAGATGGATAGATGGATGGATGGATGGATGGATGGATGGATGGATGAGAGAATGGCTGGATAAATGGATGGATGGATGGATGGATGGATGAATGGATGGATAAGTGGATGGGTGGATGGATGGGTGAATGGGTAGATAAGTGGATGGCTGGCTGGATAAATGGATGGATGGATGGATGGATGGATAGATGTGTGGATGGATGGAAGGATGGGTGTGTGGATGGATGGATAGATGGATGGATGGATGGATGGATGGGTGGATAGGTGGATGGGTGAGTGGATGGATGAGTGAGTGGATGGGTATGTGGATGGATGGATGAACGGGTGGATGGATAAGTGGAAGGATAGATGGATGGGTGGGAGGATGGGTGTGTGGATGGATGGATGAATGGTACATGAATCAGTGAATGAAGGTCAGGTTCTCTCTTCAAAGCATGAGCACAATGAGAAAACTCTGTAACCTTACAAGTTACCTCTAAGATACGCCCTCCCTCCCAACCCAGTCTCAGTAACTTCATCTATAGATTGGGTTTGGACTTGCCTTGTTTTCCCCACAGGATGGCTTTGAGAGTCAAATAAGGAACAGCACAATTAAAAAATACTTTGACAACCATAGTTGAACTATGTTCATGAGCTTTGTGTGATTATCGTCTAGATTAAGTGGAATCTAAATTAGTGAAAATTTTGGGTTAGGGGGTATACTTTTTAAAAAATGTTTTATTCCTTTCAAGTACATGTAGTTATAGGGACTAATTGCTAATAGTATATTTTCAAATTGAAGCCCTGCTGGGCCTGCTTCAGTGAATAGGAAGAAAGTCTCATAATTAGTAGCCTATTTGCCTGCAAACAATGAATGTCCCTAACGTCCTTCAAACTGTTGTGTAGGACTAGCACTTACATCTTATTTTAAGTGATTAAATTGCCTGGCAAACCCCTTCCTCACTAAAAAGTTGAAAAGTGAACTTGAACCAGCCAAATATGATTAATGTCCAGTCATCCCACATTCTAAATTAAGGTAGTCTTGGTTAGTATGTCTTTCAGGTACAGTCCATGAAAACACAGAAGGTAGAAACATCCTCAAAATTCAGCGGTCTTCCTTCTCTGGCTATAAAGCTAGATGTGCTGACAGTTCACTGTTGGTTTCTGGGTTTGTGTTTTTGGGGTGAGATGGTTAATGGCTGTCCCGAGGCTGTGGTTAATGGCTGTCTTCGAGAGGCTGTGGGGTGAGCCTAGTGAGCACCTGCGGTGCGGGGAGGGGGGCGCTCAGCATGGACAATCCCGCCAGGGACGATGTGATGTCAAAGCCATGAGGGAAATGTTCCTGCACCACCTGAACACAGACACATTGCTGCTTCTCTGTTGCTTTTACAAAAACCATGAAAACCTGTCTCTTCCTTGGGATACTTTTGTTCTTCAGGTAAAAAGCATATTTGGCAGCTAGAGCTGCTTTTCAGCCTCTGTTTGATGCTTTCCTTTCCGATTAAAATTAAGTGAGGCCCCCAGGCATATCCCATGATCACAAGCCACTCTCTTGGCTAGACATGCTGTTTTTGTGTGAATAGCATCATTGTTATGTGGCCCCAAATGCAGGGAACGTGGAAGATGGGCTACGGCCCCAACGACAACACGCCGGAGAAGCTGTGAAGAATCAAGCACCACAACTGTGCTCGGCCACGGCGGACTAGCAGGGACCAGACTTACCCTCTCACCCAAACAACAAAAATGGGGAAAATCTATGAAACGTGTTATACATTCCACCTCAGGTGACGAGGGACAGTGACCCCTAGACGGGGACAGAGACAAGGTGGGCTGGCAGGTTGTGGTGTGGGCACAGGTGGCAGAGGAGAGAGCTGCCCGGAGGGAGGGCGCGAACAGCTGCAGAGCGTGAGTGCCGGTCAGTTCGCCCACGGGAGGCATTCCCCAAGGCCTGGCAGGGAGCCCCCCGGACAATTTGAGGGGGCAATACTGGACCTCACATAGGACTCCCGGAACAGAAAGGTGCGCAGTTCACAGGGCACCAGGCAGTGTGCTCAGAAGCGTTTTGCCTTAAAAGCAGGAAAGATTAGCCCAAGACTAAATGCTGTTCTGGTCCTACCTAACAAAGCTCACAAGTTCCCAGTTCTCCCCAAATTGGCCTACAGGTTTAATACAGTCTCTGTAACACCCAACGTGGCTTCTTGGAGACACAGACAAGTTTATTGTAAAATGTACATGGGAAGACACAGGACCTTGGATAGCTATGGCAATTCTGGAAAAGGACACGGTGGGAGAAATTACTCAGTGGGATTTTGAGACTTATAGGAGTGCAGACAGTGTGGGGCTCAAGGGGGGGCTTGACCCGCAGATCGGGGAAAACAAGACAGAACCCAGATATAGACCCACACCAATATGTTCAAAAAACAGATGTGCCTTTTCCACAAATTGGGTGTGTGAGGGGAAAATGAAGCTCAATTTCACACCTTATACAGAAAATTAACTCAAAAGGGATCATGGACTTACATGTAAAACACAAAACTATAAAACTTCTAGGACAGAACACAGAAGGAAGTCTTAGGGCCGAGGCTTGAACCCATCAAAGGAAATGCTGACCAACTGCGCCTCAGCTAAAAATTAAACAGTTTTCCTCTCCTAACGATCTCTAAGAAGACAAGCTCCTGACTGGGAGAAACTATTTGCAAACCACAGATCTGACAAAGGGCTTGCATATAGAGTGTATAAAGTCAAACAAAACAAACAAAAACAGTCCCATTAGAAAATGGGCAAAGACACAAAGGGACATTTCACTGAGGAGGCCTGCACAGATGGCAGCTAAGGGCTTACATGCCGGACACTGGTAGCCCCCGGGGAGCGTGCGTTTAAACCGACCCGAGTGGCTGAAGTACCACTGCTCGGCTCGCAGCTTGCTAGAGGGAGCGGTAAATGATAGAGCAACTCAGGAGAGTATTCGGGTAGCTCTACACCATGCACTCGGCCTATGACCCAGCATTTGCTCCCTTGGTCCTTTATCCCAGGGAAATGGAACGTTCACCCAAACCCACGCTGAAAACGCATGTGTGTAACGTCCAGGTGGCTTCAGTCAAAGCAGCCCGTCCCTGGGGGAACATTTAGACAAGCCGCGTTCCTCCTTGTACGGAATTCTACTCAGCGATGAAGAGGGACGGACTGTTGATACGCACAACAACTTGCTGAGCGACAAAAGCCACTCTCAGAAGGTAACACATTGCACGATTCCACCGACAAGAAGTAACAAAACTGCAGCTACGGGGAGCAAATGAGTGGCCGTGGGGGCAGGAAGGGTGCTGGTGCGGCCACAACCGTGAGGCCGACGGAGATAGCTGTTCTTGGTCTTGGCGGCTACAGGAATCTGCAGGTGAGGCAAGACTGCCCGGGACCGCACGTGCACACACACACACTCACACGCATGCTCGCCTGTCAAACCCGTGAAGTCTGAGTAAGTTCTCTATATTGTACCAATGCCGGTTTTCTGTTTTGGGGAGGAATGTGAAAATCCAGTGGGACCTCTTTGTACATTTTTTGGCAATTTCTTGGGAATCTATAATTATTTTAAAATAAAGTTAAGAAAAAAACAGACAAAATAAAGAGTGGCGCTGCACGTGGCCATCATTACCAGCTGGACCACCGGTGCTAGTCCCCTTGATCAGGAGTGTTTGAATTCACCCCCTTTTCCACGTGACATGAGGAACTCCAATCATCTCTCCAGCTGGAATAGGCTCTGCTGCGGGGACACGAGGAGGGACGGTGCACGTCTGAGTCCGGGGGCAGTTTCAGGCGTACAGACCCATCTTCTCTCCTCCTCACACGGTGGCCGCCTCTCACCACGTGGGCTCCCGTAACCACCTCCGAGCACAGTCACACTGGGGTTGGGGTTTCAAGGCAGGGTTTCTGGGGGACCCACACATACGGTCCATAACAGATGCCAAGAGAACATCAGCCCTGGAACAGAACTCCTGTCCTTGAAGTGTCCTGTCGGGACATAGTGCCCAATGAGACATGCCTGACATTTACACCTTAGGAGGTGAGGGGCCCGGGTGGGGCAGGAAAGGCCTCCGTCCAGGACAAGGACTGGTGGGCACGGGGGGAGGTGCAGAGAAAGCCTCCCGAGCCCGTGCGGTGGAGGGCAGGGCCAAGGTCTCCATGGGGGGGTCACCCCAACCATGTCTCCTCTCCCCAGCCACACCTGCTTGGGCCCCAAATCTGACCCCTTTCACTTTCACCAAAACCTTCCCGATTAGTGTGACCTGGATTCTTCTTATTTCACTATTAGTATTTGTGAATTCATGATTATTAGTTTCCTCACAGATCTCCCTGATGTTCTAAACAAATGCCAGGGACATCTGGTCCCTGCTCCCTCTCCGTCTGTCTGTCTCCATCTGTCTGTCCTCTCTACCTCTCCCTCGCATGTCTGTGGGTCTGCGGGGACATCCGCTCGTCCCTCCTGGCCTCTCCGGAGCATCAGGTGCACCTGCCCTAGGACCTTTGCACTGGTGGTCGCCCCCGTGGGACGCTCTTGCTCAGGACAATCTCACCTCATCCAGTGCTGGCTCGACCGCCACCTTCCTGCGAGGTCTCCCCGGCCCCTGGCTCTCTGCCCCCTGTGGCTCTCCCCACCCTATCAGACTGCCCCTGGCTCATCTAGGGGGGGGAGGTTAATGGCTCTTCTCCTCAGGAGGAAGTCTTGTCTGCTAACACACCACGCTTCTAGAACATGCCCCACACAAAAGGAGCACTTGGTACGAGTTGTGCATGGTCGCTGACTGCACCACATGGAGAATCGTTTCTCTGCAGGAGGAGAAGGGGGTCCCCCCAAATCACAAAGAGACTCTGTGCCCCCATGGCTTTCTGGGTGGCAGCCTGGGGTGTCTGGCCACGGCTGTCCACACATGGAGGTGCAAGAAGGGGGCTGGGTCTGGCTGTCCCGGAGGGGGCTGCTGTCCACACTGGCCCTGCCGGTGATTAGAGTGCAGGGAGCTGGTGGTGGACGGTGGCTTTGTTGGCCTCAGCCAATGTTTTTGGGGCAGTCCCGGCCCCTTTCCTCCCTCAGGGCTCAGAGCTGCTGCCGTCCCCCATGGACACCAGCTCCCAGGAAAACACGGAGACTCCCTCACACCGGGGCACCAACACCCTCCAACCACGGGGCGTCACCTTTAAACGGTGGACACAGCTTCACACCACAGGAATGACTCTCTGATGGTGGAATCTCGGCCTCCCAGTGCCGCGGAGACGGACCCCAGAGCCCCCGCACCAGTGACTGGGCAGCGTGAGCGGGGAGCGTGCTTCCAGGAGCCCCAACGACAACACTCACAGCTCGGTCCCTTCAGAGACAAACCACAGATGGCCTGGAAAATGCACTTCTTCCAGAGGAGACTGGGTGGACAGTGGCGCTCTTGGTGGCCAGGGCCGATGGGCAGCGGGGACAGTCTGTGGGGCCCAGGCCAGGCTCCAGGAGGGGCAGCCCTGGTGGAGGGAAGGGCCGATGGCCGCTCCCTCCTTCCAGATGTGGCTGAACCTCCCTCCAGAACGGGTCGCCATCAGCATCTCCCCCTCCTTTTGGGAAGAACGAGGGAGGTCCTGACGACCACGCCGGGGACCGCGAGGCTGCTGCAGCGCCTGCCGGAGGAGACGCTCAGCTTGTGACACGCTGGTCACAGACGCAAGGGTCCAGTGAGAAACGGCAGCTGTCGGCGGGTCACGCAGCCCAGCAAACAGCCCCTGTCCTCGCAGAAAAGGCAGGACACCGAGCGGTCCAGCGGGGAGCTCGCGGGAGCCTCGCGGCAGCTGGTCGCTTCAGTCTTCACCCTGCGCTCACTTCCCGGGACACGGGTCATATTCGCCCAGGCCGCCCCACTGTGTCCTTCCGCGTGGGTGAGGTGAAACAGCACTGGGGCTCTGGCTGCACCCCCTGAACGGCTCAGATGCTTGCGGCCCAGCCGCGGTGGACACGCGCGAGGCCAAGACCCGTGAGGCCGAGACCCGCTTTCCACTTTGGCGTAAACCAGCAGTTAGTCATCTTATTCTCAACTTAATTTTTTTGGCATAAAGAATTATAGATAGGATGTTCTTCGCATATGTGACTGCAAATTAGGTTAGTGATCCAGTGTCTGTCTTAGGGAAGCCTAATTTTAAGACTGAGCACGGGAAACCCGTTCTTCCAAAGTAAGACATACAGTTCCTGAAGCGCCCGACACACGCGCTCCAAGCTGTGGACCCCAGAGCTGCCGACAGGGGCTCAGACAGAAGCCTGTCCGCGTGTTCCCAGAGCCAGAGGTGGAGGCGGCCGCAGACCATGCTCCGTCCACAGGCCAAAGTCGGGTTTGGCCACGAGAAGGGGTGAAGTCCTGATAAATGCTGTGATGTGCATGAATCAAGAGTGAAGGAAGCCACACACAGAGGCCACCTGCCGTATGGGTCCACCGATGGAAGTGCCCAGAACGCACAGGTCCACACGCACGGAACCCACAGAGGTGGCCGGGCGCTGGGGGTGGGGTGACTGCTCGGTGGGCGCAGGCTTTCATTTGGGGCGACGAGAATCTTTAGAGCCAGACAGAGGTGGCCTCACACAGTACTCAGCGTACCCCGTGCCACTGAACTGTCCACTGTAAAATGGTTGATTTCATCTTACGTGAATTTAATTTTTTCAAAACCGTGTTCCCACACGGGCCCTTCCTCTTGCTCCATCCAGGGCCTCCTCTCCAACACGGCAGCTTCGGCGCAGCCTCTGTGCTCCGACGTGGGACGCGGTTCTGGGGGGTACTCAGCTACAGCTGTGCAGAGACACCCTCCTGGACACATCGCTGGCTGGCGCACTGCACAGGGATGTCGCAGGATCTGCAGAAGTGGAAAGTTCAGGGGTCCCTCCCTGAAGCAAGAGTGGGGGCATGGAGAGTTGTCCCAGCGGGGACCCCGACCGCTCAGATCAGGGGACACCCTTGAAACGGAGAGGCTAACGTACTTGGATTTTTTTTTTCTATTGTAAAATATGTTTATTGATGATAAGACTCCTATGATTTATTCCCGATACTTGATGTTACAAACGGTTTTATGAACAACCGGATGCCATTATCCCCCTGAGCCTGAAGCAGCTTTGGGCGGGGAAGGGGCCAAGTCGCTTCAAGGAACAAGGAGCCCAGGTTACCCTCCGGATCAGAGTATTTGGCTCAGGAGAAGGCTCCCCGCGCACAGGGCCTGGGGGAGCATTTCTGAGGTGCTGTGTTTGGAGTGTCCAGGCACGCGGCCGTGCGGCCACCTCTCCTATGGCGGGCTTCCCCGTGCGCATCTAGGCAGGAGTACGAGAACCCGCGGCGGAAAATCCCTTAGAACCCGGTAGAATGTTCCACACAGGTAACGAATCACTGGCAGGCTCAGATGTCCAGCAAAAAAATATTGCTTTATTGGGTCTATTTCCTAACTACAAGGACAGCGGACACAAATACCAAACAGTTCCTTTCCATAGACAGCCTACTGAGAAGAGTTTCATGCGAGCCTGGGGTGCTAAGGGCAGGCTAAGGTCTGGGTGGCAGGCGGGGCCGTGGCCTGAGGGGCCATACGCCGTTGCTCTTCACAGCTGTGTGCAAATGCTACAAATACGGCTTTCAGGTTTGTGTTCTTTCTGGGAGTCCAACAAAGATGACACATAATTGTACAGAAGAACATTTTAGAAATAATTCTGCGGGAGGGCTTTCTCCACCATAACATCATGTTTAATTATTGTAACTTACATCCTCCACCCGAGGGTGCAATTCAGGCATGTTCCAGGAGGGGGCATAAATTCCTAAGGCACAATTATCGGGTTAAACATGTTTTAATTAAACCATGCTCTTTGGTTATGTGAAACAACAGGTCACGGCGAGTAATGACGTGTAATAAGCTGTTAATTTTACAGATGCAAGGGAAGCAGAGCTTAGCTAACCTACGTGTCAACAGTAACTAAGCGGGAACGAACTACAAGTGCTGCGTATTAAAACATTTTTGGTAACTGTTTTCTTAGACGAAGCAGAGTTGTAAGGCTTCTGTGAAGGAATAATCTTACAGCTGAACAAATATATTACACTCCTTTCGTGATGTTATTTACAGTTGCTTTCCCATCTGCTGTTTGGTAACATCTGGGCATCAAGAACGCCTCTCCTGGCTTTCTGACGAGTTCGGCCGGCGGCGCCACCCAAGACAACGCGGACCCGGAGGACAGGAGATGCGCCCCCGTGGACGTAGCTGAAGAGCCAGATTTGTCTTAGATGCGTTTTCCAGAACGGATACGGGTTATTGCTAACTCGGCAGCCCTTGCTGGGCAAAGACCGCACATCACCAACTCTGTCATTCTTTATCTGTACATAGATATGTGCCTATAACTGTACATCCATGCAAATGCAAGGTCTGTCCTGCGGCGGACAGACTTCTTTTTTTGTCCAGCAACATATCTTGTGCTATCATCTTACTTGCGCTATGTTCAAAGCCAGATTAAAAACAAAACCCTAGCATGCTACAATTAACAATCCTATGGTTTCGGTAACGCAGGGGAGGGAGCTGGTGACGCCAGAAAGGACAGAATAAAAGATCCCTAAAATGCGCTGAATAAGGCAACAGGCTGCACGTTGCAGCCCAAGGGAAGCTGATAAAAAGCAGGAAGTGCATGTTAGGTTTTTCTCACAATGCCTAGCTTGCCAGTATTCTCCTAATTTATACAAAAGAGAAAGCCTCATGACGAAGCGTCTTTATAGCTTTTGCTCCTACAAATACCCTCCTGGTGGCAGACTCAGTGCTCCATCCTATGGCGCCCTGATGCTGGGGTCTGGTTAATAAGGCACTTCCAGTCCTGAAGTCCGGGGGTGCCCCGGGGGGCCCCGCGGGAGGCGCACTGGCTTCCCTGCCCCCTTCGGTCCGTCCTCCCTGTCACAGAGCTACTTCTTTGAGCGTACGATGCAAATCTTCAGTAAGCTGGAGTTCTGACGGGCACCAGGGACGTGTTTGGTCTACTTAGAAGTCCTGTGTCGGAGCTTGACCGTCAGCGGCCAAGCCGACACCGCGCGGCTTCCGAGTGAGTTCCGCGTGGGCAGCTATGATCGGATGTTGGTGCTGGAGAGATCGTTCCGTATTATTTCATTTACTGCAAGAAAACACAATAGAAAATCCATTAGGGAAACACCGCTCTGCCCAGAATGTTTGTAAGAACCAGAAATCCCATCAGCCACGCTTTCAGCCCAATACGCTGAGCCTGTGAAAAGGGTCTCCTGGAGGGGTGGGACTCCTTCCTGCTTCCCACCACGGGCCTGGGATGTCCTGAGCCAGCAGCATGCAGCCGCCTGGGCCCGGCTCTGCGACAGCAGGGGCATCACCGACAAACGGACTCCTCGATCGTGGGCCCCGGGAAAGGGTGCCTGGTGCTGGTCCAGGCAGGCGATTCCACCGGAAAGACCAGCAGAGGCGCCCCGCGGGGAGGCATGTCCCTGAGGTCCAGGCTCAGAGAAGCCCCTCTTTAGTCTCGTCCTCGGACAGGCCACGTCTGAGAGGGGGGCCGACCACGGGGCGGCTGGGGCCTCCCTTTGTTTGGGGCTCTTCCTTCACTTCTGCTTCCTTGTCCGTGTCCACTATCAGCATGTGGCTTTTGGCAGCAGGAGAGGAAATGAGCGAAGCTGGCAAAGGCCATCGTGAGCAGGCTGCACAACATCCCTCTCTCCACCCCCTGATCGGCCCCCAGATAGGGGACACGTCCCCACGGCCCACTTTCCTAACAGAACTGGGAGGTGGGGGACACGTGCTCACGTCACGGAACTGCCCGGGCTTCCCTTCGCCGCCCAGATAAACTCCCCGTGTTTCTGCAAAGGCCCCGGCAGGTCCCAGAGCGGCTTCCTGCAGCAATGAGCTGGCACACCTGTCATCACCCCACTCCCTCCCCTAAATGCCCTTTCAACACTCCCGCTATTGTTAAGAATAACAATAATAAAATGTGGTTGGGGGAACCAGGAATCGTGTCACGGTTGCTGATAACGGAGCCCACTGGCACCAGCTTTACAGCCGGGAGCCGACTACCGAGCCCCAGGCCCACCCGCCGCCTGGCCAGGGGGCCGCCGGGGGGGGGAGGGTGAGTCACTGCATGCAAACAGCAGAAGCACGCAGCAGGCCGGGGTGGGCGCCAGGCCAGCCTGCCTGCAGAGGACACATCTGCCTGGGACACGGATGTGATGCACGACCCCCGGACATGCAGCCACGCCTTCTCTGAGGATGGCACTGACCTTCATGCAGAAAACACCGGGCCAGCCCAGGGACCCCTCCCAGCTAGCTGTTAATGAGGCAGTAATGAGGCCCAGGTGCTCAGACCAGCTCTCAGGACGACACCTGTCCCTGGAGTGTCCCAGGGGCAGCTCGTTAGCGGCAGGCAGTTTTTCCGTGACACTCCGGCTGCCCAGCTTTGCCAGGCCCACTAGAGACCCCTGACGGGAGTGCCTGGCCACGGCCCCCGGGACGGCAGGGCAAGGCAGCTCTCCCCATCCCTTGACCTGGAGACCGCCGCAGCGTTCCCAAGGCCTGGTGCGCCGCGCTCTGCCGGGTTCCTGGAGCACAGACGGGAAGGGGGCAGGCACGGGGCAGCAGACACAGTCCCACTCTTCTTCCCACTTCACTCGTTTGGCCTCTATCTTTTTTGAGAGGCACAGGTCCAATTTACACTTTGCAGAACTCTGTTCTATCAAAGAACATTTTGACAAAGAAAAATAACAAATCTGAGTGTCTCTAGCGCACTGCCTTGGTGAGGAAAGGCTTCCCGGCAGAGTGGGCTGGACATCCTTTCGATGACAGAGCTGTGACAGCTGACGTGGCAGGGACGGTGACCACCCCACAGAGCATGTCACTGTGGCTGGCGTGGCACGTGGCCCCTTAAAGTTGCTTCATGGTGACCTTTCTCATTTCATCCTGAACCCGCGCCAAGCCACGGGCCCAGCAGGTCTTCCTAACCCACGTTCAGATTAAGCTCTGAGAAGGTGTGGAGGGCACACGCGGGGGAAGGTGGACCAGTTGCCACAAGCAGCCCTGAGTCCAGGGCTGCAACACTCAGCCATGACACCCAGGGATGAGGCCTCCTGCACAGGGGCCGCGTGGACAGGATGCCACTGAGCGATGGGGCCGGCCCTCTCAGTTACACACACCAACACTGGGTTTCCTTGCTCATTCCACTAGCAAGGACAGTTGGTCTCAGACGAGAAATCCGATCTAGCAAGAGCAGACACTGGGTGGTTGGAAAAGTTCTCACGGGTACTAACGTCAGGGAAATGGGGGGTCTGAGGGGTAATAATGCCGGGGAATATGGGGGGAGGTGTGAAGGGTAATAATGATGGGAATATGGGGGGAGGTGTGAGGGTAATAATGATGGGAATATGGGGGGAGGTGTGAGGGTAATAATGATGGGGAACATGGGGGGAGGTGTGAGGGTAATAATGATGGGGAATATGGGGGGAGGTGTGAGGGTAATAATGATGGGAATATGGGGGAGGTGTGAGGGTAATAATGATGGGGAATATGGGGGGAGGTGTGAGGGTAATAATGATGGGAACATGGGGGGAGGTGTGAGGGAAATAATGATGGGGAACATGGGGGGAGGTGTGAGGGTAATAATGATGGGAATATGGGGGGAGGTGTGAGGGTAATAATGATGGGAATATGGGGGGAGGTCTGAGGGGTAATAATGATGGGAATATGAGGAAAGTTTGAGGGGTAATAATGATGGGGATATGGGGGAAGTCTGAGGGGTAATAATGATGAGGAATATGGGGGGAGGTGTGAGGGGTCATAATGATGGGGAATATGGGGGGAGGTGTGAAAGGTAATAATGATGGGGAATATGGGGGAGGTGTGAGAGTAATAAGATGGGGAATATGGGGGGAGGTCTGAGGGGTAATAATGATGGGAATATGGGGGGAGGTGTGAGGGTAATAATGATGGGAATATGGGGGGAGGTGTGAGGGTAATAATGATGGGGAATATGGGGGGAGGTGTGAGGGTAATAATGATGGGAATATGGGGGGAGGTGTGAGGGTAATAATGATGGGAATATGGGGGGAGGTGTGAGGGTAATAATGATGGGGAATATGGGGGGAGGTGTGAGGGTAATAATGATGGGAATATGGGGGGAGGTGTGAGGGTAATAATGATGGGGAATATGGGGGGAGGTGTGAGGGTAATAATGATGGGAATATGGGGGGAGGTGTGAGGGTAATAATGATGGGGAATATGGGGGGAGGTGTGAGGGTAATAATGATGGGAATATGGGGGGAGGTGTGAGGGTAATAATGATGGGAATATGGGGGGAGGTGTGAGGGTAATAATGACAAGGAATATGGGGGGAGGTCTGAGGGGTAAGAATGCCAGGGAACGGGGGGAGGCTTAAGCAAGGCAGCCAAGAACCTTCTAGTTCCTCAGGGTTATAGAGACCACAGGAAAAATAACACGTGTTTGACAAGATAAAAGGGGAAGATGCCTCATAAGTGGGCTTCCCCTTGCTGCCCTCCGGGGCACCTGAGCCTGGAGGGGGAGCCCGTGTTGGGGTGGGAGTGGGGAAATCACTGAGTGTGTCCTGAGCCATCCGGGCCCTCCTGTGTCCTGGCGCCTGACCTGCTCTCTGTGACCCCAGCCTGGCGATCAGGAGGATCTCGGGAGGGCGGGCAGCACCCCTGCTCCGTCTCAGGGATCTGCTGGTTTCTGACAGGCCACCAGCCCTGCCTGCCTCCCAACAAGGGTCAGCTAGACGTGGCAGGTCATCGGACGCCCCTGTGGTCCAGGCCTGGCACCATGCAGTACAGTCACGATGGGTCAGACATCTCAGGAGCGCCTCAAGAACCAGCACACATGCGCGAATGCCCTGTCGGACCTGCCCAGGCACCCCGGGGACCACGCGGGGTAGCTGACAGAAGGGACAGGTGGCTGCTGTGACCTGCACAGTAGACCCACGCAACGGTGCACACCACCAAGGACAGGACAGCCGCAGAGCCACACTCTCTGGGCAGACAGTCCATGCTGCGGCCCCGCAGGGAGAGCCACGAGGGCTCCTGTCCCAGACAGATGGCGCAGCAGGGCACGCGCATTGGGGTCCTGTCGCCCCTGGCCTTGTCCTGGCCACGGCCTCCCACGTCCCTTCCATGAGGTCACGGTTCCGGGTCCCTGTGAGTGCACGGCCGCCCCCGGGGGCTCTGTGCTGGTTATTTTGGGGGAGGCTTTCTCTGTGACAGTTTCCCACAGTGTCTTCTCTCTACTGATACTTTCCATCTTCTTATTCAGCTTTTCCACTGACACGCAGGGTTTTTTCTTTGTCGAAGTATTTTGAACTGCAGGTAACATGTGACCTTCAGAGCTCGTCAGAGACCTGAAAGAGGAACCTTCCCTTTGCTTAGTGTCAGATGTCCCTGCAACAGGATGTGGTGAGCTGTTACACCACAATTTAATTTAATGAGAAAGGTTTTTTCCCTTATATTTAAGTTTTCTCTAAAATGCTCCCGAGGTGGAAACTACTGTTTTTTTTCCTAAAACTTATGTGGCAATTTGAGTTTTTGTTTTAATCTGGGATATGTACACAGGACACACACAGACACGTGTCCACACCACCTCTTTGCACATAGCTAGAATTGAGTGAAAAGAAAATTAGTATTTTTTAACATTTAAAAACTAAAATATACAAAGTACAGGCAGAGCTCCTCACCCAGACTCACAGTATCTGTGGATATTCACTGTATTGTTCCGACCACTACGCAAAGATCTCACACCTATTTATAAAGAAGCAAATCAACTAATTGGGCGAAGTGTCCTTTTTAAAGCAAAATTTCTTTGTTTTCACATAATGAGTTTCTTTTTCATCACCATTTTGGAAAAAATTGAGCTTAAAACCTTGTGTTGTAGTGAAATGCCCTCACTTCATCTTCAGGCTTCACTCACGGGCTCTTGTCGGACTCTCCTGAGACTGTGTGACCCGAGGGGTCGGGGAGGGTCCGAATCTCATTTTTTACACATTTTGCTTTTAAGCAAAGCTTCCCCACGTTTCTGAATTCTTGGTTTCCGAAAGCAGCTAAAGCTCTCAAATAAAAATTTCAGGAATGAGCCACATTGCTTGTTGGCCCAGCACGTTCATGGCCCCTGTGGTTCCTAAGCAGGGGCATGCTCACTGTTGTCAACAGTCCCACAAGGGAGGGAAGGCGGACTTCGTAGTTACGGGTTTTATACACGGAGGGTCTGAGGGAGGGTCGGCAAGTGGAAACTGGGGTCCTCAGGCTCACGGGTCAGGAGTGCGCGCTCTGCCAGCCCAGGGCTGGCACCTGCACCCGCCAGTTCCCCTTCTCCCATCCCGATCCTGCACTCTGTCCCTCTGGGTCTGGCCCTCGTCTGGCCTGCAGGGCTGCTCAGCGCGCAGAACCTGGTGTCTGGGGCGGAGAGAGGCTGAAGGCACCGCCTTGCACTTCCCCTTTCTGGGGCGCGCATGTCTTCACAGCCAGCACCAGCCCGGCACCAGGCATATGAACACAGCATTCTCGTCTGTTTGAGCCAAAACCAACTATTTTTTCAGTCATTTCTCCTGGACTAGCTGTTGCATGCCTTAAAAATCTTTTTTTTTCAAAGGAGTAGAAGAGGCAAGTGACCAGAGGACCCACGCGGGGTCTGTACGGCCACTTGCTTTCCAGGGCAAGCTCTTCTTCGGGCTACAACAAACAGCAGTGCGTGTTGGCCGCCCCTGCCCCATATGGTGCAGATATCGAGGCCAGAAGAGATGTGCTGACACGCTAGATCAGAAACCTCCTTCAAAAATCCCAGCGGATCCCAGCAGTTGCCCGGGGCACCGCAACGGGAAGAGGGCCTGGTGATCCCGAGGGCTGCACACACGTGAAGGCGGAGACTTTGAGCCCGCGCCCTGTGCTGCGACACACAGACTCCACCGGTCTGAGTCTGTGTTTCAGAGCTGACGTCCAAGGGCAGCTCGCCCGTGTGCTGGGACCTCTCAGCCTCGGAGGCAGCCTGCTCGTGGCCGTCACGACCGTGGGCAGGCTGCTCCTCTTATCGGCTCCCAGACATCGTCATCCAGCATCCTCCTTCCAACTCCAAGGGAAGAAGTGACAGTGTGTGCGTCCACACGGGACTCTGAACGATGGGGCGCGGGGTGCTGTGACCACACTGTCACTGGGACTAGAAAGGAAGCTTGACACGAAGTGTCCCTGAGACCCTAGGAACCATAAGACGTCATGTGGTCAGAGCGAAAACATAGATTCTGGGAGGAAAAGCAGTCCCTAAAGAGACAGAAATGACGAAGAGAAGATCTGGGCGGTGCTTGTTTTTAAAGACGGCCCGACCTCCTATTCTCAGGGGGTGCCTGGGCCGTGAGCGAACCCACGTCAGAGCCATCAGTCCTGATGATCCGCTGACTTCCTTTCTCAGACCTAAATTCTCCTTGCATTCCTGCCACATCATTGAATAGATCGATCAGATCTGTGAACAATGGAGGCCTGTCATCTTCCTCTAGAAAAGCTGATCCGAGCTCTGCACCCCCCGGACACGTGCCGTCAGGGGATGGTGCGGCTGGAGGGCTCGCGGATGAAGACCTGGGTCCTGCTCTCATCCTGCTTCCGCACCTGGCTGCAGCCTGAGGGTCTCCTCCGTGAAAATGGCGCCTTGGCCGAGATCCCTTTCCGCTCTCCGAGTCGGGGAGTCTTCAGTCATTTCAAAAGGAGAAACACATCCTCCTGGGTGCCGAGCATTATAAATGGCAGGAGCCTCACAGCGTCCTCCCCAAGCCCCCGGGAGGCGGACACCGCTACTATTCTTAATTTGAAGACAGGCCCAGAGAGGGCAGGAGATGCGCGGGGCAGCGGGCGAGCGGCGGTCAGAGCGGGAGCGGCCGGGGCTCAGGGGGGCGTGTGTGGGGTCAGGGGCTCCACTGCAAGCGAGAGGGGCGGCCTCCCGAGGGCAGGCTGCTCCCGGCCGGCTTCCTGCCTGACACGAGGATGCGCCCGAGGTGGTCCTGCAGACGCGGGGCCGGCCTGCTTCTATTGCCGACGTGTGCGCAGGACCCACTGGCTGAACTTGCGGCTTCCTGACGTGGGAAGAATGGCTCTTTGGTCACGTCCGTGGAGGCCGGACCTCGGCACATGTGCTCACGGACTCACAGGGGAGCCGAGGGGCGGGGGTTACTTCTGTACGTTTCGTTCCGGCACTTCCCACGGAGCGTGTGTTCTCTCTAGAACCAGACAAACGCCTGTGTAGGTTTGTGGCAGGTTCTCGATTCTGTCACAGAGGGCCAGCGGTGCCACTGGCCCGGGCACGGCAGCCCTGGGTGTTGCCCGGGGCACCGCAACGGGAAGAGGTGCTGGCCCCACACGCCAGGGGCCGTGCGGGGGTCTCTGTCCCTGCTCCTTGGAGGGAACCTGTCAGAGTCGTGGGGCCCACGTGCGGGCTTTGGGGAGGGAAGGCACAGGAGGGGCGGGTGCCGGAAGTTTCTAGGTGGTTGTCCACACAGATATCGATGCTACTTTCTTAGGAGCCGGGTTTGGGCGTGGGAGTAAGAAATCCAGCCCAGTCACACTGCGTAACCTTTGCTAAAAAAGTTTAATTAAGGTGGGTAAGGACTGTACTTTGCTAATAATACTTTTGTGTCAATTTTTTAAAAAACATAGTGATTGCTGTAGGTACGTGTCAGCTTGATTACATAAAACCCATTTTTAAAGCATCTCTTCCTTTTCAATAGTCAGGTTAGTTCAAACAAGGAGACAATTGTACTGTGAATTTTTAAAAATTAACAATATTCACCTTCTGCTCCTTGGCAAACTAGCCGGCTGAGCAGGGCTACTGTTACTTTTTCATCTCCGTTTGTTTTTGTTTGTTTGTTTTTTGTGTTTTTGCGTTTTTTAATTTTTTAAATTTAAATTCAATTAGCCACCATATAGTACGTCATTAGTTTCTGATGTAGCGTTCAGTGATTCGGCGTATAACACCCGGTGCTCATCATGACAGGTTACGATGTTGCTTTTTCATGAAGAGAATCACTTTTCAAAAGCCATCATTGTCCTTTAAACAAAAGCAATGTGGGAAAAAAAGAGGCCTGAAGGATCCACACGGGATGCGGTTCCCAGGGCAGGTTCCTGTGGCCACATCCGCGCCGCATCTCGCCCCGTGGGCTCCCTCAAAGCTCACGGCCAAATGAAGTACTGCGTGTAAAGAAATATAGAAAAGCAGTTGTTACGTGCTTACTCAGTCTTCCTGTGAGGGACAGAAAAATGCATGTTCCTCGCACAGGACAGGCCATCAGAAACATTTTTATTTTTAAGGGAAAGCCAAAATAGCTTTGTGAAGAGCAAAACAAAACAGGAAGGCCGTTCTTTCCCATTCCTATAACTAAAAGATAATTTTAAAAAGTATTTGCTCACTTTCCCAGAAAATACACCTTTAGCTAAAGTTAGTATTGTAACCCGAGAACATAATCCTTTAGGCAGACGGAGTAGAACCAGAAATATCCCTGGCCAGGTCGTGTCTGCGTGCGAACCCTGTACGACGTGCAGGGATCTGGGGACAGGGAGGCGTGCACACTCTCATGCAGGGATGCTGCTCGCAGAGGCGTGAGCGGTGGGCTTCCCGCGGCGCGCGGTTCCAGCCGACGGGCGGGTGCACGGTGTTCACACTGTGGCGCGAACTTCCTCGGTGACTTCAAGTATTACGTCAGAAGGGAGACTTGCAAGAAAACACCACGATTAAGGCCACGATTCGGAAACTGGGAAGCGGAGGAAACATGCTTTTGTGCCCCTACAGCACGTGTGGATCCAGGCGACACCCGGGCTGTGGGCACTGAGGGAAACTGAGGCTGTCTCCCAGGTGGGTTTTTACCTTCTTGGAAGAGGCAAGCATCTTACAGAGTCCACTGTCCATACGTCCTCGCTTGCAGGCGGGTGCTCTGTCCACGGCCTGGCAGGGACGGCGGGCTAGGTGTCCGCGCGGCCCCACGTGGCCCTGGGCGACAGCAGGACCGTCACAACCACGGTAACTCTGAAAATGCAGAGTCGCAACACCACTAAAGCCCTGCTTTACTTTTCTGACTTTTTTTCAAAGATGCTTTGTGAGGTGGTGGAAAATGAGGCCGTCTCTCAAGTTCCATTAAAAAGTAAGTTCCGCGTTACCTCGGGTGTCCTGGACCCATTTCAGCCTTCACTTATTTTTATCTTTTTAATCATAATAAGCCACTGCCACAGGGCCTGCTATTTTTGGAAGGAGGGAATGGGACGGTGGAGTCTGAATGACAACAAGTCCCGGTTTTAATAAAACATGACCCTCCCAGCTGCGTGTGGGGCTGGCACTGACGGGCACTGTCACCCGGGACTGTCAGCCATTAAAACAGAATAATTTTCCTACCTTCAGTGCATGCTTCCTTATTTAGCCTGAATACTCCAAATCATGCGAACGCCCGTGTGGAAACTCCAGCGTCCACGGGGACCAGCTGGCCACGTGACAGGAGCTCCGTGGGCTGCCCGGCACCTCCCGCCCTGCGGCCGGGCGTGGGCTCCCACATCACCTGGCCCATTTTCTTATCTACGCCAAACTCATTCCACAATCACTCGTGGGGAGCGCTAAACCACCAGCAAGCATTTTTCTAGGGCTTTCTTTGTGCTGCTAGAAAATACATTCCCCCCAAATTACGAAATTTCTATTCACACAGGATTAATGGAATTGAAAAAATAAAAGATGAAAAAGCTCCCCTTAATTAAAAAGTAACAACGTTAAGTGGATGGGGGGAGGGACGGGGTGGCCGTGCAGGCGTGGCCAGGCTGTGGCCTCCTGTCACTCTGTCCGGGGACACGAGTCAGGGCCTCAAAGTAAGAGGCATTAACGAAGCGGCTCCTCCCCTTTTGCAGGCCGCGGAGGACATGGCCACGCTCCTGGGCTGGCGGCGGAAAGTTCCATGCCATGATCCGTCAGCTCCGCCCGCCAGTCCGCCAGGCACGGGCCAGGCGCCTGCGACCCACCCGGCAGCTGCCTGGTTTGCCCGGAAGAAGCTGCTCGTTATGGAGGCAAAGGAGAGGCTCGAGCCCCCTGTTCCTGCTTCGGGGGTGAAACCACACCTTCGGATGGGTACCTGTGAGTTTGAGGTAAATCCTCACCTTACAGAGATCCATTAGTAATTCTGTTAGGCGTGACTGTCATAATGTGATCGTGTAAGACAGTGGCCGCTTAAAAAGGTGTCTGTAGGGCGCCTGGGTGGCTCAGTCGTTAAGCGTCTGCCTTCGGCTCAGGTCGTGATCCCAGGGTCCTGGGATCGAGCCCCGCATCGGGCTCCCTGCTCGGCGGGAAGCCTGCCTCTCCCTCTCCCACTCCCCCTGCTGTGTTCCCTCTCTCGCTGTGTCTCTCTCTCTGTCAAATAAATAAATAGAATCTTAACAACAACAAAGCATCTCTACCTGAGGGATGGTGGAACTCAGACTTGAGGTCCAGGACCTGGTCCCTCGAGATCTCAGCAACAACCAGCATGGGGCGGCTGAAGGAATGGTGCCCCGTCTCGCCCACCCCAACTGTGGACCTGGGTGCGGGCATGCGGGAACCCGCTGTACTCTTTATTACACTCTCATGGATGTCTGAGATTTCCACCATTAAAAACCGACAGTGCCTTCAGAGAGAAGCCGGAGCCCAGGAGAAGCTGGTGACTGTTGGTCGGCCTCGGCGTCTGGCCTGTGTTCCGGGCAGCTGCTGGGGGGCCGAGCCTATCCCGTGGCAAGGCGAGGACACGAGGGTCTGCACTTTGCGCCACCTCCCTCCTGCCCACCCCCAGCGGCGCACCTGGGCCCGGAGCCCGGCTGGGATGCTGCCGCCCAGGGTGCCTGCGTCCTGCGCCTGGCTCTCCGCCACTTCAGGGAAGGCCACCTGGCACCTCTCCCGCACACACAGGCAGCCGGTGAGCCGGTACTCTTCACCACAGGTCTCTGCCCTCCGCCCCCAGTAGACGGAGCCCACCCTGAGGGTGGAAACTGTACCCACGAGTACTGAGAAAACTGACCGACAGCAGAAGCTGCGTCTTTATAGAAAGATCTGGACAGAAAAATCATAGGAGGCAAGTGACTCCCAGGAACTCCCAGCTTGGAAAACAATAGCGCAGAGGGGGAGCAGAATCACAAAACAGGCTGGTGAGACGGGTCCCCCGGTCTGTAGGACATACTGACCCTGGCGTGGAAAAGCACCCAAGATGGAATTTTTGTATTGATTATCCAATTATTAATCTTTATAGAAGCTATTCCAACACTGCACATAATGAGTAATTCATCACACTCTATTAGGTGCCATGGAAGCTGCATTCCGTATAAAGGGCCATTAAGTTTCTTGTAATTGCCCATTACTGGAGCTTTCGTTAGTTCTAAATCAAATCAGCAGGACCGGCATGTTTGCGCTCTAATTGACTTTATGTAATAACCGCACGCCCCTGGTGATTACCAAAATGAGCGGTCTGGCTGGATTACCACGGTCCCAAAGACCACTTCTCAGCCTGAGGTGAGCAGCCATTTCCAACGGTACCTGAAGGGACAGGTACAAGTGATCACCTGAACATGGGAGGGGTGCATGGGGGAGGACCCGCGACCACGCTGGGGCCAGGGCTGCGTCCACCCTCAGGGCTGCCGTCTGGGCCAGAGCCAAGTGCTCCCAAACCTCCCAGACAGAACCCAACCCTGCACACGCGTCCTGTCCTTCAGAGGCTTCCCACCGTCTCAGGCAGCGTTTCCTACAAGGAGCGGAGACGCTAGCCGAGACACAGGACAATCGCCGTTAAAACTCAGCTCCTGTCCTACTCCTCTGAAAAGTCCTTCCCGAAACACTGTCTAGGCCCCAGACTCCAAGCGCTGAGTGTCCCTCACACCGTCAGCTGCTCTCTGGCAGCCCGGCCTTGTCATCTTGAATTGTTACTCAAATTCTGAAATGTTGTTAGCTGCTTAACCTGTCTGCCCGTTCCCCTGATTCTTCGAGGGGCCAGAGAACAGATGTGTGCGTGTGTCCGGACAGCCCTGTGATGCCAGGACACGGTAAGGGATCTGCAAACACTGGTTGTTACGTCCTCTTCTGAAAGTAGAGTTAATCCTTTGCGTGAGTTTCAAAAAGACCGAGCAAGAGGCAAGTAACAGCCGAACCTGCAGGCTTCTTGGCATCACTGCTCAGGCTGGGGAGAAATCAGTGCCGTACCAACGGACAGCCTTGTGTCTGTGGGATTTCTTCCTTTCCATGGGGCTACGAGCCGTCCATTTGGAAAATCTCGCGTTAACTCTTTCTCTGTTCAACTAAATTTGAAGAAGCCTTAAAATATGTCCTCAAGGGGTGCCTGGGAGGTTCAGTCATTGAGCATCCGACCCTTGGTTTTGGCTCAGGTCGTGATGCCAGGGTCGTGGGATGGAGCCCCACGTCAGGCTCTGTGCTCAGCAGGGAGTCTGCCTGAGATTCTCTCTCCCCCCGCCCCTCCCCCTCACTCACATGTGTGCGCGCACGTGTGCTCTCTCTCAAACAAACACATAAATAAAAATTAAGAAAATGTCCTCAAAAGAAGGCAGTATGTGGCGGGCAAGCTACTTAGAAGTATTTGTTCACAGCAGGTGGTAACTCAGACTGAGACAAGGGGCTGCTGACTCCCAGCGAAGCAGTGTCCCAGCTTTGCTGAGCTCTTTCTCACACTGAGGTGAGGATATCTGTGGCCATTCCCCAACACAGAGCGCTGCAGACCACCCTGGACGACGGGAACGGGGTCCCCGGCCACAGTCCAGGGCTAGAGGCCCAAGGCCAGCCTGGTACCACAACGCCAGGATGCATGCCTTGCCCACAAGCTGCCGGAGGCCTGGGGACACTTCCGAGCACACAGCACAATTAGACGTTTCATCAAAATGCTGAGCTCAGGAAGCCCTGGTCAAGTGGACGTCACTGATGGAACATGGACCGAAGGTGCTTTAAGAATCCCCCAAGCATCTATAAAGACGCTCCCGGTGCCCAGGGCCACCATCCACAGGGATGAGCAGGTATTTCCAAACCCACAGCCCTGCTCCACACAGCCGGTGACACTGAAGGGCCTGGGAAGAAACCACCCAGAGGGTCGTACATTTTTAAGCTCTCCTCACCTTCCCGTCATTGAATGAACGTGCTGGAAGCTGCCTGCTGAGCTAGGCTCACACCCCAGGGCCCAGCAACTCCCAGGGCAGAGGGGCCTCTTCCCAGCTCTAGGAGCCACCTGGGGCTCCCCAACCCCAGGCTCGGACGAGCTAGCAAGGCAGCAGCTTACGGTGGGCGGTGGACACGTCCGTGGGCCAGAGCTCCCCGACCCGGCTGCCCACCTGGCCTTGAAAACAGAAACAGGAAGCAGAACAGGGGAGGAAGCGGCCGGCCAGGGAAGGGCCGATTCTGGTAAAAGGCTCGCTTCAAAGCCCAGGTCAAAGCTCACCCCCAGGGAGCATGCCACGCCTCCGGAGAAACCCTTGTCAAAGTAATCAATCACTAGTTTCCATCTGCACGTCCCTGCCCTGCTGCACTATCGGGACAGGAAGCTGCAGGATGGAAAACTGGCACTTCGTCCCCTGGAAACCACCGTTTCCATCTCCGCGAGTGACAGAGCATCAACACCGCCGTGAACGGGTGATGAGAGATAAGGACCAGGAGAGTGGAGGGTGGGCGCGGACGCGCTGCACACTTTCCAGCATTTGGACAAAGTTTGCAAGGACAGCCCAACCTGCGTTTTCCATTCTCTACATCCAGAGAAACACCCAATGAACAGACCTTGACACACATTCTTTGAGCTCTTTTCTGAAATTAAAGTGCGTAAAAAAATGTGGGCACACCACCCCCCCAGCCCCGCCACGGATGTGCTGTCCTGGGCTTGCTTTTTCCAGTGTGGCCACAGACACCCCCCTGGAGCTGGAGCAAACACGGGTGACGGACAGGCCGCGGCCCAGCGCTGCCGCCTCCCTCCCCCGCGCCCTCCCTCTGTCCACCACCCTTTCTCTGTGCAGCCATCTGCCAAGAGGAAATAACTTCGCTGTGCTGGGAGTCTGGGAATCCCAGAAAACATCTTAAATCCACAAAAATAATTGAAGTTCGCTTCTACTGTGCCGCTCAGCTCCATTCTGATTTTTATTACAATGTCAACAAGAGTTTAATTTGTTTTAAAGTTTAGGTTCTTAAATCTGAGTGATATACGGTAGTTTACAGCTTGCTGGCAACAGCTACTGTGGAAAAAAAGGGAAAGTGCATATAAAGGCGATTCTAAGTTTGACATTGTGAAGGCAGGGAGCGATGCCAAAAGCAGCTAGCAGCCCGGCTTTCCCCACCGGGGACGGCAGCCATGTCGTGGACCAGGGGCACACTCCCCATCACCAACCTGGTCTGGGCACAGCAAGTAAGAGGAAATGTCCTAAAATGCAGTTTCTTGAGCGAAACCCTCTCAGGTGTCAGGTAGGTCACAAACGGCGCCACCGTCTTATCTGGGGTCCGTTCTGGGAACCAGTTCCAGCAAAAAGCCCTGAGTGGGGCCGCTGGGGAAGAAAGGCCCTGCCCCACCCCAGAGGTCGTGCCTTTCTGCTGCCCAGAGGGTGTCGGTACTGACAGCTCAGAACCGCCCGACCTCAAACCCGTTCTGGCGTGGACGATCGGCCGAGAGGCTCCCCTGGCTTTCCAGCCTCGCCGTTGCTGCACCAGAGCCGTCAGCCCTGTTAGAACTGTCTGCAGAGACACACGGGACCACACACCTGCAAACGAGCCTGCCTTATGGGCACAGAGGACAGCGGGGCTGACGGGGCCGTCCCCCCAGACTGAAGGGTGCAGCCCCCCTGCGGGCCCCACCTCGGCGGAGGGCCCCGCTGCCTGCTTGCCCTGACGGACGAGGCCCAGGTGCCGGCAGAGCTTCCCCGCATCTGCAGCACCTTCCCCCTTCCCTCCCGCCACGGGCTCGGCGGGAGCCAGACCTCGGGCAAATCACAGGCGTTTCTGGATGTGGCTGAAGCCGTGAGCTGCCACTGTCCTCTAGGCCCACTTCCTGCCCTATCTAAAATAACAGCAGCTGTGGGGGCCTGATAGGGCCGAGTCCTGGGGAAGCCTGCACCCTTGGGTGGGAGAGAGGACGGCCAGGGGGCTGATAAGGCCGCCCCCAGGCCCCCAGGCCCGATGACCGCATCCTGCACTGTCTGCCCGCTTCAGAACAAAAGAAAACCAGCCGCTGGCTCGGGGAGCGGCAGCCTGCACTCTGGGAGGGGGTGGTCTGGCTGACTCGGCCTATTGTGCAGAGTATCAGGCTCTGATTAGCTGGGGTCCCCTGGGCCAGATAAGGGCGGATGTTTCAGAAGGGAATAGACTTTCTTTGTTCTTTACTGTGTGCAAGTGTCCACGTAATAATCTGGAAGGAAGGAAGAACACTGCTTCAAAATTGAAGCTGAAGAAAGGTAAAAGGACTCAAAGCTCCACGCGCCCAACTGGCGTGAAAAGTGACAGAGAACCCGCATCGCCGACGGCCGGGAAACGTGGACCCCACCACGTGGCCACAGGCGGACAGGTAGTGAAACAGGAGATAATGCAGAAGCACACGTATTTTCATTCCCTGAGAGAAATTCCACCGTCAGCTCTGTGTTCGTGCCATAGAAACACAGAATTGGAATTTTGTCCTCACGCTCCTTAGGAAAGGAGTCCAAGGGCTGTACGCGTTCCACAGAGGAAAACTCTGCAGGACACACACAAGCCTCGCGCTTGAACAGTACGGTCTCTCCTCCGGCGCCGAGTGTTTTAACAAATGTGCTGGACTCTGAACACTTTCGAAGGGAAGTTCCTTCAGCTACACCAAAGACGAGACCCAAACCCACCCCAAGAGACATGTCCGTGCCAGAGCGTTACCGCCTCCTGAGGTCAGGCTTTCTGGACAATGTCACGTAGACAGAGCCATGGAAGATGAGGTGTTTGTGTCTGGCTACTCTGACTTCGCCTGGGTTTTTGAGGTCCCTCCATGGCGTAACGTGCGCCAGCACCTCATTCCTCCTTCCGGCTGAGTAATATTCCACCGTGTGGTTGTGACGTCCCTTTCCCATCTGTTCTCCAGTTGCTGGATGCTCGGGTTGTTTCAAATGTTTGGATGTTATAAATAATGCTGCTGAGGATGTTCGTGTGCAGGCCTTCCTGTGGACGTAGGTGTTGACCTCCTGTGGGCAGGTACCTAACAGTGGGATGAACGGGTCATATGATGAAGCTGCGGTCCTCCAAAGAGCCCGCCCACACGGCCGTGGCACCCAACGTCTCCACAGGTAACGGGTGGGGGCTCCAGTTTCTCTCAAGAGTGTCACTGTCCCTCTTACTGACTGTCATCACTCAAATGAGTAGGAACTGAGCTCTGCGTTGGTGTCATATTTGCATTCCCTGATGACTGATGACATGGAGCATATTTTCATGTGTTTATTAACCATTCATATGTCTTCTCTGCAGAAATGTTTGCTTACATCTTAAAGCCTAGTTTTTGACTAGGCTGTCCTATTATTACTGAGATGAAAGTTTCTGTATATTCTGGATATAAGCCCTTTATCAGATACATGTTTTGCAAATATATTCTTTTAGTTGGCTGCTTGTCTTCTCATTTTCTTAACGGTTCTTTTGAAGCAGAAAAAATGTGAATTTTGATAGGGTCTCATTTACCAGTTTTTTAATATTGGACTATGTTTTTGGTATCATATCTAAAAAATCTTTGCCTGATCTAGGATCTTAAAGATTTTTCTCATATGCTATCTACTAAATCTTTTGTTTTAGCTTGTACATTTAATTCTATGATCAATTTTGAGATTCTTGTGTATGGTGTGAGGTTAAAGGTGCAAGTTCATCTTTTGCATGTGGACATCCAAATGTTATGTCAGCATTTGTTAAAAGGTTATTCTTTGCCCCAGTTAAATGGCTTGGCATTTTTGTTAAAAATCAATTTACCATAAATACAAGGATTTCTGAATTCTAAATTCTGGCCATTGATCTATATGTCTTATGCCAACACCACACTGTCTTGATTATTGTAGCTTTATAGTAAATTTTGAATTGGGCAGTGTGTCTTCCCACTTTGTTCTTTGTTTTCAAAATTGTTTTGGTTACTCTGGATCTTTGAAATTCCATATGAATTTTAGGATCATTCTGTCATTTGTCATGTTCCTGAAAAAACAAACCCAAAAAACCTGCTAGAATTTTGATAGGAATCGCATTGATTCTATAGATTAATTCCATTGTGATCAGAATTAATCCTTTAAAGTTTATTAAGGCTTGTTTTATGACCTACTAGAAAGTCTATCCTGGAGAATGTTCCATATGCACCCCATTCTGTTGAGTGTTCTATAGATGTCTTCCAGGTCCAGTGTTTGACAGCACTCTTCAATTGTTTTATATCCTTGTTGACTTTTTGTCTAGTTGTTCTATCCATTACTGACTGTTCTATCCATTACTGACAGTATGTAGTGAGGTCTCCAGATACTATTTTTTAAATTGTCTTTCAGTTTATCCCTTCAAATCTGAAAATTTTTGTTTCATGTATTATGTGGTTGTTTTTTAGGTGCAAAAATATTTATAATTGTTATGTCTTCCTGCTCAATTTACATTTTACTCATTATAAAATGTCCCTTTGTGTCTCCAGCAACATTTTCTTTGGTCTTAAATTGATTTTGTCTAATATTAGTATAGATACTCCAAATGTCTTTTGGTCACTATTTACCTGGTATAACTTTTCCATCCTTTTACTTTCAACCTATTTGTGCCTTTAAATATAAAGTAAGTCTTCTGTAGACAGCATAGAGTTGGATCTTTGTTTGTTCTTTCCCCCTAATCCGGTCTGACAACTTCCACCTTTTTATTGGAGTATTTGGTTCGTTTACATTTAATGTAATTTTATTGTAGGATTTACATTTGCCATTTTGCTGTTTGTTTTCCATGTCTTGTGGGGTTTTGTTTTTTGTTTTTGTTGTTTCTATATCTTTCATTACCGCTTTCTTTTGTGTTAAATAGGTGATTTCTAATGTATCACTTAAATGTGTTTTTGGTGTTTTTTTTTTTTTTTGGTTTTACTCTGTATATTTTTAAGTTAGTTTCTTTATGGTTCCTCTAGAGATTATGATACACATCTTAACTTAAAAATTTTATTTCAGCTAATTAATATTAACTTGTTTCTAATAACATATGAAGCTTTTCTTTACCACGGCTTCCTTCCGCACCCTTTCCTTTCTGCTGTTACTCCACACCAATGACATCTTGATATAAACCCATCAGAACAGTTCTGTAATTTTTGTCTTATTTATTTTCTTTTAAATGAGTTAGGGGAAAAAAAAGAGTTTAAAAATATGTATGCTGTCATTATCTACATAATTACTTTTTATCAGTGCTTTTTAGTTCTTTGTGTGGATCTGAGTTGCCAACAGCCGAGAGGACTCCTTCCAATGCTTCTTGTAGGTCAGGTCTGCTGGCAACAAAACTTCTGCATCTTTGCTTACCCAGCAACGGTTTTATTTCTCCTTCATTTTTAAAGCTAGTTTTGCTAGATATGAGATTCTTGATCAACAGTCTTTTTCTTTGTGGCCTCTGTGATTGCTCATGAGAAGCCAGCTGTTAATCTTATTGAGGATTCCACGAAACTGATGACTTGTTTTTTTTCTTGTTGCTTTCAGGATTGTCTCTTTTTCTTTGACTTTCAACAGTATGGCTATGATGTATTTAGGTGTGAATCTCTGGATTTATTCTACTTGGAATTTGATTTTTTTTGGATGTATACAATGTTTTTCATCAAATTTGGGAAGATTTTAGCCATTATTTCTTCAGATATGTTTCCTACCCCTTTTTCTCTCTCCTCTCTTTCTGCATTCCCAATATGCCTATGTTTGTATGTTTTATGGTGTCCCACATGTTCATTTTTCTTTATTCTTTTCCCTTTCTGTTCCTCAGACTGGATAATCTATAGACATTTCATCAAGTTTGTTGATTCTTTTTCTCTGCCAACTCCAATCTGCTGTTCAGCCCCTATAATGAATTCTTCATTTCAGTTACTATACTTTGCAAGGATAGAATGTCTATTTAGCCCTTTCAAAAACTTTTAATCTCATTATTGATATTCTCTCTTTGGTGAAACATTGCTGTCCTACTTTCCTTTAATTCTTTAAACATACTTTCTTTCAGTTCTTTGAACTTATCTACAGCAGCTGATTTTTTTTTTAAGATTTTATTTATTTATTTATTTGACACAGAGAGAGAAACAGCATGAGAGGGGATAGGGTCAGAGGGAGAAGCAGGCTCCCCGCTGAGCCGGGAGCCCAATGTGGGACTCGATCCCAGAACTCCGGGATCATGACCTGAGCCGAAGGCAGTCGCTTAACCAACTGAGCCACCCAGGCGCCCTGATTTTTTTTTTTTTTTAAGATTTTATTTATTTATTTGACAGAGAGACACAGGGAGAGAGGGAACACAAGCAGGGGGAGTGGGAGAGGGAGAAGCAGGCTTCCCACAGAGCAGGGACCCCGATGCGGGACTCGATCCCAGGACCCCAGGATCATGACCTGAGCCAAAGGCAGACGCTTAACAACTGAGCCACCCAGGCGCCCCTACAGCAGCTGATTAAAAGCCATTGCTGCTAAGTCCAACACCTGAGCCCTCTCAGGGACAGTCTCTGCCTATGGGTTGTTTCTTTCCCTTCTGTAATGGGACATGTTTTCATGCTTCTTTGCCAATTTCATAATTTTTTAGTTGAAAACTAGACATTGTAGATAATATATTGTAGCAACTTTGGAATTAGACTCCTCTCCCCAGTAGGGTTTGCTGTTACTGCTGGGCTCTTTTTTTTCTTCCCTTGATGCTGGATACTTGATTAGTGACTTTTCTGGATTAATTCTGTGGGTGGGAGTGGGGTCCTGTGTTCTCTGCAGTGTGTGGCCACTAAGTGCTCTATTCCTCTTCTAAAAATCCTTGTTTTTATTTTTAAGTCTGTCTTCCCAAGGGTCATCCTCAGGTTAACAAGGTTAACGGTCAATCAGTTATCAGTCAGGACGTTTCTTTAAATGCCTTCAGTCTCCACCTTCTGTCAATGAGATCGAATTGCAGGCAATCCACAAGTCAGCCTTAGCTTCCACTTTTGCTTTTTGTACAGGTCTCAAGGCCAGCCAGAGGTGAAGGACCCAGTCCTTTCTTTTCCCAGGTCTTTCCTGAGCATGTGCATGTCCATATGCAGTCTCCCAATCCCCAGGAACATGCTGGGGCTTTTTCAAACTCCCTGCAGGCATCGAGTGTAGCTAGTCTTCTGTTTGCCCCAGTTGAGATCACAGCCTTGGCAGCTCCCACAAGCAAGAGTCCAGCCATCTGTTATTTTTGGTCATGGTCTGGGAAGACGACTTTTCCAGGGAGCTTCACCATCAGTCAGAATACTGTTTGCACTTTGGGGAAGGGGTTTTTAACAGAGCCCCAAAGAGGCCAGTCTCCTTCACTGTCAGTGAAGCTGCTGGATTTCCACGGCTACGCTCCAAGGAGCTGGGGGAGGGGCATGGGAGTAGAGCCCACTTAAACCACCGCAGATCCTGCTCTTCTTAGCAGGGTCCAATTTTTCTTGAATAAATGCTTTTCAGTTTGTTCTGCTTCTTTGGTGAATTTCCAGATTGTGAAATGATTGATTTGATAGTTTTCTCAGTATTTTTGTTGCTTTTTTTGGGAGTGCTGACTCACTGAGGCCCTCCCTCTGACACTTTGGAAGTCCTGCCTCTCTTCCTGTCCTTCTTGAGCTATCAAAAAGTGCCTCGGATAATGACCAGGAATTCTCTGACCAAGAAGAAAATACATGACAGTCCTCTTTGGCTTGCAAGGCCAACTCACACTTGAAAGCCAGACTTTGAAGCAGGAATCTTTGTGCATCACATCTCTAGTAGAGAAAAAGTACTCAATAATAGAGCCAAACCTTGGTAGAGTAGAGAAACTGTTTAAATCAGAGCTGGCAGATCCCTGTGGTGCTCCTGGCTGGTCACTTGTTCTGTGCGATTGTGAGCAGGCCAACTAATATGTGTCTGTAAGCCCCGATTCCTCTGTCCGTGGGGTTAACGTTGGAAGTTCTGGCCATGGGACTGTTCTAAGGTTGAAAATGTAAACTGAGAGGATATATGTAAAAAGTCACTTTGAAAATTACCAAAGGCCATACCTCCAGTCCTGTTACTGGGATTTGGGTTTTCTGTTTGTTGACAATGATGTGACATGCTAGATTGGGGAGCACTTTCTCAGCTCTGATGGTAAGATAATTACTATGATTCCAAGGCTCCATGTTCTTCTCTGCCTGGACTTGATAGACATCTGTGAGCCAATGATTCAGTGTTCCTTAGGGATCCATATGTAAGAATACACTTTTGTATCAGGAAGATCACTTGAGAGTGTCCGTGTCTAGCTGGCTCTCTGCCTGGCACCCCAGGGGCAGGAGAGCCAAGTGCCTGGCTTGAGCTACAGGGCCTGGGCTGCTCTTGCAAAACACAGTTGTCCAACAGATGTAGACAGAGCCCTCCACTGCCCTGGTCACCACTCTCCCCAAAGAGACGCCTAGCTCTGATGGTCTATCACCAACTGTGCTTCCTGAATGTGGCCATTATGCTTTTAAATGCCTTGCTTTATGGCTTCATGCTCTGATGACGCAGCACAGTGGTGTGCTACCTGCTGGCTCACAGATCTGAAGGCGTCTCTAAAGAGCGCCCATTCTCAAGTAAGAAAGTTCCACAAGCATCAGAGAAAGGAAAGGCACAGAGCCCAGGCCAGCATCGCACAACTTCCTCCGAAGTGAAGACAGAGTCATTTAAAGAACGTTTGGGGGCGGCAGCAGGTCCCGACGCGGGGCGGCCAGCGATGAAACCGGTGGTTCCAACTTGGAAATAAGAAGAAAGCCTAGTTCATTGCAAACAAGTGAGTTTGACTCATCAGACGAAGAGCCTATTGAAGATGAACAGACTCCAATTCAGATATCACGGCTACCCCTGTCACGAGTGAATTGTTCTCAGTTTCTTGGTTTATGTGCTCTTCCAGGTTGTAAATTTAAAAATGTTAGAAGAAATATCCAAAAAGATACAGAAGAACTAAAGAGCTATGGTATACAAGACATATTTGTTTTCTGCACCAGAGGGGAACTGTCAAAATACAGAGTCCCAAACCTTTGGGACCTCTACCATCAGTATGCAATCATCACATCATCCAATCCCAGACGGAGGGACTCCTCACACAGCCAGCTGCTGCGAAATAATGGAGGAGCTTGCAATCTGCCTTAAAAATAACCGAAAAACCTTAATACAGTACGTTTTTCTTTTCTCCATAAATGACATGAGAAATGCTCCAGTCAAAAAAAAAAAAAAAGAACGTTTGGGAAGGTGCTCACCTCTTTGCAGAAAAACCAGCATGCCAGTCACGAAACGCTCACACACGGACACTCCAGACTCCTCGGAGCTTGCCCGTGACAAAGGACAAAAACACCGCAAGCACGCCCCACGTGGCACACAGACAGGGTCACACGTGGGCATCGGCTCTCGGGCCCTCTGTGCTCTTGCTGTTACGAACGGTTTTCAGGACTAAATAGACCTAAGGGTGCTGGGTGTTCAAGCTCCATGAAAGTTTCAGGCTCCTCCCTTTGTTTTCCTTCAACGACACTACTTCTTTCTCTCCAATTAATAATAAAAGCGAAACAAGCTAATGCCTATGATGGGGGGCGGTGGGCAGAAGGTTAATATTAGCTAAAAGCAATACGACTGATTCCCCTCCAAGGACAAAGAAAATAATCAGGCCGTATGATTAGAAATACAGTGTAATTCAAAGCATTTCATGCTTGAAGTTAACATCCACACCAGGCAAAAATGGAGAAGAGCGCCCAGAACCTCTCAGACACTGAAGTTCCACCACCCGTGGGAGGAAGGGCCCCTCCTCCTCCTCGCCCTGCTGCCCATCGGAAGGACAGCAGAGGCCCCCCCAGGCTGCGGGGACGGGCGCTGGGAGCAGCACCAGCGTGTCTGCACCCTATCTATAGAGAGCCCTACTCAGCAGGCCTCTCGGAATCGCTGCCGCCTTTCTCTTTCCTCCACGATGGGCCAGTGTTCAGCAGCAACAGGTTTGCAGAGGGAAGCACGCGCCTCCCAAGACCGCAGACCCAGGGCTTGGTCCCTGCCTACCCCCCAGCTAACAGACACTCGTCACACCGACCAACCTCTGCTAGTTCCGGGTCACACTAAGGTTTAGGTGGATGAAGACTAAAATATCTGGAAGCTCGGTTCCGTGTGTCTGCAGAGACTGCCGTCTCCGCGAGGTGCACACACATGTGCTGGAAAAGCCCGCGGGGCCCCTCGAGGCGCCCAGTTACCTAGCAAGTGAGCGGTCAGAGGCTCTGCTCCGTGGGCAGCAGCTTCAGGCCCTTCTGCAGGGTCTCCAGAGAGCCCGCTCACAGAGCCTGCAGCCCACCACGCCGACAGCAGCCCGTCTCCGGGTGGCGTGGGGTGTGATTTCTATGCCTGGAGACTCCCCAGCGGACGTGGAAGTGCATTAAGGACTGACCCTGATGAATTATTCGCATGGCTGAATTCATCTATCCGTCACGCAGTAGCCGCCGTCCACAGTATTAACGACTCTGCATGTTTGATCACCGTGATACAGACTCTTTCCATCATCATTAGGAACGGGGAAGGCCCCAGCCTTGGGCGCCAAGCCAGGTCAGTAAAACTTTCCATGAGGAAAGATTTTGTTCTCTCCCAGAGCAGCCTGGGCTCGGGGACGAGGGGGAGCAGAGCGGGGGGCTCACGGCCTGGACTTGGGCAGACACGATCCTGGCCGCCTGGTCCACCTGCTTGTTGTTTTAATGACATGGAGACTTCTGGAAACCCGAGCGCTCCTGGCGGGGGCTGAAAGGGCTGATTGTGGCGGAGGCTGCAGGGCGGTCGGGGAGACAGCGGCAGCTGAAGCGCAGACTCACCAACGCTTGGCCAGCAAGCGCGTCACTTGCAAAGCTCGAGGGAGGTGCTCTGTTCCAGCCAACAGTTACTCCGTCTGTGTGGGTCCCCCTCACATGAAGTCTGAGACCAAGCCCATGCGCTTCAGACGTGTTTAGAGTACCTTTCCAGCAAATGCCATACACAAGACCGTGCCCCGTGACGCGTAAGCAACCGTGCGTGCACCTGTGACCTGCCCACATGCGCACGTCCGTGAATGAAAGGACAGCCTATCACCGCAAGAGCTGCGCTGTCACGTAGTTCGGTTCTGTACACAGCCGCTCACAGAAATCGCACCACAGGAATCGCTCACTGGAGCTTTTACGGCCTTGTTTGAAAATCTACATTTAAAATAACATGAGGCCCATAAAACGACTCTTTTAAAAACGTATGCTTGTGGTTCTGCCACGATTGAGAAGTCTAAATGAGAGTTTAAGTCTTGTGAGTGTTGTTGGACCAAAGAATAAATTGTAACTGGTTTATTTATGGGCCAAATACTTTTGAAACAAAACTGGAGAATAGACACAACTGAAAAAGAGAGAAATCCTAAAAAAAAGCGGGGGTTCATTTTCAGGCAAGTTGTCTTATGCTTATGTTCTTCCTTAAGAGAAAGAAAAGCCTGGAAAGTGGACCCTTCCGTGTTGGTGGGGGTCCCTCGGCAGAGCCGGCGGCACCCCAGGGGCCGCTCCTGCGTGAACCAGGCTGGTCACAACCGCTCACGTACCCCAAGTGCCCCGGCTCTCTGCCATGGCACAGAACACCCTATCCTCGCCTTTTTCATTCTGTGTTCCTGGAAAACAAAAAACCCAAATAATACTCCAGTGTGGAACCCAAACCGCCACCAGGACTTCTGAACGGTGGTTTGGATGGAGCCGGCGAGCAAACGCCCGACAGAAATGCGTAAAGGTCAGAGTGTCACACTCTGGCTGTGGCTTCCGTCCCGCACATGGACGGACTCCAGAAACGTCGCTGCGTTGGAGGGCAAGGCCAGGTGGAGCGCCTGCCACCTAACTGTTCACCACGGGGGCTGGCCCTTGCCGACCGGGCCCTGAGTCTCTCCCTGTGGCTGCTGGAGAGCCGTGTGTGAATCCCGCGTGCAGCCCCAGCCCCTGGGAACCCGCAGAGCCCGCGTGCCTCTGGGAGAAGGCCTCACCACCAGCAGGCCGTCACGGGGCCCAAGGTCCTGCTGTCCCATCGCTGGTCTTCCCAGGAAGTGGGCCCCTGCCCCCGACCCGAAGCCGCCCCGGCCTCCCGCCTCTGCTCGCCAAGCGGCGTGCGGAAAGCTTTCACGTCGAGGCCACTTCAAATCCACGGCGTCTCATTTTCTAACTTAGTTTTTTGCTACTGTTTCCATTTCTGCAAATTCAGACCTGAGCCACAGAGGGAAGACCCGGGCCCTGTGCCACCTGCCGTCACCGCAGCCTGCCGCCGAATCCGCGACACCGCCTCACACACCAGAAACGTCCCTCGGAGCAGCTCACTGACCACGTGTCAGCAGGGCGGGCGAGGAGGATGAAAGAGGCTGAGACGTCCAACAGCAGAAGGAGCTACGACTCCAGCAGGGGCCGCGCGCCCGCTCCAGAGAGGCTCCTGTAGGCTGAGCCGGCGGGGGGCGGGGGGCGGGGGCTCAGACACCCAACGCTGCCCCTGGCACAGGCCCTCCGCCCCGCCCCAGGTCCGCCCTGGTGGAGGCGGCCCCCTCCCCCACCCAGGCGGTTTGCAGGTATTCTCCGGAAACTTCCTCTGCCCCAGAACGAGCATGGGCTTTGACGCTGCCCTGGTTTGGCAAGTTCTTCAAAAACCCCGATCATGCGGACCATTACAATGGGGGGTTGGCAAAGGATCAGGTCACTGGTGCCAAGTCAAGTCGCGCAGGCTTTCCAAGAGCATCCCAAGGTAAGGCCCACACCACCGTGACACCTGCGAATCCCTCCCATCAGCCCCGTCAAAAGGGCGCCAGTTTAACCCACCCCCAAAACTCCCTCGGAATTCGGGTGGGGAGGCTGGGAGCTCAGGGCCAGGCCTTCATCCTGCATTAAACGGTCTCCCAAGGACTAACTTGGCGCAGACCACGTCCGCATCACTGCTCTCGTCAGAGGTGTGTCCTAGGTCCCAGGGCGCCAAGGTCAGCTGATAGAGTCACCCAGCCTCTCACGAGGACACGGCGCTTTGTCTTTGCTCCCATAGCAAGAAACAGCCAGGCCCGGTCTGCGTCCTAACTGCCTGCGGACTAGGGGCTCCAGCCACTCGGACAGAGCAATGAACGCTCTGTCCACTTTCCTGACGGCGGACAGACGCCCAGCACAGACCACGTGTGTGTCCTGGCTGCAGGGAGAAGGCCCAGTGCCCCCCACTTTCCGTGGTCACCGTCCGGGCGCGGCCATGCAGCCTCTGGGTCTGGGGGCCGTCCTGCAGGGAAGCCTGAGCCAGCGGGAGGCTGGGTACTCCCCACTGGCCTCCCTCAGCCTCAGGAAAGGCCGCTTCCGGGGCTGCTGGCCATCCCCACCCACACCAGCTCTGGAGCACCCACGGGGGGGACGTGTTATGGCCACTTCCGTAAGGGGTCCACGGCTAGCAGCTCGAGGCTTCCGCTGGGACCCGCTGAGCAGCACCGGAGTGGCATGGGTGTGTGTGTGGGACGACGTATGCACGCTCACATAAACACATCATCCTTTTCCTACCGAGCCTTCTCCTGCACTTGCCTTAACCACGATCCGGCTTCTGACCAAAAAATAAAAATAACAAACAAATAACAATAAGCACCTCTCGTAAATGCTCTCATGAGCTAACACTGAAAACCTTTGTTCACACCTGGTCTGGGATTATAGGGCCTTCTTGGAAACAAGGGCCCATAATTCCAGCCCCAAATCGAGGCGGAGAGAACCTCTTTGCACGCAGGCTCCCTGGGCCTCAGAACCTATGCCCGGGGGGCCCCAGGACCACAAGCATGGCCGGGAAACACCGGCGGCCCTGTGGCGGCTGCCAGCTCAGGGGGCGCTGAGGCTCGGAGCAGGAGGTGAGGAGACACTAGTGGTCTGGAAACAAGCCCGTGCTCCCGGGGAGACCGAGGCGGAACGTCGGGGGGCACGGAGGAGGGCAGAGCTGTTGGAAAGTGAGCTCACGACGTGGGTGGAGGCGTGGGACCCTCCAGTCAGGGTGCAGCATACAGTGAACGCGGGTGTTCACCACCTCGGCGGCAGGAGCACCAGGGCGGGTGTCGGCAGGTGCCCGGGAGGGAGTCAGAGCCGAGAGCCAGCGCAGAGGCGGTGGCTCCTTGCAGAGAGCAGCCCCGGAGCCCTGCTCCTCGAGCCAGCATGGGATGCTACACCGCGAGGCTGACGGCTGCACCCCTGCAGGCGAGAGGCCACGCTGCGGGCTGTGCGGCCAGTGGCCCCACTGGACCGAAGGGGCCCACTGAGGTTGCCCTCCTGACCAAACCCAGTGCCTGCACAGGTGAGCCCTGGTCCGGAGGGGCCCAGAGACTCGCGGGGGCCCCGGAACCTTCTCGAGGGCAGATCCAGCAGCTGTGGACTCACCCGGGGCGGGACACCCCATCACACGCACCGCGTGCGCCTCTCCCACCCTCACAAAGCTGCCTCTTACCACAACACACTCGGGGCAGCAAGACAGACCAGAAGGCCTGCCGGGCCGGTCACCCGGGCTCGCCTGAAAGCACTGCAGGCTTGGCCGGGACCACGAGAGGAGCGGTGCACATGCTCCTCGGGCCCGCCCAGCCGCTCGCGGGGCCGCCCCACAACTCCCGGGGACAAAGCTGAGCTCGCGGAGGGGCCGGGCAGGGAGCACGGCCGCTGTGGGCCTGACCTCAGGGGATGGAATCCAAAACAGAAGCTGAAGCTGCTGAGGTCAGCTGTGGACCCCGAGTGTGGTCCAGGAAGCTGCTGAGTTCTGGGGTGTCCCTGAAGGCCTGTCGGGGGTGGGAGGGAACCCACAACACAGGTTCCAAGGACGTCTCCAGGCTCAAGGGTTGACCATCTATGGAACAAAAATATCTGAGAGCTTGCAGCCCCCAGTTAGGGACAGAGAAGCCCGGGACTGGCCCCGTTTTCACCCCCACGGACGGGAGTGTGAGAAACCCTGAGCACGGGAGCCCTTGTCCAGCCTGGGTCACTGAGCCGAGGGCGATCGCTAGCGGCCAGACGCTGCGGCTGGGAAGGCTTCCATGTCTCCTGGCCACCCTGACCCACAGCTTGCGGGGACGGGCCCGTACGTGCTGCCCCCTTCTGAAAGAGCCGCTTCAGGAGCGAACACTCTTCTGAAAACACTCCTCACAACACCAGGGCCCCAGGGAAGCCCGCAGAACTCAAACAGCAGAAATGCGACATTTATGGAGACAGCTGTAATGGGAGAAACGAGCCTTCAACGCTAAAGGAGGCTGCAAGGCCCCGACCCCAGAGGGTGTTTCAGGGAGGCTGGGGGCCGTGTGTCCAGCACTGTCCTGGGCTCTCACCCCCACCTGAGTCCAGCAGCAGGGGAGATGGGCATCCGGCCCCGGAAAAGCTCACACCGAAGAGACGGGTAGCGCCAACGACGGGGGCCCAGCACCTGTGCACACAATCCACGTGGGCCCCATGAAGGCGCGGACTGGACTGACCGTCCTGGGCAGCTCAGGGGGCCTCTGGTCACAGCGCTGATCCGCGAGTACTCAGGTGACCAACGTGCGAGAGGGCCGCCCGCCTCCACGCAGCTCAGGCGGCACCTCGTCCCACAGGCGGGCGCAACTCTGTGGGGTCAATGTGCCAAGAACAACGGGCTGTCATCCGCTGACGTTTTACGGACTCGGATGCCTACACCACGCGGCCTGCCTGCCCGTGTGTGGAGAGCGCTCCTTCCAGACCATCCTGGCCGTGCGTGTTCGGCTGCGTTTCTGCACCGAGCGTGCCCGTGCGCTCTGGGGGTGAGGTCCCACACGGTGGGATTTAAGTCCCAGTTCGGGGCCGCCCTGTGGCTTACTCTCTTTCCCCGGGGTGCCTGACGGGCGTCACAGCGCCGCACGGAGGGAAATGTTAACCACCTTCAGCTAAGCCACTATTTACAAATCACTCACTCAACCGGCGAAGCTCTTACTACGCTCGGAAACAAGCAAGCCGGACCCGGGGCCACGTGCCAGGACGGCCTCCTCTAAGAGACCCTGTTGGCTCGTGTGAGGCGACGCTCCGTGCAGCGTTGGTCCCGCGGGTCTACAGCCCCAGGCTCCGCGGGACCTCCGGCCGAGGCGACGGGGCAGAGCCACACTGCCAAGGGCTGCCGGGCACGCCCCTCCGCCAGGTGGCTAATGCGCACACCCCTCCTTGTCACGCTCGCAGACACGGCGCCAGGCTGCGTGTGCACCTAAGGCCACAGGCACTTACCGTCGTCCAGGTACAGCTGGTCCAGCTCCTGAGGCTCTCGCTTGACCGTTACGGGAATGGGGGCCAGACTATGATTACTGTCCTCATGCACCTCGGGCAGCAGCAGAGGCCGGGGGGCTGTGGACTCACTCCTCGGAGCCTTCGGCAGTCGGGGCTGCTGGCGGCCCATCTCGGATGGGTGGGTGGGGCTGCGGGACTGCAAACAGGTCGGCTCTTGGGTACCGGACGGTGGTGAGGAGGAGGGGCTGTCGGGACAGAGAGCTGGCTGGTGGCCCGGGGGACAGCTGCGGCTCAGCTGTGGACTCACCTGTGGTCGCAGCAGGGCAGGAGGCGGCTGCTGGGGGGGGCCGGGGTGCACGCCCACGGGTCTCGGCGTCTCCGGGACGGTGAGGACCCCTCCGGCCGGCCGCTGAAGTCCGAGGTGACCGTGGCCCGGGCTGGCCATGCCCTTGCTGTAGGTGGCGGAGGAGAGGTCATGGAGCTTCGGGCTGGTGCTGGGGGGCGGTGACACTATGGTGCTCCTCTGTGGACAGGGCGGGAAGCCGGCCACCAGGCAGGAGCCCGGGTCCGGCGGCATCACCAGCTGCTGGCTGTAGCACGGCTTGGGGAGGGGGCTCGGGCCCTGGCTCATTGGTCCACAGGTCAGGGCAGGCTCGTAATCATCGGTGGGCTCTGTTTTTATGGTAGGAGCTGCAAGAAGCAAAGAAGTTGAATAAACACAGGCTGCAGATGGGCGTGATGGACGGGGCGGGCTGTGGCCAGGGCACCCTCGGAAAACAAACAGCGTCCTGACTGAGTCCCCGTGTCTCCGCCTGGTTCTCCCACCCAATTAAGAGGAGGGCGTGAGTCACCGTCTCCAGGAAGCTGCAGCTGGTTCTAATACTGAGAACACTGTTTTCCTTGGAATCCCCCCCAGCACTAATGTGCTATAAAAATCCATTTGCAAACTGCAGTAGAAGCTTTGGACCCAAGGGCCCATGGATTTGTAGTAATCAAAGCAAAAATTTTAACTTGGATGTACGACCGCATTTCTCCTGCTACTGACGCCCTATCTGATAAACGTCTGCACATTCGGGATCTCGAGCACGCACCAAGATGGCGCGGAGATGTCCATAAAACCCGGGAGAAACAGGACTCGGCGATCGCGGTGGGGGGAAAACACGCCCACCTGGGCTCCCCGTGTGTCTGCTCCTCACAGAGGAGCTGCTTACGACAACAGGCCGCCCAGCCGCGCAGCCCTGGGCCTCCTCCTGTCCGCCCTCCCCGGGAAGCGGGGCTACAAGGCAGACGGCAGTAGAGGGCCCGTCCGACCCTCCACCAGCGGCCCCGCTTCGAAGGGAACGTTGGTCGGACTGCTGGCGGGCGTGCGGGGGGTTTTTCGCAGGACCCGCGGTCTCCCCGGGCGTCTCCTACCCCCGCGCATCTCGGGGCCCCGTCTGCTCGTCTGTGGATGGAAGTCTGCTCCGAGTCACTGTTCCCAGCACACGGGGACGCCACACCGGGCACTGTGCCGAAGGTCTCGTGGGTAACAGCTGTCTCGAGACCCTCCCACCCTGCTGCTTCCTGTGGCACGGACGGGTGCGTGGCGGCCTGGGGGCCTCCTACATGGGGCCCCAGGCTTCACCGTAAATAAAGCAAAGCTCGTCTACGCGGTGACCTCCACCGGGAGCCGCGAACAAGGACCAGGGGCGCTTCCTACCCAGGAGGTCTGCGCGGAGCCAGCGTTCCCTCACGTCCAGCTCAAGGGCGGCGCCCATGCTCTGTGACCAGCAGGCCCTGGGTGTCTAATTCCCCCAGAATCACCAAGTCCTAGCACCCAGCTCCTGGGGTTCTCCACAGGATCGTTCTCCTTTGCTCTGCCTTTCTGGGGGCAGGTGAGCCCCATGGGGAGCAGCAGAGCTGGTCTTCACACCAGGCCCCTCGGGTGTGGGCTGGTCTGCATCTGCCGCGTGGCCCCCACAGGGTCCGCTCATTGCCAGGAGGGGCCCGTGCACCCACACCACTCTCGTGCTCCTTTGCTGGGAAAGGGGTTTCTCTCTCTTTCCCGGGACTGGGGGGTCAGGGCTCTGGTTGAGGGCGAGTCCCAGCAGAGGGCTGTCCAGAGAGAAATCCCGTTGGCTGCAAAAGGGACCTGAGAAGAGCTCGCTGTTCCCTGGGTGGCGTTTTATCACCATGCGTCCATCATGCATGCTCTGCGTCAGCTGACTCGGGTCTCGGGGAAGAGCCGGGGCCACCGAGGACCCATGTGCGTGTCCAAAACAGCTAGTCTTGCTCCTTACGGAGGCTGCAGCGACCCCAGGCCCCAGCGGAGGGCATGCACCTGGCTCGGGCAGCAGGGCACCGGGGACTACGGAGACTCCCAGGCTGGGCCCCACCTGGGGGGCAGTGTGTCCCTGGGCTCTGACGTCCGCGTGCAGAAACGCTGTGGCCGTGTCAGGTGGCCCCCAGAAAGCCCCCGTGCTCCCAGGGACTTTCTTCCAACTTCCAATCCACCCAGCAGTGACCAACGCGGGCCCTAGAGCTGCCACAGCCCGCACGTTTCTGCTGTGAAGCCCCCACCCCAGGCCGTGGCCTCCAGCTGGGCTGCCCTCCTCGGCGAGGCTCTGCCAGGTGGCGCAGTCTGACGCGCCCCCCACCTGGGCCCCGTGCTCTGTATCCACAGACAGGTGGGGCGCAGAGCTGGACATCCCCACGTTGAGCTGAGCGCAGAGCTGGGACCTGCTCATCTTACACGGAGAGACGCAGCCGTGCGGCAGCCGGAGGTGTCCCCCGCCCCGGGGTGACCGTCCCTGCCTGTTGCCAGCACGTTGAAAATCCAGAAACAGCAGAGGGGACGAAGTCAGCCCGAGAGGCAGACGGGCCTGCCCCTTCTGACGGGGCCCCAAGGACCCTCGGCCCCCACGCATCCCCCCATTCACGAGACGCTAGGGCGAAGTGCGGGCAAATGGAATGGTGAAGGTTAACTTCTAAATTAGTTTGGTAATTTTCAGTTTGTGATTTTAGGGATATATATACGTCTGGCAGATTAAACTGAAACCCTTCTGGGATTCCGTCTTTGCTGCGCTGGATTTCCAGCCAGGCACGGGGGCCAACTCGTCTCTCTCATAAGGTGTCCCCTGAGCTCTTTAAAAACTCCTAAAAAAAAAAAAAAATGGGGCACCTGGGTGGCTCAGTCGTTAAGCGTCTGCCTTTGGCTCAGGTCATGATCCCAGGGTCCTGGGATCGAGCCCCACATCGGGCTCCCTGCTCAGCGGGAAGCCTGCTTCTCCCTCTCCCACTCCCCCTGCTTGTGTTCCCTCTCTCACTGTGTCTCTCTCTGTCAAATAAATAAAATCTTAAAAAAAAAAAAAAAAAACCTCCTACCCGTCCGCGCGCACGCACGGCCGGGAAACGCCCGCGCGGGGGATTTACCTGGCACACAGCGATGGTGCGCCGAGCGAGCGGCCAGAACCAGCGGTCCCAGGCGGCGGGTCAGAGGCCGCCCGCCCTCGCTGGGCAGGAGTGGGCAGGCGTAGGCCCCCTCGTGCACGCCCTGCGGCCTCTGTTGTTTACGACGTGTTTACAGCTGCCCAGTGGCACCGCATGAACTCCCACGTCACGGGGCTCCCTGGGACCCTTTCTGGAAAAGTCCCCACAGCACAATCTTGCAGAGCCTCTGTGTGGGCCCACACCCGCCACCGAGGGGAGGATACAGACACGCGTCCCGTTCCGACGGCCGGTGTGGGGGCACAGTGCCCAGTCGTGGCAGAGCCGACGCCGTGAGGCTGGACCCCAGCCCGCCCAGACCCCCGGGTGCCGCCGAGCTGGGCCTTCTCGGAGCAGACGTCCCCACGAGGTGGGCCGGACCTCTGCCTGCAACCCTGGGACAGGTGCCCTCGGGGAATAAACGCGGGGGCCCTTAACTGACATAGTGACCACTCTGCAGCTCGGGGGCCCCCCAGGGCGGCAGGTCGTGAGGCGCAGTGAAGACAGGCCCCGGTGACTCAGGGCCAGGTGCTGGGGTCACAGGACGAGCCAGCTGACAGCAGGCAAAGGGCAACACACACAGGAGCGCCAGGGCCTGGGACACGGGCTAGCCTGGAAAACAGCGTCCGCTGCCCCCGTGGCCCCCACGGAAGCTCAAAGGCACGAACACGCGGCGTTTAAATTGGATTTCTCGTGTGGACTTCAAAGGGAACGAGCAGCGTCTGTGTAAATCAGAACCAGCGAGAACATGCCTGTTTCTTATTAGCGAGGGAAGAAGGAGGCCGCGTCCTGCGCGGGACTCGGGCGGCGCGGCGGGGCCTCGTCCACGGCCCAGAGCAGCTTCCTTCCAGACCTGGGGCTTGGTGTGACGCAATGTCTGGTTCCCTCCCGGCCATCCACCGCGCCGGTCTGGGCGGGAGGGATGGTGACAGGAGCCCACGCCCCTGCGCCAGCCGCGAGTTTATAATCCAGATTTATTACAGCACGCAAACGTGTGAAAGATTAACGCTAATCTTGAAGGCGGCTGCCGCGTACAAAGCCTGTTCTCATGGAAAAGGTGGGGTGCCCTCCGTGCCGAGCTGGTGTTCGCCCTGAAGTGCTCGCGCTTGGCACAGCGGCTGCGTTCTGTGGAGACAGCATGTGTGGAGGAGGCCGGGGAGGTGTCCCCTCAGCTCCCAAAGCTACGCGTCCCGTCCTCGGTCAAAGGGCAGCTGACCCAGGGAAGGGCCTGGTCCCTCAGCAGGGACCCCAGGCCCCCGGAGCCGAGCCGCGTGCAGACGAAGTGGCAGCAGAAGCCTGTCCCCGAGGATCCCCACGCCACCCACAGCCCCTACAATGGCCGTCTGTGGGCCAGAGAGCATTCCAGAACACCCTGGCCTGGCTCGAAGAAACCCCACGTCTGGCGCATGGGCTCCATCCCCCACGGCAGTGGCTTCCCATTCCCGTGAGCAAAGCAGAGCCCCTCTTGGGAGCCCCAGCCGAGGTCAGGGGGCTCACAGCAGGGCCGGCCGCCTTCCTGAATTGCGCTGACTTGGGTTCAGGGGCCTCGCGGTTCGCAGATTTGGGCTGTGTGGCCGCGTCAAGGTGATCAAGTGTGTGCTTTGCTCTGCAGGGCTCCGGACCCGGGGCGGACACCCCACCCCACCCCATTTGCACGTCCCTTGCAACTGAGTGCGTGCAGCACACACACCCGGCCGGGCTCCGTCTCCCCAGGATGGCCCGGCCTTCGGGTTAGCAGCTGCCTCTCACACAGGGATGCCATGCAGGTGGTGAATGGCACCGTTGGCTATTTTCACAGGGGAGTGGGACGGAGCCAGCCAGAGGCCCTGGGCTGATGGGGACGCAGCCCCAGGCCTGTAGCGGGACCCGGGAGCAGGGCCTTGACCCCAGGACCCTGCCTGGATGCAGACGGCCGTGCCGGCCAGGACCAGCTCCCACAGGTGGCCCAGAACGAGGTCCCAAGGCCTGTGGGCTGTTAGAGATGCATGTGACCGCCATCGCCACGCACACAGGTGGACACCGCCCCCTCCTACATGCGTCTGTCCCTCCTGTGTCTTCCCGTGTCCTGCCCGTTGTCAGACACATCCTGTCCTTTGCTGAACGGCCAAGTCGAGCGATTCAATTTCGACATGCTGTTTGGGCCAACCCTCCAGCCCAGCGGTGGCCCAAGGCCTGAGGAGGGTGAAGACAAGCGTTCTTCCGTTTCTAACAGAGACGTCTGGGGACTGGGCCCCACTGAGCACCAGCACGGCACGCATCCCACTGTTTTCTCCAGAAAACCATGACGGCACGCAACAAACACGGAATCCCAGACCGTTCTGCAAGTGCTGGACTTCAACACGTCCGCGATCTCGTGGCCCCAGCGCCCGACATGGAGCCCAGATCCCGATTAACACGGAGTACGCGACTGTAAAGAATTCTCCAGTTCCAAAGCTGCGTGAGCAAAAAGCACACATTCCCATCTGTGTCTTTTCTTTCAAACGTGCTGTGTCCGGCACACGCAGACAGACCCCAGCCCCAGCTGGGGATGAGGCGTCCGTACCTCGGGGAGAGTCACCACTCTGTCGCCCTGAGCTTTCTGCCCGGAGGCCGGAGTCCTGCAGAGACCCGCGGACTGCAGGGCCCTGAGGCCGTGGAACCCCCATGGGCCTGTGTCCCTGGCCCCAAGACAGACTCACATCTACCCAGCAGATGGCGAGGGATACATACGAGCAGTCCACGTGCCCCCGTGTCTCACGGGGAGAAGTAGGGGGCCAGGAGTCAGGGTCCCGCTCCTTGGCCTTGGACAAGCCAGGGACACCACTACTGACCAAATCGTGTCCCTCAAATCCAGAGGCTGAAGGCCTAACTGCACTGTGGCTTTATTTGGAGACAAGGCTTTGGGGGTAATTATAGGTAAATGAGGTCCTGGGGGTGTAGGGGCCCTGATCCTACAGGGATGTGGTTTTGAGAAGAGGAAGAGAGAGATCTCTGTCCACCGCGTGAGGATCGGTGGGAAGGTGGCACCACCCCTGGAAGCCGCCCTTCCCAAATCCAAGCCACTGGCCCTGAGCTCGGGGACGTCCGGCCTCCGGATCCGAGCACGGCAGATGTCCTGACACACTTCTTCTGCAAGAGCTCCAGGTCCGCGGATCGTAACGCATGCCGCGGTGCCCGGGATGCGGCCGGAGCTGCCCCCGCCACTCCCGTCTCCCCGTACACACACACCAGCCCTCCCCAGGTACCCTGCTCAGTCCTGGACAAAAGGCGTTTTGTTCTAAACCCCCGAGAACAAAGCTCAGATTGTTTTCTGTTTGTTGCATGACATTAAAGCCCCAGTTTTACCACCAATATAAACACCCACAATGATAACTTCAGGGCATGCCTTTTTAAATAACGAGAAAGGAAAAGTAGTAACTGGAACCACCCCAACTACCAGCCCCGAGGGGCGAGGCCACATCGTCTCTCCGCATCCAGAGCCCAGTGAATTCCAGGGCTGGTCTGGGCCACAGGCATCAGGAGGCAAGTGAATGCACACGGAGGGCATTTCAACTCGGGATCCTGTCTCTCTTCCTTTGGGGACCTGCCCCCTGTCTTTACCACACAGCTTAACCAGCATCCACGCCGAACACACCAGGTTTCCAGCAAGGCCCGATCTCCTGGGGTCAGGGGTCGCAGTGGCGTGGCCATCCCCACTCTGTGTCCTGGCTCCACGTCCTCGAGTGACAGAGGGCTGGCAGGTGTCAGGGACAGGGTCAGCTCCCCATCTGGGTGCCAGCCCCCATCTCCTCCGGGATCCTCTGCAGGAGCAGCTAGGACCCACGGAGCCTGACTGCAGACCACAGTCAGAATGGGCCACGCGTGCCAGGAGATGCATCGAGCATTTTCATCCGATAATCGCCGAAACGGCCTTTGAAGGGGACGGGATTCACGGTCCTCGTGTGTTGGCTCCAAGCAGCCGCTCTGAGGGTGGGGATTCTGGGCAGAGCCGCGGGGACCGCGCCTCCCTGGTAGCTGGTGGGCTCCCGGGGGACGGGATGCCCACATCTGCGTGATACAGTTGTCTTCACCACGCACGTCCCTGTGTTTGGTGGCCACGGCCCCCCTACCCCCTCGGCCCTCATCGGGCTGCACAGATGCCCCCAGCATCCCCCCAGACAGGCTCCTGCTGGAGTGAGCCTCTCCACCGTTTCCCCAGCAGGCCGGACTCCTGCTCTTTCACACGGGCTCAGACCCAGGCTCCCCGTCCCGCAATCTGCTCTGCTCTAAGTTCAAAATCCTCTCCCCGCGGTCGGGACGCCAGGGCCTGCGTGTGCTGGTGGCCAGGGCGTCGGACTGCGGGGCACCAGGCAGCCTGGGAGGGAAAAGCCCCTCCACATCTCCTTCCCAGGAGCCCAGCTTCTGAGCCCTGGGGGCCTCTCACCCCCGGGGCCCACAGCCCACAGCGGGGTCGGCACCATGCAGACCGGCGGTAGAAGCCTCGTCCAGAAGGTGATGCAAGAAACGGTCTCCATCCAGCGTCACAGCATCTTGCCTACGCAGGAGGAAGCCGGCCGCCTTCCCGAGCCCGGGGATGGTTCCTGAACCCCTCGCAGGCTCCTCCCGCGGCTGGTGGGGACACACAGCCCCCCTCACCTCTACACGTCAGGTTGAGGATGGGAAAGGGAAATTAAGGCACGGGTCCCCATTTTCTGGCTAGAATAGCAAGAGAGTCAGACTTACTAAACAAAGAGTACGTGGGTCGTGTGAGGCTTTAAAGAGGAGGAACGTCAGAGTGTCTCACCGGACAGCGCTCACCGCCGTGCGTGGACCCTGCTCCCACCGCCGACACACTCACTTGTGGTACGCTTATCCCACAGCTGAGCTCACTCGAGGAGAATGTTCCAGAATGTCCATGACTACTGACCACAGCAGGCCTGTAGGCGGGCGTCCCGAGGTCATGGGAGGCCCTGTAGGCCCGCGGGCAGCTTCCGCGTGGGCCAGGGCCATGTTCTCCTTGCCCAGCACCCCTGCCTGCCTCCCGCCTGACTCTGTTTTGCCTTTAGAAGGGAGTCCGGGGTGGGCGCAAGTCCCCAGGATGGACACCCCCTGGGCCACCTGGGCCGACTCAACCCCTCCACACCCATGGTCAGAAATGTGACATAATCTGCTTTATTCGAAACCCGCAGGTCTTCTGGGACAGGTGAAGCTCCAGCACCCCGCACAGGGGGCTCGGGGGCGGTCTCAGCCTGGGGGCCCCGCTGTGGACCCCATGTGGCTCCCCAGATGGCACGTCCACAGCTCCTGTCAGGCGGGGTGAGAACGCTCACCGGGCAGGGCCCTGATGCATCGAGGACCACAAGCTTACACGCCTCGCGGCCCTCTTCAGGAGAAATACAGGGCGCACCATGGAACACAGTGCCCTAGAAACCATGGCCTCTGAGCTCTGCACGGGACCAAGCTCGCTTGCTCATCCACAGGAGTGGGCGCCTGGGTGAGGCCTGGCCCGGGGGAGCCTGTCCGAGGGCGCCCTCCCACCCAGCCCGGGCAGGTGTGCCATGCGGATCCCCGAGGCACAAGGCTCCCCGAAGCCTCTCCCGACAGCCTCACTACTCAGCATCTGTACTGATTTCGTGGAGGTCATCACTTTGGGATGAAACTTGAATGCAAAGGTCTCGGAAAAGCAAGGAGGCCTGAAGCTCAAGAGAACAGGCAGACCCAGAGCTCGCTGTGAAGATGAGGCCCCTGGAACGATGGGCAGGATTCCACCCACACACCCGGCCGCCCCTCGAGAGCTGGATGTGCGCACAGAGTGGGAGCGAGGACTGGCCTGGCCGTCGGCCCGCAGGCTGCTCTGGGCCGGCTCTTCCCGCCGGCAGCCTCGGCTCTGGGGTCTGCTGCTCGGGGAACCCGGTGTTGGCAGCCAGGCCCGACACCTCGGCGCTGGGGATACTCTTGTTTCTGGACTAAATGGCGCAAACAGAAAACAGAGAATCTACCCGTCTTTCCACCTCTTGAGGTCTGTGTGTCTTCTGTCAGCTCCCTGTCTCACGAGGGCCACGCATGTAAGTGCATGTTTGTGCGGCGGTGAGCAGGGACGCACGAAGCTTCACTCCTCCAGCTCGCTCACGCTGGGCCCACAGAGCCCGTCCCCACCAGGCGTGGCCCCACCATGGAGCACCTGCCCTCCCTCCCGGCGGGTGGAGGTGGTTCCTTCCCACAGTCCCGAGAGGGTTTGTGAGAGGGAGCTGCCCCACACTGAGGATTGTGTGTCCTGTCCACAAAGGTCGGGCAGGCCCCCGACAAAGCTGTCCCAGAGCCATGCCCGGCCGATCCTGGGGATGCCCCAGGACCCTCACCTGCTCAGCTGTCAGCAGACAGGCCCTTCGGGGAAGCCAAGGGAGAACAGACACAAAGACGTACTCTCCAAGACTCAGTCATGTGTCATGATTTATTTTCTCATTTTGAGAGACTTTGCAACCTAACTGTGAGGCCCTACTTGGAATATCGTGTTCCTTCCCGTCTGAGCTCCTGCCCCTGCCTGATGGTCCCAGGCGCTGGGCGGCCATCGGGAATGTGAGCCCACGGAGCCACCGCTGACCGACGCTCTGCCCCCCGAGCCCGGAAGCCGCCGCCCACAGCTCCGGTTCTGCTCCACCCTCACTCAAGCCGGGGAGCTGGGGCAGCTGTGGACCGTTCCTGCTGTGGGCAGAGTCTGTCTCCAGGTCGGCACCCGGGCGCCCACAGCCCAAACGGAGACAGGACGTTCTCCTTGCAGAAGACTGCATTTAGGCACAAGCAAAAACAGCGACAGACAAGCAACAAGAAAACCCCTCTGGCTCCTGCCGTGCACCTTGCAGCGTCTTCCGGAATCACACCAAAGGTGTTCACTGCTGCCTTCAGCTGCTGCCCCGGGATCCGGGCAGGCAGTGACTCTGTTCCGCCTCTCATTCAGCCGGAAACGTGTCCCCCATCAAACACTGGGCCAACCCCTGAGAGTGGTGAGGGAGCCCAAGTGTCCTGGGCCCCACTACAGACCAGAAGCCGAAGACGGGAGCCAAGCGGAGCCTGCGGGCCCTCCATGCTCGGCCTCGTGGGCCTCGTCCAGCCGACCGCTGACAATTACGCTGAAACAGGGGGCCCCTCAGACGGTGGATGTTGTGGGTAGAGGGCGAGGTGGGCATCATCCCGGGCAGCTGAGGTCAGTTTGCCTGCTGTGACCAGAAGTGGGGAAGGCGACTAGAGGGTGACACAGGGGTGGCCCCCACGTGCCCCCAAGCAACAAACACTTGGATCCTCTCACTTCCAACGCCTGCGCTCCCAGGGGCCGCGTGGGGGCAGCGACGGTCCCTGCCTTTCTGTGTGAGGGTGGCCTCCCGGGGCATTGCCTCGTGGGGTCATACCTCTGAGGACCCACAATGTGTCTCCCACCGTGAGGAGAGGTGGTCCCCATTGTCATCTGTACCCACAGCTAATTTTGATGGAAAACCTAAAAGGGCACTTGATTTTACATATTTGTACATGAAAATGAATTTTACGGGTAGGGTTTAAGTGGATTTACTTCCAAGGCCTTGGACATATCAACAGCACGTTTAATAACCTTGAAAAGAACCTGCTGTTGGAAAACGCAGGACGGACCCTGAGCCAGACGCAAGCGCACCCGCGAAGGGACCCACCACCCAGGGGAGCGCGGCAGCACCTCACAAACAAGGCCTCCGAGAAGAGGGCGCACACCACAAAGAGCTCAGAACCCGCCTGATGCTTTCTAGCCAACATCCCTGCCAAGCGATCGTCCACACGGCACGTGTCTTTGACTGCGAGCTGACACTCCGGCGTCCGGGTGGGAGGCTCAGCCCGGCGCAGCACGGGGGGACTCTAAGCAGCGTGCCAAGACGCAGCTGCGCAGGCGCTACGCGCGGTTCTGTACCTGCTCACGCCTGGGTGGGCCTGTGAGTGCGCGGCGAGGACAAACACCAAACTGAAAACCACACACACGAGTTCTAATTTTTTCATTCGTTCTCTTGTTTATTTTTAAAACCACATAAGGGTTGTCTTTGCGATTCAGCCCCGACGTCAGATGCCGGCCGAGGTCCCTGCTCTCGGGAGCTTACAGTCTAGCGGTGCGTGGGTGTGGTTCCAACCCCCCCCCCCCCCGCAGGCCAGACCCGAGACCAGCCACCCCAGGAAGCCAGGGCAGGGCCAGGGCGCTCCCAGGGGCCGGCGGTGGGGATGCCTCAGGCGCTCAGGGGTGGGAGCAAATCTCAAGGACAGAAGTGTGGATGACGCTGACACCTGATGGAGGCAGACAGACTGGCCACTGCTCGAGGGACAGACTATGTCTAGGGAGGAGCATCAGCTACAGACGGGATCCACGTGGGGTATGGTTTAGAGCACGGGTGTGAGGAGCAGGGCAGAGAACGGTGTGGGGGCGGGGCCCGGGGCAGATGGAGAACGTGGTGACGGGGTCCCAGGCGCAGACGGAGAGGGTGGGGACGGGGTCCCGGGGCAGACGGAGAACGTGGTGACGGGGTCCCGGGGGCAGACGGAGAAGGTGGGGACGGGGTCCCGGGGCAGACGGAGAATGTGGTGACAGGGTCCCGAGACAGATGGAGAACGTGGGGATGGGGTCCTGGGGCAGACGGAGAACGTGGTGACGGGGTCCCGGGGCAGACGGAGAATGTGGGGACAGGGTCCCGGGGCAGACGGAGAAGGTGGGGACGGGGTCCCGGGGCAGACAGAGGTGGTGGTGACGGGGTCCCGGGGCAGACAGAGAAGGTGGGGACGGGGTCCCGGGGCAGACGGAGAGGGTGGTGACAGGGTCCTGGGGCAGACGGAGAAGGTGGTGACGGGGTCCTGGGGCAGATGGAGAAGGTGGGGATGGGGTCCCGGGACAGATGGAGAATGTGGGGACACGATCCCGGGGCAGACAGAGGTGGTGGTGACAGGGTCCTGGGACAGATGGAGAACGTGGGGACGGGGTCCTGGGGCAGACGGAGAACATGGGGACGGGGTCCTGGGGCAGACGGAGAACATGGTGACAGGGTCCCGGGGCAGATGGAGAACATGGGGATGGGGTCCCGGGGCAGATGGAGAAGGTGGTGACGGGGTCCTGGGGCAGACAGAGAGGGTGGGGACGGGGTCCTGGGGCAGATGGAGAAGGTGGGGATGGGGTCCCGAGGCAGACGGAGAAGGTGGTGATGGGGTCCCGGGGCAGATGGAGAAGGTGGTGATGGGGTCCCGGGACAGATGGAGAATGTGGGGACAGGGTCCTGGGGCAGACAGAGGTGGTGGTGACAGGGTCCTGGGACAGATGGAGAACGTGGGGACGGGGTCCTGGGGCAGACGGAGAACGTGGTGATGGGGTCCCGGGGCAGATGGAGAACGTGGGGACGGGGTCCTGGGGCAGACGGAGAAGGTGGTGACAGGGTCCCGGGGCAGATGGAGAAGGTGGTGACGGGGTCCTGGGGCAGACGGAGAAGGTGGGGATGGGGTCCCGAGGCAGACGGAGAAGGTGGTGACGGGGTCCCGGGACAGATGGAGAATGTGGGGACAGGGTCCTGGGGCAGACAGAGGTGGTGGTGACAGGGTCCCGGGGCAGACGGAGAACGTGGTGACGGGGTCCCGGGGCAGATGGAGAACGTGGGGACGGGGTCCCGGGGCAGATGGAGAACATGCGGACAGGGTCCCGGGGCAGACGGAGAAGGTGGTGACGGGGTCCCGGGGCAGACGGAGAGGGTGGGGATGGGGTCCCAGGGCAGACGGAGAGGTTGGTACTGGGGTCCCGGGGCAGATGGAGAGGGTGGTGACAGGGTCCCAGGGCAGATGGAGAACGTGGTGACTGGGTGCCGGGGCAGACGGAGAAGGTGGGGACGGGATCCTAGGGCAGACGGAGAGGGTGGTGACAGGGTCCCAGGGCAGATGGAGAACGTGGTGACTGGGTGCCAGGGTAGATGGAGAGGGTGGGGACGGGGTCCTAGGGCAGAGGGCAGTCAGGCCCCTGGGGGGTGAGGCTGCAGCACATGATTCCCACTGCAGGGCGGGGAGACAGGATGGCGCATGCACAGCCCTCAGCACCCCCGTATCTCAGTAACATGTTCTTGGGGCTCAGTGTCCCCTCCTGTAGGAGGTCAGGTCACAGGCATAGGCCCTCTCCCGCCAACACGGGACAGTGTGTGTTACTGCTCGGAGCAGGGACTGCAGAAAACATCAACGTGAGAGAGATTTTCTAAACTGCTTTAAAAAGCAATTTTTCTTACAAAGCCTGGTTTTCTTTAAAACATTCAATTTTTGGTCAACCATGTTTGAAGTTTAATTAGGACAAAATCATTACATTTTCAAAAAATGACTAAATATTTTCTCTTGTAAGATATATTGCCCCTTGTTCCACGAGCAGATGGGATGGGGCACGCTGCAGACACGCAAGCCCAGGAGGGTCACAGGACACGAGGACACCCGACCCCGGCGGGAGCAGCTCACATGCACACAGTCCTTCTCTGCAGTCCTAGCTTGCGTCCCCTCTCTTGAGGTGGTGACTTTACAAGATCGCATTACTCCAATCTTCAAAGGCACAGCTAACATTTGCCCAGAAAACAGTTAATTCTAACTGATATCAACGCAGATATTCTAGGCCTTCCTACATCTAGTCTATTTTGTAAATGACACCTTACGGTTAAAGAGAACTAAACCCTCAGAGAATCTTGATTTTACCAAGAAAGCAACGTGGCTGGTTTTGCAATAGTTTTTAGTGTATAACTAATTTCCCTCTTAAATTATATGAATCTCCTAAGTTTTTAGAACAGCTACTGTACAAAAAGATTATTGGCAGAGCTGAGCTGACACAAAACACAACTGAACCTGGGATGACAAGTGATCAAGTGCTCTCTGAGCGCACGCCCCGGCCCGCGAGGCAGAATGCCAGGCGATACTCTGAGGACAACGCGGAGCACATTTATTTTCTACTAGTTCTGGGGGTAAAAAAAAAAAAACACATGGTATTTTCTTTAAGGAAACAGCTTAAGAAGCAGAAAAGGCAAACTGATTTTCCTAAGTCCTAAGCATTTATCCTCAAAGTGTATAAACAGTCTCAGCGAGGACAGTATTTAGTTGAGTAAAAGGTGCTCGGGCCTGAAAGCCTCATGGTCACAGGGAGATGCAATTATTCACGGAAGAATGTGAGGTGGGGCATTAGCACGAGCACAGAAATCGTTACTGTTAGTTAACGACCACATCAAGCTCTAGCCTTTAGGCTCAACAGCATCGGTTCATTTCTAAAGCCACCTGCAAAATAATTATAACTATTTGCTTTTCCACCTTCAACATCTATAGAATTTGAACACACACCTAGACCACCTCAGCTTTTGAGCACAGAAGGGCTGTACTTTTTCTCCCCCGGGCTGTTCTGTATTTGCAAGCAGCCAGCAAAACGGTCAGTAATTACCCCAATATGCAGCCCCCACCCACAGCAGTAATAAAGGGAAATACACGGAAAGCTTCACTTCTTTTTTTAAGAATTGAGGACACGGTCTTGCTAACAGGATGATAACGCAGCTTAAACCTACAAGGCAACCACACTGTTCCACGGTGACAGCATCTCGGCATTCCTGTGTCTTTTAGAAAAAGTGCCCCCTTGGCTCACTGTCAGTGCTTAAGGTTAGGAAGAGAGCGTTACCGTTCGCAGGAAGGTAGGTGAAGTGCTGGCACTGACTCCTCTTTCTCTTCCCGTTGCAGACATAGAAGCTGACTTGCACGGGGCTGGTTATTCTCTGGTTGCGGAAAGGCGGGATCTCGACCACCAGCGAGTTCTGGTGAGAAACGGCAGAGAGGAGGGAGAGGGTGAGAGGCTCAGAGACGACGCGCCCGCGCGGCCCCTCCAGAGCTCCCTAGTGGCGAGCAGCTCCCCGGTGGCTGTCCCAGCTGCTTAGGAGAAGCTGCCCACAGACAGCCTGCCTGTGACGCGGGCGCACGTGTGCGCAGACTGAACCTGCCAGGCCCACGCGGGCAGCCTGAGCACCCGGAGCTGGCGGGTGGTGTGCGCTGGGGGGCGGGGGCAGCAGGCTGGCTGGGGGCTTCCCCTCAGATGCCACCGACTCATCCCCGAGCGAAGCCTCTGGTGCTCATGTGAGGGCAGAATGGCCACGCGGCAGGAGAGGTCCTCGAAAGACTCCCACGCGTCTGTCTGCCCAAACCAAAAGGGCCAGTGACCTCTGGAAACTAAAACAGTCCCACACTGGGCTCACAGATGGAGCGGTGAGCACCTGTTCAGGTAACGCGATGAAAACCCAGGGGAGGTGCTTCCTGGAGACATGTCTCGGGGACCGGTTCTGTGACGAAGGCCCAACGCCCACCACGGCCTCCCAGATTCCCTCAAACGCAAGGTGGGTGAGCGCAACATGAGCAGGCTGGGAGAGGGGTGGACAGTTAGAAAGCAGGGCACAAACGGGGACAGGAGGGCTTATGGTGGGCGCTGTTAACCTCTCACAGTCTAAAGCACAAATTGGCAACCTTGTCACAAAAACTATCCTCCTTCGAGTACAGGTCTGAAGTAAGTCAGGTGGGACGCACGGCATTATGGGAGACACAGGCTGGTGGTCAGGCCGCCCGGGTCCCAGCCAACGTCGGTGTGCGCGGGCGCACCGCTCTGTGCCCGATGCCAGGGGCCAAAGTCAGGGGACAGGTCCCCACGGGTGCCCACGCTGTGCTCGATTTCGCACTGAGGGACAGGATTTCACATCCAAAATGTTTCTTCAATTTTTTTTTGTCCAATGATTTAAGTTAACAAGTAGAAAAAAACAAGAAAAATCCATTGTATCAGGTTTTTGTCGAAGAAATTATAGCTTATTACCCAGTTTAATAGCAAAATGGATTGAATCATGTTAGTAATGGAATCCTAAGAATGTTAAAACGAAACTGAAGAGAACTTTAGGCCCAACCTTTTCCTTTTATAGACAAAGAAACTGAGGCTCAGAAGCCTGCTGCTGAGGGTGCTCACGGACAGGAGGGCCCCTCTGGGCTCCATCCCCTGCGGCCATGCTCGCTCCAAAGCGGTTTCAGTGCTTCAGTGACCACGTCCCATCTGGAAGAGGCAACGAGCTGCATCTCCTTCTGCCTGAGCATCTCGTCCCCTTAGCAAGAATAACCCTGCAGACATGGAGCTGATGGGGCAAAGGGCGGGTCCCACGGGGCGCGGGAGGGCCATGTGTGGTCAGGGCCTGGCTCCGGGTCACTCTGCATCTCTGCCTCACCGTCGGCACGGGGAGCATGAAGGGCAGAGAGACTACGTCTGAGGACTCGACTACATGGAGAGGACCCTGCAGGGGATGCTGGCCCTCCCCGACGGCGAGCCACTGTGGACCACAGGGTGCGTGGAGTCGGACCCCACAGAAGAAGTGAAGGGAAGACACAGAGAGGAAGAGGTCCTGCTTAAACAGAGGCTCAAAATAAAATGAGCCGCAAGGAGCTGTCAACAGGAGAGTCTGCAGGAAGTGTGTGCGAGGCGTCACACGGGCGGAAACAGGCGTTCCGGGCAGGACAGTGCAGCCCTCGGACCAGGTTCGACTTCGTGGTTTGCTTTCTATGAATTCTAGGTGACTGGGGCCCTATTCTGATGTGCGCACAGGCCGATACGCTTTAGCTTTCCAAACAGATACACTGTGCTGTGTGTGTGGAGATGCAGGAAAGAACCTCAGTAACAGGACGTCTGTCATCACAGGGAAAGCAGGGATTACAAACGGCACTCGACGCATCCACGCAACTTGCTTAAGAAACTCCCGTCTACGCTGCTCACAACAGCACAGAGCCACGTGTACAGGACGACCCTGCTTTGTTTACGAAGCGCCTGGGACTTAAAGAGTGCGTGTGTGTGCGTGTGGATGTGTGTACACGTACAGACATGTGCACACGCGTGCACACCCACGCACACGTTCACACACACACGCACACACGTACACAGACATGCACACGCACACGCACACCGGGGAAAGCCTGGCAGGACCAAACGTTAGCGGGGGTAAAATTACACAAGGTGCCTGCTTTCTTTTTTATACTTTGTTATATTTTCCAAATTTCCACAATGAATACCATACTCCTTTATGATTAGGAATAATACTTAAAAGTAAACCTCGATTAAGAGATAAGAAGGATGAATAGTACATCTAAAATACATTCTCATTCACACATACCATTATGTTTCTTTTAAAACCCCCAATTGTTAACGGTTAAGCTTCCGTTAAACTACACAACTATTCAAAGTAAAGTAGAAAAATCAATGACACTCAAGCTGAGCCTGCAAACTGGGCAGGAATTGTCTCAATACGGAAAGCCGCCGGATTTCTGCAGCCTCTTCCCTGCTTGGGCGAGACGGGTGGGCCCCTCGTGGGCCGGGGCGCACGCAGGAGGCTGCTGGAGGCGGCCTGCAGCTGTCTGTCCTACTGCCAGGTGTCTGTTTACGACAAACCCGTGAGCCGGCCGCACCTGGTGCGCCGACTGAGCCAGGAGCGAGCGCCCCGTCTGGGGGCCGTGCTGCCCAGAGCCCCTGGCGCTTCCCTGGGGCTTCTCGGGCAGGCGGGAAACGGGACGGAACCCGAAGAAGCTCGTGTGTGTGTGTGTGAGGTCCCGAGCACGGGAGGTGGCCTGGACATCACGGGAGGGGAGCAAGCTCCAGAGCACAGGCTTCCCCCTGGGGCCAGGGAGGGATCTTTTCCATCTGACACCCGTTGGATTAGAGCTTTGGGAAAGGAAGCTGAAGTCCCAAGTAGAGATGCTTCATCCTGATAGAGCCACCTGTGAGGACCCGGGCGGCCCCGGGCCTGCCGTGAGTGAGCAGCCGTCAGACAGCTACCTCCATGGTGGCCGGGGGTCCCCCTTGTGACTCAGAGTCCCACCAGCCGCAGGGCAGAGATACCTACCTAATGGTGTCAGAAATCCCACCACCCAAAGGCTCCCTGTGCACCCCGCTGCAACACCCCAGGGCCCCCGGAGCCCTGAGAAAACAGTATGTTCCTGCCTGAGCACTATTTCTGAGTAAGCCAACTTCCCATTTCCCTGCACTGTCAGAATGGCCACACACGCCCGTCCACGGTCAGTGGGCTGAGCTAGGGGCCACACATGCCCGTCCACGGTCAACGGGCTGAACTAGGGGCCACACACGCCTGTCCGTGGTCAGCAGGGTTAGCTAGGGGCCACGCACGCCCGTCCACGGTCAACGGGCTGAGCTAGGGGCCACACACGCCTGTCCGTGGTCAGCAGGGTTAGCTAGGGGCCACGCACGCCCGTCCACGGTCAACAGGCTGAACTAGGGGCCACACACACCTGTCCATCACAGTCAGTGGGGTGAGCTACAGGGCTCGGGAGAACTTTGAACTTCTTCAGTGACCTGCTGGCCACAGTCTTAGGTCAGCCTGAAGTCCTCTGCTGCTTCTCTGGGACCAAGCAGAACACACACGCGATAGGAGAGGTTAATCCCACTCTGTCAATAATCACTTTGAACACCAATGTTCTAAATACACCACTGAACGGACGGACCGTCAGACCCAGCTATTTGCTGTCTATGAGAAATCCACTTTGAACATAAGGCCCCAGCGAAAGGTCTGGGGATGGAGAACGGTGTGCCGGCTACCACGAGCCGCAGACCTGTAGACGACCATCCTCCCTCCTCCATCAACAACCACGGGGGCAAGAAAGACCTCGCAGGTCCCTACACGCGCAAGCAAGGAGCTGTGAGAGGCTGGGTGTCCGCGTGGCTGCACGTGGGGCGTCTGTGGGCCCGAGAGCCGTGCGGCGGCCCCCACGAGGCCGGGCCCCTGCTCCGTGGCCTGCCGGCGCCTACAAGCACTCCAGCTAATTGGCAGATGGAATGAGCACATCTGAGTGGCACAATGAGACCTGACTTCACATCTAGTTCATGTTCAAAACAAGAGTCTACTCGGTGACGGGTGCCAAGGACGCTGGTGGAACCTCACACAGCCTGGCGTGCTGGGGCAGGTGAGGCGCCCACTCACACTCAGAACAGCGGCTTCCGCGGGACCCCTGGTGACAACGATCGCCGGGGGGGCCCAGGTGCGAGCCCACGGTCCCCGCAGGGGACGGAGCACCTCCTGGGGCGGGGGTCCTGCCCTCCAGTGGGTTGTGGGTCCTGAGAACACTTGTTTCAGGAAGCGCTTTACCACAGTCTCCGCTTTGTGCTCTGTTACTCCGTCTGGTATTTCTCGCTGCTCCTGCAAGCAGGAAGCCCCCAGCCTCCAGAGCCACCACGGGCCGCGTGTCCGGCCGTACTTACCGGCTTGCACAGGTCTCTGTCCATCTTCGCCTCCATCTCCCAGATGTGGTGACCGTCTAGAAGAAAGGGGCAAAGGGAAGCTGGTCACTCTGGGTGCCTGGTCGAGCCCACTGCACAAGACCACGTGCCTTCACCAGGCACAGGGCACCCCGGAGACCGCCGCCCTCTGATTAGCTCAGGCCATCCTGGCTGTTAACTCGTGAGAGCGAACAGTCGTGTGTGGGTCACCGGCGGAGAGGACGTGCCAGGCCCAGACACGGGGGCAGGGAGCCTGGCGGAGCCCGAAGGCCCCCGGCTCTGTGGGAGGGGGCCACACTCAGCGAGCGCCCCAGAAATCTGGCCCCCCCGCCTACGTCCACAGGCATGCCGTCCCAGCCTCACGCCAGGCGTGGGAGGGTTTCTACACGCCAAGCTTGTCATGGGAGTGCGAGCCCAGGAGAAACACCAGGACCCGGGAAAAGTGCGTGGCCCTCAGACCTGGACCCAGGTGTGTGTCCTGGCTCTCATGCCCGCCAGCGCCTCCAGCCTCAAGGTGCAAACCCCGGGAGCAGGGGCCGGATGAGCGGAGCCTGCAAAGCCGGTATGTTGTGGGAGCAGAGTTATTCCAACAAGTGAGGGCCCAGGAGCCACAGTCCTGCCTCTGCCCACAGGAACTGCCAGCTAAACGAGAAAACCCTTTCTGTGACGACTTCTTGCCACATCAGGATACAGAAATGCAAAACATGGTATTTTTAACCTTACCCCAGTGGCCGTTTGCATGTTTAAAAAAAAGTAAAAAGGCTCCCAATAGGCCTTGAAAGGGCTCAGTGTTCTGCAGGCCCAGGCCTGCGAGGGAGGGAGCCTCGAGAAGTCCACTGGCGGGAACGTCTGCAAACCGAGTACTTGGCCTTTGGAAGCCCCTCTATGGCCGGCCAACTGTGTGGGGACTGGCTGGGTAGTTACTTTGAATTAACAGAGGTCAGTCTCCTGCCAAGGTCTCCCCCCTCCCCATCTTCTATAAAGTCTGTCCCCAAACGAACAATTACAACGAGACATACTTAGTTTTTGCTCCTGCTCTGTTTCCAAAGAAGAGATGTATGTGTCTTACAGATCCTAAATTATAAATAAATCAGACAAAATCTCCTTTTTCTGCCTGACAGTGCGGGCAGGCAGGGGTGGAGGGTGGAGACAGAGGGAGGAAATGTGAGTCACACAGAGCCCAGAGCAGCGTCGGCTTGCCAGGACCACACCAGCCTCTCGGGACGCCCGAGGTCCCGGAGCAAATTACCCACCAGATGAACCCACTCGGTGATAAAATGCAGACCAGTGGCCCAAGGGATCAGCGTCCGTGTCTCCTCCAGGAAAACATAATGGGAAACTAAAAATACACTGTCCCGTTCTCAAAGGCACCAACCAAGACTTCCACAAAGCCGCTCACTTTCCAGAGCGCAGAAGCATCCTTAACCCCCAGCCCCGCAAGCGGACGGATGATCGTGAGCTGTGAGCTGGGGATGGGGTTCCAGTTGCCCCGCGTGGGGATGGGGCAGGCTCGTCTAGGCCGTGCAGGCCAGACCCGCCTTGGGCTCGCGGGCTGGGGCCCCACCCACCAGTTGCTTAAGGAAATCGAAATTATTCTTCCTGTAAGCAAGTCTCTCATGTTCTTGGTGCCTCTTAAAACAACTTTAGAGAAACGCAGCTTTAGTGTCACAACCTGGACGGCTGGGGGCAGCCCTGGCTGCTGCCCGGTCTCCGTCTGTCGGTGGAAAGCATGGCTCAGGCTTCCCTGAGGAATTCTCGAGTGTCTGGGCCTCCCGTCGGAGTGGGGGCAGGGAGGCACATCGAGCACGCGGGGGCAGGAGGGAAACCGAGGCCCACGAGGGGCCAGGGACAGGGCGTTCAGCAACAAAGGGACCCTGCGCCCACCATCTACCCTCCAAGAAGGGTCAGAGCAGACCCGGCCTTGCTGTGAACACACCCTGCGGGCTCATCCATGTCACAAAGCTGGTGGGGTGCTTCGTGGGGCCCGGGGGCCAAGTGTGGCAGCAGAACCCTCCTGCTGCAGCCCCTCCTGGGCCGGTGGGTCCCAGTCCTCGTCAGAGCGTCGGCCCACGGCCGGCCAGCCACACGGGCCCACTGTGCATGCTACGTTCTGCTCCCCCAAACGCCAGCTCTGCTGGGTCAGGTCAACGGAGCACAAACAGACACACCCAGACACTCCCGTTAAACGCCGGCTTCTGGAAGGCCCGCGGTGCAGGAGCCCATTGCCTGCACTTTCCCGCCCACCTGAGGACGGTCCTGGGCTCTGGCCCCGTTTTCCCTGAGTCTTTGTAGCTGTGGTTGAGTCACAGCCTACGGGGACAGGCGTCTGGCCTGTTTCTACTGAGGGTCCTAAATGAGCTGCTGTCCACTTACGTAGACGTAGAAGTGTACACAGACTGACTGTCCGAAGACGGCAGCACGGAGGCCATTCAACGTGGCTGACCATCGTGGACACTAGGAAATTACAAAACCGCTTCCCACGTGTACCAGCGCCAGAGGGACCGGTCGCTGGTCTCCACAGGAGCTGGGGGCGCTGGCCCTGCTGTCCGGCCTCTGGGCGTCCGGCCTCTGGGCGTCGGCCTCTGTGGAGCTCCGGCCGGAGGCAGGCCCAGCCTGGGTGCCAAGCAAAGCCCCAGCCTCTACGGGGACGGGAAAGGCCAGCCCCGAACGAGCCTGGGAGCCCCAGCCTTATCAAGAGCTCCCTGGGTCCTCAGTAGGAAACTGTGCGCAAGCCCAGAAGTAAAAATATTCCGAATCATTAGGGAATTCCCTGCAGTGTGAGTCATCAGAAAGGCTTCCCCACCACACCCACCCGCCTGGAGGCTTCCACGGCCGGCCTGTGGCTGGCGCAGCGTCCCAGCCCAGCTCTTAGTCACACAGCTCCCGGGGCGGCTCGGGGCCGGACGGGGCCACACGTGGGGCCCCCAGCCTCTGCGGGAGCATCGGAGCTTCCCAAGACAGCCATTCAAGCCCCCGGCAAGCGGGGGCGTGGACGCCCAGTGACCAGCTTCCTCCCAAGTCACAGCATCAGCTGAAGTGGTCTGCCGGTCACCCAGCCAACGGGCAGGATGGAAACAGCAGAGGCCCGATCAGACCAAATCACACGTCTGCGTGGCAGGACACGCGTTCCCGGGGCCCACGGCCAGGTGCACATGGTCTCCTCCCCACCGTCTGCCGGCCGGGGGAGCAGGCTGCACACCGAACGCCGTCACGGGGCTACCGGCTGTCGGGGAAGGCAGTGGGGGAGGCGCAAACGGGGCCCCGGAGGAGACGGGGCGCTGACTCTCGAGCATGCAGGGTCGGCGGCGCTGGGGTGCTACCCAGGGGGAACGCCTCCACGCAGCTGGTCTTCACTTCCCGCAATCCCTGAAACTCCCCAAGCCTCTCACTCGGGGGCCCCCCAACACCGCTCAAAGCAGCCTGTTTCCTGCAGAAGAGATTCCAGAGGAGAAAGAAATCAGCCTCCTGCTGTGGGGCTCAGCCTGGCTGGTCCCCACACGGCTGAACGTGGCATTCCAACGACCAGGACTCCGCACCTGGGCAACGCCCAGGGAAGGGCACACGCGTCCACACAGAAACCTGCGCACCGGTGTTCGAGGGAGCACCAGACCCAAAAGGTGGGCACAAGCCCCATGTCTACACTGCAAGCGGGTTAGCACAACATGGTCCATCCACACGATGGAATGCTACCAGCCTTGAGTGGGACGAAGTTCAACACACATTCTGCGCGGACGCAGCTGAAGACGTGCGCTCAGCGCAGAAGCCAGACACAGCGGGACCAATACCGCCGCTCCAGGCGGGGCGGCGTTCAGAACCGGCGGGTCCACATGGACAGAAAATGGCTTTGAAGCTGCCAGGCTAGGAGAACGGGTGGGTGGCGTTTGGGAATGTCTGAATTGGTGGGATGGCTGCCTAGCCGAGTAGACCAAAGACCCCTGAACTTGAAATGGATGAGCTGCGTGGTCGGTGAGTTCCATCTCAGCAAAGCAGACGTAAAACATACGTTCTCCAAAGCGTGTGTGGTGTGCACGTAGGCGGCCTTGCGACAGGAAAAAGAAGAGGAACAAGAGGGAGCCTGTGTGACCTCGTCCAGCAGCGTCCTCTGCTCACCCACCCACTCCTGTGCTCCTTCCCATCAAGACCCATGGGTGCAAGAGGGTGGGATCTGGAACAGAAAACCCTCCCCGCTGGGCCCACTTTCTGGATGTCACCTCGGTGCTGAGCTGGGAGGACACCAGGCATGGTTTGGGGCAAAGCACAGGAAAGACTGGCCACCAGCCCGGAGAAAGGAAATTTCAGTGACAACCCTCTCCCGGCAAGGGCGCAAGGCCTCTGGTCTGACGTGGGAAGCCCTGTGGGGGTCTGCGGAGAGGCCCTCCTGCCCAGGCTGGGTCCTCTGCACACTGTCCAGCGCGGGTCACCACGCCCCAGGAAGGGCATGCTGAGCCCCCACTGGCCGCCCCGTCCCTCGAATGCTGGGCCCGTAGAGCACGTTGGGTCCCCACCGGAGAGCCCAGCGAGGGAGCGGAATCCCCACCGGCTGGGCCGAAGCCTCATCTCCCCAGTGGGCACCAGGGTGCATCTTGGGACATCAGTAAAGGGAAGCTCTTGAGCTGGGGAGGAGAAGGGGGGTTCGGGGACACAGACAGACCCCGAGACCACGTGAAACGTCCCGTAGTTTACAACAGGGGGCCAGCGTTCCATGAGACCACAGCATAAGGAAAAGCCTTCTTGAGGCTGCGTGCTGGCTCACTGGAAACGAGTGAGGCTTCCAGAGTCGTCAGTCCCGTGCAGGGTCACAGGTGACGCTATCCGAGGGGCACCAGCTATTTCCCCCACCCGCGCAGCCAGGCCCTGCGGAGCGCTCACCGGAGCGGGCTGCCTGAGAACACCGTCCGTGGAGCTCAGGTCTCGGCAAGCTGACGTGGGCGAGCAAGGGGCAGCGGCTGTCCGAGTGGACACATGTGCGCTCCTACCGCCTCCCACAACCACCCCGGAAACTCCGGCGGAGACATCTTTCCTCCGCGCCGCGTCCCGACCTGCACGTGTGTGAGCCGCACCGCCGGCCGCGTGTCCGTGTCTGCACAGCTTCCAGAAACCTTTCAGAACCAGCATGCCAAGGAAGTGGGACCCACAGCCCCGCGGCCACGGCCCCGGACCAGGCGGGAGAGGAGGTGCGGGTGCCAGCCAGGCTGTCGCTGCACCCCGGAGGACCGGGGCCCTCAGAACGCAGCCCCGCCGGCTCTGCCCGGCTGTGCCCGGCTCGGACAGAAGGATCACAGGGCACCCAGGGCTCCCGCACACGGTCCCCGCCACACGATGTGGCCAGGAGCGCGGGTGGCTGCACCCCCACGATAGAGGGGGTCCTCACACACACACAGCCCCCACTCACACTCACATAGACAGTATACACCTGCTCACACACGCCCTGACACACACAACTGCTCACACGCCCTGACACACACCTGCTCACACACCTGCTGTCACACACCTGCTGTCACACACCTGCTCTCACACACCTGCTCACACACGCCCTGACACACACAACTGCTCACACGCCCTGACACACACCTGCTCACACACCTGCTGTCACACACCTGCTGTCACACACCTGCTCACACACACCTGCTCACACACCTGCTGTCACACACCTGCTCACACACACCTGCTCACACACGCCCTGACACACACAACTGCTCACACGCCCTGACACACACCTGCTCACACACCTGCTGTCACACACCTGCTCACACAACCTGCTCACACACCTGCTCACACACACCTGCTTTCACACCTGCTATCACACACCTGCTGTCACACACCTGCTGTCACACACCTGCTCACACACACCTGCTGTCACACACGTGCTGTCACACACCTGCTCACACACACCTGTCACACACCTGCTCACACACACCCGCTCTCACGCACCTGCTCACACACACCTGCTTTCACACCTGCTATCACACACCTGCTGTCACACACCTGCTGTCACACACCTGCTGTCACACACCTGCTCACACACACCTGCTCACACACACCTGCTGTCACACACGTGCTGTCACACACCTGCTCACACACACCTGTCACACACCTGCTCACACAACCTGCTCACACAACCTGCTCACACACCTGCTCACACACACCTGCTTTCACACCTGCTGTCACACACGTGCTGTCACACACCTGCTCACACACACCTGTCACACACCTGCTCACACAACCTGCTCACACACCTGCTCACACACACCTGCTTTCACACCTGCTCACACACACCTGCTGTCACACACGTGCTGTCACACACCTGTCACACACCTGCTCACACACACCTGCTGTCACACACCTGCTCACACACACCTGCTCACACACACCTGCTGTCACACACCTGTCACACACCTGCTCACACACACCTGCTGTCACACCTGCTCACACACACCTGCTCACACACACCTGCTCTCACACCTGCTCACACACCCGCTGTCACACACCTGCTGTCACACACCCGCTCACACACACCTGCTCACACACACCTGCTCACACACCTGCTGTCACACACCTGCTGTCACACACCTGCTGTCACACCTGCTGTCACACACCTGCTGTCACACACCTGCTGTCACACCTGCTGTCACACACCTGCTGTCACACACCTGCTGTCACACCTGCTGTCACACACCTGCTGTCACACACCTGCTCACACACACCTGTCACACACCTGCTCACACACACCCGCTCTCACACACCTGCTCACACACACCTGCTTTCACACCTGCTATCACACACCTGCTCTCACACACCTGCTCACACACACCTGCTCTCACACACCTGCTCTCACACACCTGTCACACACCTGCTCACACACACCTGCTCACACACACCTGCTGTCACACCTGCTGTCACACACCTCACGTCTCGTGAGGTCCCCCCAGCCCCTCCTCTTGCCTGGGCTGGCCCCGGGGACCCACCAACACCCACCAGCAGGGCTGGTCCCGCCGCCTACGGAGACTCTGAACGCTGTTCTCAGCACAGGCGCCAGGCGCCTCTCCTTGTCCTGGGAGCTAGAGCAGGGGGGCCAGCCCCCCAGGCAGAAGGAACCGCTCCTTGAAACCCTCACAAAGCTCTGGGTCACTACTGCGTAAGCCCAGAGCGACTGCAAGAGGCCCAGACACAGGGCGGTGGGCGCCCCCGAGACACCCAGGGCAGCCGGGAGAACGGGAAGCACACGGGCCTTCCTGGCGGGACTCGTGCTCAGGACTCGCATGACGAGGGGCTCCCTGATCACATTCTGGCTTTGGCGCCAAACAGCAGTTCAAAGACTGAACTTTGCCACAGACCAAAGACCTCATCAAAAGCCTACGGGACGACTGTAACCTAAAGTGACTTTAATGGTTTCTCCAAAAAGTCAACCAGGAAAAGCCTAGTTACGGTTACAGAGCGCATCAGGATATGTTAGGAGAAGCACGAGGGCCCCGTCTGCCAGGACTTAAAACTCGTGTGCGCGTGTGTAAACACACAAACCACCTTATTTAAATACACACCCAAACTAGCGACGGCGTCCAGACGTGTAACCACGGTGTTTATACCCACCTGGGCCGGGCACAGCCTGCGACCACATTGCCACCCACGCCTGCGTCTCGCCGGCCGTGCATGGGGCACCAGGCCACGCAGGAGGGGCGGCTGGAGGGCCCCCGGGGGAGGATGGCACCAGCCACACATCCGTGGACTAAGGTCCCCACACTGTGGGCTCGTGGCCAACCTCCACGTGGCACCAGCAGGCCATGGAGCAGAGATCTAGGACTGAGCAGGATGGCCGGGCCGGGAGAGTCTGCCCGCAGAAGGAGCCCTATGGTGCCCACAAAGCGGGGAGCATCCAGGAGACCCCCATGGTCTCATCCTGGCACCACAATGAGGACTGGTCAGGGAAGGCAGAGAAGGAAGCCGCGTGGACTTCTCCTTCGTGTAGCAGCCAGAAAAGCGGCAACTTGGGCCACGTCCCAGCACGTCTCCTCGCTGCGCGGTGAGCAGAGCGCCATGTCTGGTGACCCTCCCCCTCACACTTATTCACACATTTAAAGCTCAAAAGTTTAAATCATTTCAAAATCAGCTTCCTCTAAAGAAAAATGTTCCAGTAACGCAAATTCTCCTGATCGTTATGCTTAGTCGGTTTTCTCCATAATTCACAACGTTTCCCAATTACGTGCATGATTACACAGGCAGACCACGCTGAACACGGAGGACTTTCAAGCCCATTTTGATGGAGGCACTTAAGCTTCCTGCTCTCGGCACAAAATCAGGACCCCATTGTGGAGGCTGAACCCCGCCGTGGTTTCCAGTGGTCAGCGTGGGTCCTGCACCGGTCCCCTCGGAAACAGGGAGGAGCCACCCCGTCGGGGGCAGGGCCTCGTGCCCACGGGGCATGCTCGGCAGGGACCTGGCTCCCGAATCAAAGCTGCAGAGAGCTTCAGAGAGAGGCGAGCCCCGCACACGCTCTTGCCTGCCCTTGTGTGTTATTCGCGCGAGTGCCCAGTGGCCTCTCCGCGGACGGGTTGGGCGTCCCGGGGCAGAAGCACACCCAGGGCCTTATCGCCAAACGTCAGAGAGAAGAGGCTGTTCACCTTGGACGTAGAGCAGCCCTGCTCCGCCACTGCACACACACAGGTCTACACCTGCCAACGTGTCTACACAAGCAGAATAGTCGACACACACACACAACGGCCGGGAGCCCCAGAGGCCACCGGTCACACGGAGAAGAGCAGCACCCGCCTTGCATCCCGGGCAGCACCCAGAACAGGGGCCAGAAGGATGCCAAGGGGTGTGGAGGGGCCCCCGGTCCAAGCGCAGGTCCCACCGTCTACCACGGCCGCTCTGCGTCCACATGCCCGCTGCCAGGAAGGCTGTGGCTCGAGTGGCGAGAAGCCCTCCCACACAGAGCAGAACGGCGCTTCCCGAGACGGCCCGTGGTGGCCGGGAGCAGGGGCTGCTCAGAGCCAAGAAGCAGACGTCCGTCCAGTCTGGTCGAGGGGCCACGGGCAGCGAGTGGAGGCAGGCCTCCGACAGGCCAGAGCTACGTGGGCTGCTCCCGCTCCCCAGCACGCACAGAGCCCCACCGAGCGGCCTCGCTCCGCCTCCAGGAACCAATCCCCACCAGTGCCCAAAGCAGGACACGCTCCACGGGCTGTTTGTAAGGAAAGTACCTGGTGCTTTCTCCACGAAAATGACCTTGGAGTCTTGCAGAAAGTTGTGGCCAGACAGGACCATCTTCTTCCCGCCGAGGACGGGGCAGCTGGCTGCGCTCTGCTTCTCCACGAGGGGCAGCTCCTGGGCCGACCGCTGGGCTGCGCGGGGTCAGAGCAGGAGAGTGAGCACGCGCCCCCGGCCCCACCTCACGCCACCGTCCCGAGAGGACGCCCGGGGTCGGCCAGTCTGTCGGGAACGGGCACTTCCCGGCGCTGCCTCGGGGTCTGGTGGGGGGCATGGCCTACACGGGCAGCCTCCGGCGCGAGATGCACCAGCTGCACGGCGGGTTCGCGTCATCACGCAAAGACGAGCAGGGCAAGCGCACATCTGATTTGTGCCCGCGGGAAAATCAAACCGCAGGGATGTGTGCACAGTGTGGGTCTGTGCATGAGCCTCCGTGGAGCGAATATGCCACCCCAGGGGGACCCTCGGCCGCTGCCGCAGGTGCTCCGCGCAGAACGGACACACCGACGCACCTCTCCAGGAAGAGAGCACCCATGTGGACGGTGAAGGGAGCGCGGGCTCGAAGCTGGGGGCCACGGCGGGGGCGTGGGCCCCATGTGAACCAGGGGTGGGGTCTCGGGGCTCTCGGTCCTGTCAGAGCCAGGAGCCGCAGGACCCGAGGGGCTGGGACAAGGCGCGGAGCGCAGGGAGGTGGGGTCATCTGGGGAGGACAGGATGCAGTGAGGCCACCAAACAAAGTTCCCGGGCAGGAGCGGTGGTGGCACAGAGTTCCTGCGGCCAGGTGCGCACCTGCGGCTCTCGGCCGGCCAGCGGGTCTGCAGGGAGGACACGCTTCAGACACGTGCAGTGGCCGTGCCGAGGTGTGGGGACAGGTGCCTGCGGGGCTCCAGGTGGGGGGCCACAGGACACATTGCAGGGAAGGAATCTGGGCACTGAGGTGGGTCAGTCAGGTCAGAGGTGAGGGAACCAAACCCAGACCCTCCCACTGAGACAGGTGGGCAGGTGAGCCGCGGGGGCAGGTGAGTGTCCTGTGACAGCCACACCCCGAGAGAGAAGGAAGAGGGGCCGCCGGGCAGGAGACATTCTGACAGTGGCCAGGGGGTGGGTGGGGCCGGCCGCACCTCCTACAAGAACACGGAGAGGCCCCGGGTGTCCCGCCAGCTTGTGGGGTCTCCACCAATGACCTCACGTGCTGACAAAAATCAGCAAGGTCACTGTCAGAGGACACTGAGCCCCTGCTGAGGCCGAGCCCCCACAGGAGTAGAGCGCTCAGGCCCAAGGCTGGACGCACCTGAATCACGCACACCACAAGGGAAGGGAAAACCAGGGGCTGGCAGGGAAGGCGAGAGTCCTACATGGGCCGACGAACTTAGATTCGCTGGACCCCACGGACAAGACGCCAAAATCCCGCTGCTCGGGTTTCTGATACACGAGGGATTAGCTCACATGTGGCGAGTGCAAGCATCTCCGGGTTTCGGACAAACTGTCCTCTTTTCCCCGCAGGTGCCAGAGCAGGTGGGCCCGCCACGTGCACAGCCCGTGAACCTGAACCCAGCACAGCGAGCTCCTCAGGAGTCGTCGTGACAGGCAAGGGACAAGAGTGATGCCCACGTGAGTCCAGTCCACGAGTCTTCACGAACAACAAAACAGGAAAGGTGCCACAAAACAGAGCATGGGACACGGGGCCGGCTCTGATACTCACAGCACTCGATGGGGTTGGAGGCCACTTGCAGGGACAGCGTCCGGCCGTTGGGCTGTGGGATGTGGACCCGGAAGACCAGCCTCACCCTGGTGTTCTTCCTCCCGACGTCCGTCTCCCCTTTCCGCAGCTCGATGTCCGAGTTTCGAAGCTTCAGAATCCCGGCACAGTCCACACTACTCGGAACAAGGAACAGGAGTCCACACCTGTCTTTCAGTTCCTGACGCACGACACAGGGCGCCCTGCTCCGCCCCCAGCCTGGCCACGGGCCCCGCTCTTCACACCCTGGGAGTGGAGTGTGGGGCGCACAACCGTGGTAGGAAGGAGGGGAGGAGGCCGCGGGGAGGCTGTGAATATGGGCCTCTTTGCACACGAGGAGGTCAATCGTCAGCTTAGAGACAGCTTCCATGGAGCCACGAGGGCAGTCTGGACGCACATCAGAGCCACTCACGTCAGGGACGACAGAACCACCCAGGGAGAACTGTGTCTGCGTAGACTGTGCTCCCTCTGTTTTCAGCGTTTGCATGTGGCCACCACCGAGCTCAGAAATAAACGGGTGTCGTGTTCAGGAGGTGAATGCAGGCATGAGGGGAACTGGCCACGGGGACCGAACTACTCAAGTACCACATGCACAGCGGCAGAAGCCCTACACAAACCCGTCAGCCTACGGCTCTATGGTTTACACGGGTGCTGAGCCCAGGGCAGAGATGTGGGCATGCAGGCCGCATCGCCCAGCACCTGCCCCAACTGCCCCAGCCAGGCGCGCGCGGCCCCACAGCCCGGCACCCACCCCCGACCACCCCAGCCGCGCATGGGCAGCCCCACGGCCCGGCGCCCACCCCTGACCGCCCCAGCCAGGTGCGCACAGCTTACATGGCTCGCATGTTGTTCTCCGGCAGCAGTGGGATTTCCAGGACTTTGGTGTTGGAGAGGATGGCTTCGTGACTGGTGGTGGAGACGGTCTTGCCCGTGATCCGGTGGACCTGGTAGAAGGCGTGGGGTCTCAGCAGGCGGTCGTCGGCCGTCCCGATGAACAGCTGTAGTGTGAGTGGCTCGTTCTCCAAGTAGCCGTGTAGCTAGCAAGAGAACAAGAATCCCCCGCTAAGCACCCGACATGCCCACGGCTCAGAAATCCTTATAAGCAGAGGCTAATTCACAAGGACATCGTGCTAAGTAGCCCCACAGCCCGGCCCCCGGCGGCGTCTCTGTGACCGACTCATGGTCACGTGTCAGCTGCGAGCACTCCTGTCCCCTCCGTTCAAACACATGCCCCCATGTGCGCCCCCACACCCACGTGTGCCGCACACACGCGCATCTCGCACACGTGCCGCACACTCACGCCCCCACGTGCGCCCCACACCCACATGTGCCGCACAGACACGCATCTCACACACGTGCCGCACACTCACGCCCCCACGTGCGCCCCACACCCACGTGTGCCGCACACACACACCTCGCACACGTGCCCCAGCACCACTGTGAGCACCACCCAGGGCATGGACGTGGCCACACGTGGCTGTGCTCAACTCGTCCTGCAGCAGCAGCAGCTGGGAGGGCCCCGCCTCCCCGCCAAGCCTCCCCGCCAGCCCACCTCCTCCCTCTGCCGGCCTCCCTGGCAGCTTGTGACGGCGCGGTGTGCACTCCGCCGGGCAAGTGTCTGCCGTAAGGACCGCGTGTGGCTCGCGCCACCCAGGACCCTAGGGCAGTGCCAAGCCATTTGCAGAAACTCTTTCCCTAATAAATTCAGACATGCACCGGGCAGGGCAGAGTCCCCTTTCTCACTCACAACCGTCCTAACAGCAAAGAGGACACTTGCAGACAAACAGCCATAAACACAGTGGGCCCCCTTCTCCTGGCTCAGGGCCTGTCCCCTCCAGGGGCAGCTGACGGCTAAACGCGGCCCCATGCCCACCAGCTTGCGCCCCCAGAGCAGAGCCTGGAGCCTAGAAAGGGCCTGGCACCCCCAAGCTGTTTCGCGTCTCCTGCTTTTCATTTTCGTGCTCACTTCCCTTGACAAAGGGTAGTTGCTCCAACACCACAGTCCAACGCTGCAGTGACAGGCGTACGGGAACGCTACCAGTGCCGGGAGTAGGCACAGAGGCCATGTGCTTGTGCGGCCGGCCGGCAGCCGGAGCTCCGAGGACCTACGGAAGGACGGCCTGCGGTGCGGACATGCATCCTCGCCAGCCCACCCGCAGGGCCGTCGGGAGAGCCGGACGCCCGGGGAACACCCCGCAGCACCCTGCTGTGGTGCCGGCAGGCAAGGCGCCCGTGGCGGGGCCAGAGGCGTGAGGGCGCCCGCGCAGACGTCCAGGCTCCGCCTCCGTGCCGCCCGTGAGGAGGCCACCCTGAGGTCGCCTCACCCACCCCGAGGAGGCAGGTGCAGGCTCACAAGGTCCTGCCAGTGGCGCAGGCCCGGACAACGGGGACAGGACAGGCGGCCGCCGCGCCCTCGGGGGGCCAAGCACGGAGGCAAACACCAACGGGAACCGACGGAGGGCGTCCCTGGGAGCGCGGCAGCCGGGAGGGGACTTGAGGCGAAGACCGCGAACGGGGTGTCACCGGGAGAGACGGACTTCAGCGTGAGCACAGACGGGGATTTCTCCACAGGCGGGAGGGCTGTGGAGGGGCGTTCAGCGCCAACCCTCACGCTCCGGGCCACGTTCCTCAGCCTCACAGCAATTCCAGCCTGCTGGCTTTGTGCAGCTTTGTAAACGCGCGTCGATGTCCCGATTTGAGAACAAACTCCAGAAGCAGGAACAGCAGCCCAGACGCGGGACGCCGGCGCGGGCAGCGGGGCTGGTCTCCGCGGGCTTGGCAGGCACAGCCGCGGTTCCGCTGGGATGCGGCCGGCCCGCCACTCACGGTCGCTGTCACCGCCTCTTCTGCGCACCAGGAGATGGCCAGCGAGACGCCACTGGAACCCGAAAGGACAGCTGGCCGAGCAGTCACTTCCAAAGGCTCCCGTCTGCACGCCTGGCGTGTCCCCCGGCCTCGGGAGGAAGCTGCTCTGCCCTGAATCAGAGGCCCCCGCTCGCCAGCTGCCGTGAGGGGGTGAGGAGGTCAGCTCTTCCCCAGCGTCAGGCAGCGCACGTTTCATTTCCTGGAGAATGCAGGTGTCCACACGCCAAGGGGACGCACATCACTGTCCACGTGGGGTGAGAGCCCAAGCCGCCCTGGGGGTGCCCCAGCTTGGGGAGGAGGACAGAGCGAGGCCTGCTGCTCGGAGGTTTGCGAGAGCCAGCTTCTGTTTCCCCATCAGCAGCCCCAGCGCATCACGACGTCTGTTCCAAGTCTGCGACTGTCTTCGTCCTCAACCCGACTTAGAAGCTTCAACACAAATGTTTCCAGTGTCATATCGAGGATTAAGAATGGAGATCCAACCCTAGAATCTATTAACCCAGAGGAGCAACCGCCTGCTGCCCAAAGTGTAGTTCAAATCAGCAGTGAGCCATTAATCAAAACCACGCTGATACCAGACTCATTTACTTACTGTTTTGACTTAATTAGAAGATAAATCACTTACAAGCTTTGAGTTCCCAGAAGAGGATCCGCGCAATGACAGACTATTCAGGAGGCAGGTTTGCAGTCAGCAACCTGAATGCCGGGCCCAGCCTGCCACCCACCAGGGCAGATGAGAACCGGGTGCTCCTGAGTGAGGCCACTGGGTGAGGCTGAGGGCCGGGCGCCCCGTGTGCCCCACGTCTCCGTTACAGTGCGCGAGACTCTGACCATCACCTGGGGAATCTTCCAGAGACAGGTGCTCAGTGCAGGAGGGTATGCATGGACGGGGAGCACAGGAGTGTTCCCAAGTGTCCCGCCCACGTCCACGCACCACACACCTATGCGCTCACAAACAACACACCGCATGCACACACGCACACGCAGACCCCACACGCACACAGCTGTGCATTCACAAACATGCAACACGCACACTCAGACCCCGTGTGCACACACGCAGGACGCACCTGTGCACCTACACACATTCAAAATGCAACATGCACAACTCGTATGCACGCACACACAAGCATGTATGTACTCACACTCAGACCCCATGGGCACGTGCACACACGCACACACTCACATCAGCGCTTTCTAGATACGCTGCGGAGCCCTGTGCTTGGTCGGGAAGTTGGGAGAGAAACACACGCCTCGGGCATGCTGTTTTCATCGTTTTCTGCCTGAGACAGGGTCCCACGCATCTGTGGATGTGGTCATCGTCAAAGTGGCTTTTTCATATTGAAACAGTTGTGCTTTCACCCAGATCCACAAGGGCCTGACGCAAAGACTACACACGTGTCTGACAGGCGTGTGCACACGGGCAGGGCACAGAGCCGAGCAGCTGACGCGGGCCTGAGTCTCCGCGGAGGGCTAGAAGAAGCCACAGCCGTGTGGTCAGCGTGTATGGAGAGGCCACGGGACGGCTCCTCTCAGCCCTGCGCATGCACTCGCTGTCCCGTGACCCTGTGCACACGAGGACCTCACTGAGGCCAAAAGAGAGAGCGTGCACGCAATGCCCGTTTCGATGCGGTTCTTGGTGATGTTGCTTTAATCTACAGAAACGAAATGCCTCTCCTTTCCCAGCTGAAACGCTTCCTTCCCACGTGAACACACAAGTGTGCCCACATGAACGGTGTTGGGTCAGGGTCAAGGCCAAGACCAGCTTGTCCGGCCAGCTCGACTTCCCGTGTCCTTGCTGGGGAGGGTGCTTCAGTGCTTTGTCAATTTAATGAGCTACAGAGGTTTATGCTGCGCTGGACTCAAATCTACATTTTTATAATAGGAAATATAGAAGTAAAATCAGAGCCCGATTAAGGGACCATTTTTGCCACTTGTGGCTCCATTCTGTGACATTTAACACAATAAGACGTAAATGAGTCTTTGGCCAAAATGGTTTCTTGTGTGGCTAAGGCATGTTCCACGGTGTGAGGAGCGGCCCCGCTGCAGTCACATGATTTGGAAATGACAGTCTCCGCGTCCCCCAGGACCGCACTGTGGTACCTCCCTGAGAGCATGCGGAACGCAGCGGACTGTGGGTACAACTCCCTCCTTTTAAAAACATGCCATTTCAGTGAAAATGGGAATATTTAAGGTTTATCCTGGCAGACAGACATCTATTATTTAAAACACGAAGTTCATTTTCAGGAAGTCATTTGAATACTTCACGTGTTCCCCTGCGTGGGCTTGCTGCCTCTGGCACGTTTGGCGTCTGTCAGAACAATATTTATAAAATTACCTGTCATAACAACGACCTCTCTTTGCTGCAACTAAACGAAACAAAATGTATTATTCCGTTTTCAAGGTATAAGAGCTGCTAAGTTTTCCACACGTAGAAATGTTTGTTTTTAGCTCCTATGCTGACCTCAGCACTTACAGGGCAGTGACAGGTGAGTGACAACTGGGGCAAGTCCTCTCGAGTGCCACTGCGTGTGTGCGGCAGGGTCGTGGGGACACGGCCAGCCGAGGGACACCGCCCACGGCTCGGCTGGCCATTCGGGCCAGCTCAGGCAGAGCCATCCGTTCAAAGGGCAATGGCGTGTTTCACCCCCGTGTGAAATTTGCATCTTCACACGAGGCCTAAACGAACCACAAGGAGAGAGAAGCCCAGCTCAACGACAGGATTCCCTTTTTACCCCACATCTACGGCGACCACAGGGATTGCGACCCTGTGTAGCGTGAGCGCGGTTGCCACGGCAGGTCCTGAATCCTCACAGAAGCAGGGAAGCTGCGCCCGCGCCGAGTGTCCCGCCCCCAGAAGGGTTTCCTGCATCCACACGCGTCCCCTCCCAAACGAGAAGAAAAGTCACACGGTCTGACGTGGGAGGGGACAGCGCCACAGTGACGGCTTCGGGGCCGCGTGGGGAGGGCCCGCGGATCAGCCGTCACGCCAACTCGTGCCTACGACACCACGGTGCGCGGACGCACATGTCGCAAAGACACCAACTGCTGCCCCGGAGACCTCGTGAAGGGGAGCGGAAAACGAGAAAGCCAGGAAGGTGAATATGCGGCGCCGGCGGTCAGAGGAGAACCCCGATCCGTCGGAGGACACACGCGTGATCAGGCCTTCGCGGGCCACGCCCCCGGGCACCTGCTAAGAACAGCAAGAGCAGAGCCTCCACTGGGGGTGTGAGCTCCGCCTGCTGAGAAGTGAGTGTGCAGGGGTCCCTGCTTCGGGATGATCCCAGCAGATTGCGGGGGTCTCTGCTTCGGGACGACACCAGCAGATTGCGGGGGTCCCTGCTTCGGGACGACACCAGCAGATTGCGGGGGTCCCTGCTTTGGGACGACACCAGCAGATTGCGGGGGTCCCTGCTTCGGGATGACGCCACCAGATTGCGGGGGTCCCTGCTTCGGGACGACGCCACCAGATTGCGGAGGTCCCTGCTTCGGGATGATTCCAGCAGATTGCGGGGGTCCCTGCTTTGGGACGACGCCACCAGATTGCGGGGGTCCCTGCTTCGGGACGACGCCACCAGATTGCGGAGGTCCCTGCTTCGGGACGACGCCACCAGATTGCGGGGGTCCCTGCTTCGGGACGAAGCCAGCAGATTGCGGGGGTCCCTGCTTCGGGGCGACGCCACCAGATTGCGGGGGTCCCTGCTTCGGGGCGACGCCACCAGATTGCGGGGGTCCCTGCTTCGGGATGACGCCAGCAGATTGCGGGGGTCCCTGCTTCGGGGCGACGCCACCAGATTGCGGGGGTCCCTGCTTTGGGACGATGCCAGCAGATGAAGACACTCAGGACCGACCTCCACGGGCTGGCTGCGTGCAGGTGTGTCGGCACACGTGTACACGCGTGAGCACGTGCACGAGTGTGAGCCTGTGAGCGCAGACGCGGGCGAGGTGCGTGTGCCGATGTAGGTGCGGGAGTGCGTCTCACTGGACGTGGGTACAGATGGACGCTGGCACGTGGTCCACGCTCGGGCAGGGGCTCCTGGCACTGGGCACTGGGAGAACCAAGCAGGCCGCGGAGACGGTCCCACGGAGGCCACGGTCACAGCTGCAGGCCTCACCCCAAAACACCTGCAGGAAATCCCAACGGCGTCTGCGGAGCAAAGATCTGGGGCCACGTCATTTTCAACAGCTTCACTGAGGCGACATTTCTGTGGCAGAAAATTCACCCATTTTTGAACCATGGAACTTAAGATGTGACGTCTTTCCTATAAAAAAGCTCCGGGACAGAAGAGCAGATAAAACAAGCTTGTCGTCTGATGTGAACATCGGTGTCGTGCTGTCAACTCAGCAAAAGCAGAGGGACATTCAATCGTGGGGGGACCGTGTGCCGCCTCAGCTCCGCCGGGTTCTGGGAGCCGCTGCTCACGGGTGGCCCTGAGTGGGGACACAGCGCGTCGCCCCCACGAGCCCCGGCTTCTCCGAGGCAGGAATGTCTGCAGAGCCTGTCACCTGTGACACGAGGGTGTGTGCATGCATGCCTTATTGTACATGTGGGTCCATCTGCGCAGCTAACCCGTGCGGACTGGTGCCATCTGCAGGCAGCCAGCCAAGTCCTGGCCAGACGTGACCAGCAGACATGACCGGCAGGCCGTCTGTCCCACACCTGGGCCCCTCCCTTCTCTCAAAGACGAGAATCCCCACGAGGCAGGCGCCGGCCCCTCAGCTGGCCGCAGCTAGGTCCGAACGACCGAGAGCCACAGACAGAGTGGGTCCTGGCTCACTTCTGAGGGAGGCAGGATGGGGAGGTGTTGCTCCCACCAGAACATCAGACAGTAGTGATGGGCGACTCGAACAGTCCCCACGACGGCAGAGGACAAAGGATGGCCTCTTGTTCAACAAAAGAAGTCGGGGGACCTCAGCACAGGTCCTGAGCCCCCTGACAGACTGCAGCGGCAGGCCCAGCTGCCCTGGGCCCCACGGCGTCCATGGCTCTGGTCTCGGTCCGTCTCCGTCCCCTCTCTTCTCGGGCCGCGTCCAGGGGTCTGTCCCAGGGGGCCTGGCTGTGAGCTCTGGTTTGGGGTGTGGTCAGCAGACCCCTACATGGGAGAGTAGGGATGGGGAGACCGATGGGGTCAGAGAAGGCTAAGCACACTGTCCTCACAGCCACACTCCGCGAAGACCGGACACGTGGAGCAAAGGCTGAGTGTCCACAGTGGGGAAAGCAGCTCACAGGCCCACGGACGGAGCCCCTTATGGCTCCGGACTCTAAAATCCATGAGCCCTTCCCAGCACCTTCTCTGGGTGCCCAGGTGTACCCTTCAGAAGGGATCCATAAAACCTGGAGATAAAGGACGCACGGATGGATGCCCCATACCCTATGCCACGGTAAGAGAGCCAAGAGAGTAAGTCACTCCCTCCATACACAGGTGTGCCGCACAAAGTACACAGCAGCTCACGTATGTACACACTTGCACGCATGTATGTGTGCGCACGTGCATGCGAGTGTGTGCATGCATGCCTGTATGTGTACATGTGTGCATACGTATGTGTGTGCATGTGTGTGTATATGTGCATGTGTGTGTGCATGCGTGTGCGTGCGTGCATGCGAGTGTGTGCATGCATACCTGTATGTGTGCATGTGTGCATGTGGGTGTGCATGCGTGTGTATGTGTGTGCATGTGGGTGTGCGTGCGTGCATACCTATATGTGTACATGTGTGCATGTATACATGTGGGTGTGCATGTGTGTGCGTATGTGTGTGCATATGTGTGCGTGTGTGCATGCGAGTGTGTGCATGCATACCTGTATGTGTACATGTGTGCATGTGTACATGTGGGTGTGCATGGTGTATGTGGGTGTGCATGCGTGCATGCGAGTGTGTGCATGCATACCTGTATGTGTACATGTGTGCCTGTGTACATGTGGGTGTGCATGCGTGTGCGTGTGCATGTGGGTGTGCATGCGTGTGCGTGCGTGCATGCGAGTGTTGCATGCATGCCTGTATGTGTACATGTGTGCATGTGTACACGTGGGTGTGCATGCGTGTGTATGTGTGCATGTGGGTTGCATGTGTGTGCGTGTGTGCATGCATACCTGTATGTGTACATGTGTGCATGTGTACATGTGGGTGTGCATGCGTGTGCGTGCGTATGTGTGTGCATGTGGGTGTGCGTGCATGTGTGTGCATGCATGCCTGTATGTGTACATGTGTGCATGCGGGTGTGCATGCATGTGCATATGTGTGCATGTGGGTGTGCATGCGAGTGTGTGCATGCATGCCTGTATGTGTACATGTGTGCATGTGGGTGTGCATGTGTGTGCGTGTGTATGTGTGTGCATGTGGGTGTGCATGCGTGCATGCATACTTGTATGTGTACGTGTGCATGTGTACATGTGGGTGTGCATGCGTGTGTATGTGTGCATGTAGGTTGCATGCGTGTGCGTGCGTGCATGCATACCTGTATGTGTACATGTGTGCATGTGTACATGTGGGTGTGCATGCGTGTGTATGTGTGTGCATGTGGGTGTGCATGCGAGTGTGTGCGTGCATGCATACCTGTATGTGTACATGTGCATGTGTGTTCATGTAGGTGTGCACAGGTACGCCCGTGTGTGCATGTGTGTGTGCATGTGTGTGCATACCTATATGTGTACGTGTGCGCATGTGGGCGTGCATGCATGTGCGTGTGTGTACATGTGTGTGCGTGTGGGCATGTGGGTGTGCATGCGTGTGCACTACAGCCATCAGCAACACTAAGTTTACACGGTATCACTTAAATTCTAAGAATTCCTCCCAAGAATGAATGATCTGATGAAGGTCCTACCCCAGGTTCGTTCTCAGATAACACCAGATTTACGCAGCGCACAGCTCTTTCTAGCGATGGGTTTAAACTGCACTTAGTCACAGACGACGACAAAAGGGTTCTAAGGGGCTGCACGCTGCTCCTTTCAGGAAAACGAGCTCCCTTCTAGAGTTTCCTGCGTTTTGGCATATAGAATTTATCTATCTTTCTGAAACAGTAAGAAATAAAAAATAAGCGAGGGCCGTGGTTAATGAGTCTGTCGTGTAAGTATTTGGGAAGCACAGACGCCCAGAGCCTGTGCCCCTCAGGACCACTGGCCACCGCCCACGAGTGGCACGGGGACGGCGGTGTGTCTCTTGCGCTTAGACTCACTTCGCTAACGGGACAGTTACAGTTAAGAACGGATCTGGAACTTTTCAAGGACTTTAATAATCAACTTTTCACTCAAAAAGTCCCTGTATTTTATCTCACTCAACAGTAGACGCACATCTCGAACAAAACACGGATGAAACGGAGGCGACCAAGAGGCTCAGAGCTCGACCGCCCCTCTGCTGCGCCCGCTCCTGTCTCCGGCGCTCGGGGATGCTCGTCGGACGCACAGACGCAGGAAAGGCGGTGTCTGACGCACCTGTTGGCATGTCTGCTCTCACTGGTAGATGTGCCGCGTCGGGGAGGCTCCAGGTGGGGCTGGAGTCACGCGTCTCCCGGCCGCCCCCCACATCCCGGGATCAGGACATAGTCTCCAGGAGGAAGGTCCTCGGGTTTTGAGAGGAAAAGGCGAGCAGCGTCCGGCAGCTCTGTGGTGTGAGGCCATAGCTAACCAGGTTCCTGGTCTTGACTGAGGGAAACAGAGACCCCACCCTCGCCCATGACTTAGCCTTACAGATGCCCTGCCTGCGAAGTTACCGAAATGCATGACCCCTGGGGCTCTAAGAGCCAGATCTGCCTTCTCCAACCTGGCAAAGTGAACCTGCCGCCGCCCAGGACATGGAATTTCATGTTCCCAGGGGGTCAGGGGTGCCGGGCGCACACCGCTCGCGGGAGCGGGAGAACCCGCCGCTCACCGCCCGGCTCGTCCCCTTCACCGTCAAGACCTCGGACCTGCCCCCGCTGACGAGGGGAGCAGGATGACAGGTGGGAAGGGCTTGCGCACAGGGATCAGACGAAGGTACAAGAGCGCGGTCAGCGCATGAGCTCTCCTCAATCTGCAACCTCGGCCACTCGACTGTTCTGTGTCCGTGAATCAGTGACAGATCCGGACACCGAGAGAGAAGGTTCTGGTCCAAGGCTTGTTTCCACTCTCCAGCACATCACCTTGAGCTTTCCTGCCGAGCGGTTCCTGTCCAGCGTGTGACCGGCCCTCCGAGCGCAGGGAAACGGGCGAGTCCCCATGCAGCTGGAGCGGCCATGCCGTAGGAGCACCACAGGGATCTTCGCGCGGGCATCTGGCCCCAGGGCATGGCGTGTGCGTGTGCACAGTGAGCAGAGCAGAGACTGTCTACAGGCTGGCTCCCACTGGAGCTGAGGGCGGACGGGTGGAGGCCAGAGGGAGGGGAACGGAAGCTTGGGGGCACCGCCGTGGCCGTGGCGGCTCCCTGCGGGCAGCGCACTCGGACCTGCCGCCCGCTAGCTCACGGCGCACAGGTGTCTCATCCCGCAGCGGGAGCCAGGCACCCAGGACCACCCCCAGCGGCCGCCCAGCCCCGACCCCTGCGGGCTGACCCTGCAGGCAGGACGGCTCATACTTCAGACGTGTCCACTTCAGAGCTGGACGTGACCGGGTGCAGGAGACCCAAAGACGTCACCCGCGGAGCTGGTCCATGGGGCGCTGGGGACGACGGGATGGGGTTCACACAGACACACGTGGAAGCATCCAGAGAAAAGAAATTACATTAGCTTTGGATCAGATGCTTTGCACGGAAACACTACATTTACCATTTCTAATTAAAAACATGCGGAGAAGCCCCGACTTTCTGCTGAGGGAAAAAATGATCTAGTAACGAGTGCCTAAGGGCCCCAGAAACCATTAGGAAACATTAAACTACAGCAGCAAACACACCTTTGGAGATTCCAGAACCCAGAGCAAGCCTGGGAGCCTGGCCCCAGGGGAGGAACAGCAAACTTCTAGAACCATCTGTCTTCGAAGAAAGCCCCATCCATGTGGCAGGTGTGGCCTCTGCTGAGGCTCAGGGCTCCCGCAGGGGCACATCCAGGGGCTCTGAGAAGCTCACTGGAGACCTAGACACACAGGAACGCCCGGTCCCACGGGGTGGCGCCCCTACAGAGGTCACTGGCCCAATGCCCAAAGCCTCCCGCCCCTCACCACACAGACGTCCACAGTACGCGGGCTTGCAGGGTGGGGGGCGCCCACCACGCAGCCCTGGTTGGACAAAGCTCGTGTCCATTACCTCCACTGACCTCCCTCCGCCCGGGGACCCACACTCGGGGTCAGTCAGCACACTGAGGCCGTGCTCCCGGATCTCCTTCCTCCTCAGGGCAGCCCCTGTGAGTCCTAGCAGGGCAACACCTGGTCAGTTTAACTGTTAATACAATACGAGGAGCAGGAGGAGGTGTGGACGGACCTTCCAGAAGCCATGCCTGGCCTTGGTGTTTGCCGTCAGTGACCCAAGGGGCAGTGGGGGCAGGGCCCCAGCACAAAGGCCGACAGCGGTGGCAACATGATGGGACATCGCCTGCAGCCCGGCCGAGCACCTCCTCCCGGCACCCAGCGCTGCAGAAGGGATGGCCACCTGCTCGGCCGGGCCGAGCGCCTCCTCCCGGCACCCAGCGCTGCAGAAGGGATGGCCACCTGCTCGGCCGGGCCGAGCACCTCCTCCCGGCACCCAGCGCTGCAGAAGGGATGGCCACCTGCTCGGCCGGGCCGAGCGCATCTGTGCTGACAGAGAGCAGGGCGCTCCGGCACAGATAAGAGCCCGGTGTTCTCCCGGAGGAGAACGTGGGCCTGGGGGGAGCCCAGCTCGGCGAGACCGTGCCCACCGGCCCAGAGCAGGCGGCCAACGCTCGGGGACAGTTACGTACTAGCAGCTCAGGAAGGAAGCGTCCTTCAGTCCGGAGACTTCTCCCTCAAAGGCAGGTCAGCCGTTAGAGGCAGCAGGAGCAAGGATGAAAACCCGAGCATCTGGATGGGTGGTCACTGTCCCCTGCCCATCCCGGCTCCCGGGCCCCACGGAGCTGCTCCTGTCTGCAAGGGCAAGGCTGTGTAGGGGCTGCACCCCTCTGCATGCCGGCCTGCGCTCGGCGGGGCCCCAGGGGGACAACACCCAGCATCTCCTCCTCGGGGAGAGCTCGGCTCACGGGCCAAAGACCAGGCTCTGCTGGGCACAGTGCTGAGGGCCAGCCGGCGGGAGGGAGGCCCAACCTCGGAGCACACGGAGCAGAGAATGCCCACCAGGTCCAGCCCTGCGGGCACAGAGCACCTGTGGCTCGGCCCCCGTGGGGAGGGACAGCGGGGGGTGTGGTTCTCCCTATTGTGACATTTTCATTAAGGATGGTTACTTTTCACCATTGCCTCCAGTTAAACTGCCTGACACCCCCACCCCACGTGCACCTGACCTGACGTTTGGAAGCTCAGCCGCAGTGAGCACAGAGACACCCGTCTGTACGTGGAGAACAGTCCCTCAGAGGACGGTTCAGGAACCCGTCTGCGGTAACCAGAAGACCAGGCGCAATGGCAGGCGATCGGCAGTTTCTGAGCCTGGAGTGACTTTATTCTAAAATCTCTGTGGCCCCGAACAAGGAAGCCAAAGTCTTGAATCAGAGGATTTCTGGCGGCTTCCATTGCTACGCAACCCATGGACTTCATTCCCAAGGGAGTGTCTGGGGCTCTAAGGAAAACCAAAACCACACCTCCGCCATCTTTGCTGAACAACGGAACGCACACGGGTGTTTATAAATCGCTGTGAGGGACCCGCCTGAGCTCATGTGTCTCTGCCACGTGTCTGGAGACGGCAACACAACGCCACGGTTCCCTCATGAGGACGAAGTCTGGTCAACTCAACACCACTCTTTACAGTGGCGCGTGCGGGGGAGCGTCTCTCTCGACGGCGCCGGGAGCCTCTCCAGCTTTGCTGCAGGGGGACAAGCCCTCGCTCGTCACGGGTGCTGGGCAGGTGCACCAGTTGTAGACCTGCGGGTGTGAGGGGTGCAGCAAGAAAGGCAGCGGCCAGATGGCCCCCAGCTGGCCCTACAGAAGTTTGCCGTCAAGTAATAACCACTCCGGGGACATCCATCTGTCTGCCTTTTGTGAAAACCCTGGCTTTCCGGGTTAACACCCCGTCCTGAGAGTAGGAGGTAACACCCCCCACGACATCTCACATAAGAAACAACAGGACGGACCTCTGGGTGAAAGGAAACGTGCTGTGAGCGCAGACGCACACGTTCGAACACCCAGAACGGTTTCTAGGGAGTGTTCGAACCATCCGCACCGGGGCCGGGGTGCTGCGTAAAATGTGAGTCATCGCAGCAGCAGCGAGTCTCTGCCAACTTTCCTGGCGTGTCCATCCCAGGGTTTCCGCCCCCAGAGGACTTACGTGGCAGCGAGTACCCGCCATGCTCTGTGGGGGCCCAGGTAAGCCTAGAAGCCAGGCCCTAGAGAGACACCAGCACCCCAGGGCACACCGCCCTACCCGGGCCAGACGCCGGGGCCCCCGCGGCACGCAGCTGCGCCCGAGGCCAGGACCCCCTGCTGCCACGCCCGCACCCGAGGCCGGGACGCCCGCTGCCTGCACCAGGGTGGTCCCCATGTCCCTCAGGGGCTCCAGAGCCAGTTCCTTCATCGCCAGAAGGGGCTTCGCTGGCCCCTCGACACTGACCGGGGGCCGAACTGACAGTACAAATTACAGACCTGAAATGCTGTTTCCAACTTCACAAGACTTTCCCTGGGTTTCCTGTTTCAGTGACCCATTAATTATTCACACAGACCCAGCCTCCTGTGTGGTGGGCTAGATGCTATCGAGCAGTTATTTTGGTAACTCAGTAAATAGAGCTTCATTCTTTGACCCCTGGGTCAGAGGTCAGCGATGTCCCCCAGGTCACTCCTTGGGCCCCTGGGAGGGCAGGTGGGAACAGGGGACCCTGCCCTGTGGACCGAGACGCCGGGCACCGCGCAGACGGCAGTGAGGGCGGGCGCTGGGGGACATGGAGAAACAAACTGGGAAACCAGAACCAGCAGAGCGAGGGCCTTTGGCAAACCAGTTAGCCCCCATGAGGAGACCCCTCAGGCATATGGCTCTGGTTTATCATCAGCAACCCTGGAGGAGGACCAGCCTTCCCGCACCCCCTGTTAAGGCGAATCCCATGGCAGGCCCTCCCCAGACCAAAGGCAGACGGTGGCCTCCCACCTCGCCCAGGACCCAGGGACCAGGCCTCTGGGAACCCGGGAGGCCTTGCTCCCATGCACACGGAGGTGCCGGCCCCTCTGAGGGTCACAGACTGACCTCCCGGGCTTGGGACGACAACCGGGACAGAGGGTGGGCGGCCTGGGAGGGCCCAGGAGCACCGGCTGCCGTCGCCCTTCACGACTGTGGGTATGAACGCGGGATCTCAGAGAAACAGAACACGGGCTGCGGGGTCCTACGTCGGGTCCTGCGACACAGGGCAGGCCGCACGTGGAAAGGAGGGAGAGACCAGGACGACGCGGAAGGCCCTTCCACCCTCCGGTCCCGCTCTGACTGAGCCTGAGAAGGACGCCCCACGTGTTGCCGCGCATCCCAGATGCGGAGCAGGGGGGCTGGCGCGCCGGGTAGCTCCTTCCTGCGGTCACTGACGCTCCTGAAAGGGAGCAGGTCCTGCTTCTGGGGCCGGGCTGGGGCACTTCCATTCTGCAGAAAATGACTTTGATTTGATGGAGACACTTGGAATTGAAGGTCTGGTGAACAGTGGCAGGTGCGGGGACAGCGTGTTTTTATCGGGCTCCCCGGGCCCTCAGTGCATGTGACAGCTTTCGTCTGAGCGGTAACAGTCTGTCCCGGGCCAGAGCCCACGTCCCGCGGACCCACCGGCCACAGCACAGCTCGTGGGGTGCACGGCTGCCCCAGGAACTGCCCGCGGCGTGGCCTGGCCTCTGCAGAGAGAGGAGCGGGCGTGGTGCTGGAGCCCCGCGTCAGAGGATCCGCTAAAAACTCAGCACAGAATAAACCCTTGCAGTTAGCGTGCTTTCGTGGCAACTGAAAGACTTTTCCATTTTCACTTGTTTTAAAATCGTGCACAATTTCTATTTTTATCCAATTTGTGGTCCGCCAACTGAAAAAGAAAGCAAACCCCCCAAGACCCCCTCTTTGTAACTGCTTACCTCACACTCGCATAGAAATAAATTCACTCTGCCACAGATCTATCAGAAAATGCTAAATTACTAATTTCTCACCCATGAGAAGTGCTGACAGAATCTGACATTTTCTGTTGAGCACCATTTATGTTTTGCATTTCACTTGTAAGGTTGGGGGGGGCGGTGTTCATCCTGTTTAAACCCACAACCAGCCTCTTGCATTTGCCTTCACTTAATCTGAAATAATTTCTAAGATATTTTAAATACGGTTTCAAGTTTTGCTAATTTCTCCAAAATGTCTCAATTCTCTCTGGAATGTCTACACAGGTAGACGAACACACCCGGAGGCCCTGGGGGTGGGGGGCCCGGTGAGGGGTGAGTGACAAAGGCAGGTGCCCGGGCCGCCTTCTGTCATCCTCCAGGAGCCCTCAATTGCCGGAGCCGAGAGGTGGTCCCCAATGAGCCCTGTGCTTTGATTTCAACACAAAAGGTGTTAATGTTTACAGGCCCCCCCCCCCCCCAACGGCAGGACCTGAGCTCCTTGCTGCTGTAATTTCGAGAAATGGGGCCAACTGGCCATTGCTCCTCTGCTGCCCGGTTCCCTCTTCTCCTGGAGCTGCTTTATTTCCTCGGCCTCGCAACACGCGCTTCCGTCTGCAGCGGCGGGCAAGCGAGCTAAGTGTCCCCAGTTACAGAGCCCGGGTGATGCAGCGTGTGGGACCTTCACCCGCCGGGAAGGCGGGGGCCGAAAACGTCCAGCAGGCGGCCGCGTGCTGTCGGGTCCCACAGCCACGCACGTGGGCGCGAACCGGCGGCAGGACGCGGCCACAACCCCGCCGCACCGCCCCACCAATTCCACGCTGCTGTCGCCCGGGCGGACAGCCTCTCTCTCTGGGGCGCCGTCCCTGACGGGATTTCTGTTTTTCTAAATGGCGTAAGATAAAAACACGGGCGCCCTGCTGAGCACCCTTCTGACTGGCCTCATCCCCTGATGACGGGGTTGGGGCCCACGGGGGGGAGACACGTGCCCCGTCCACCCCCGGGAGCTCTGGGCAGGAGAGCGACCCGTCCACACGCGGCCACCCGAGTCCCGCCAACGGGCTGCGCGGGGCGTCAACGCTTGTCGGGTAACATCTGATGAAAGTCCACTGGCGCCCACGCAGCAGCCAACCTCCGCGCCCACTTCCTCCCTGGGGTGAAGGATGACGCCTGCGTCACAGTGAGTGAGGTGCCCCCAGGCCCCCAATGACAAATGTTCCAACTCGAAAGCCAAGTGAACCTCATTCCCCTCCAAGTGTTCGGGGTGGGAGACCAGCACCCAGAGTGACCCCAACACGTGGGCAGGAGACCCCAGCCCGGCCCCGACGGCGTGTGGCGTCTCTCCCCCGGGAGCCCTGAGCTCCCTGGCGCCCTGGCAGGTCCTCTATTCCTCCTGTGTCCTGCCTGAGGAACCCCAAAGCGCGGAGAGGGACAGACGCCATGCTGGGAAGCTGACGGGACCAGGCCTGGGCCCACCCGGGGCTCCGGGCTCCGTGGTCTGTGTGGGCCAGAGAGTCTGTGTTTCTAGCAGGGCGGCTGACAGCCACCCCAGGCCGAGCAGAGGAGGGGAGGAGGCGGGCGTGAGGCTCTGGAGAGCAAGCCCCACGAAGCCTGCAGGCTGCTCCCCTCGGTTCTGTCAACACTTCTCTCCTCAAAAATAAAACATCCTCCTTTCAAGGTTATATTTATTTTCTCTTAAATTCGCTATTCCAGGACACCTTAAAAAAGGAAAACCCCCCAGGGTCACGTCTCCCAAGAGGCGCAGAAGACAGCCCACCACCCACACTGCCTGCCGGCGCCACCAGGAAACTGAGGCAGACCCTCAGGGTCCTTTCCCCGCTTTCCCATCCTGTCTGAGTCAGATGTGTCCGCCCGGGGAGGACGAGGGGACAGGCGGTGTCTGCCAGGGCAAGGCAACAGCAGGCCTCAGGCAGCCCCGCGAGTCGCAGGCCGCGGCCCCAGCGGGGGAAGCGGGCCTCCCGACCACGGCCCCGTGCGCGGACCGCTCCCCGCGGTCTCTGGGACTCGCTGGAGAGGGTTCCCCTTTTCACACAAAGCTTAGGGTCGATGATGGCGGCTGACTCTGAGCTGCGGAAGGAAGGGCCACGGGCCCCTCACTGCAGCCACCGTGCACATCGAGAGAAACACGGGCTGTGTGTGCACACGCTGCAGAGCTCCAGCGCTCGCAGGGGACAGTTTTTTAGGAGAAAACGGGAGAAGCAGAGCCGGCTGTTGCCACGGTGGCCGAACAAGCCCCAGCTCCCACCTCTGGGCACGGGCGCGTGCCCGAGGGGCACACAGCCCGGTACCTGCACGCTGGGGTGTCCTCCGGCCGACGCCTTCACGGCCCCCCGGCTCCCCTCCGTCTCATAGTGGGCTCTGTGGTGGGGCTTGGGCTGCACCTCGATCCTCAGCTCGTAGGGTCCCGAGCGCGACGGCAGCTGCCAGTCCAGGGCGGGGAGGGACGGGCTGAAAGGGAACACAAAGGGCGTCACACACGCACGCCAAGCGCCCCTCTGACCGTGGCACCCGCTCCCCACGCTGGTGTTGGCCTGAGCGCCGCATCCCTTAGCCTCTTAGGGTTAACGTCCCCGTCTGTGAGGACAGAGTAAAACCAACAGCTACGAGACTATGACGATCCGCCTCAGCCTGTCAGGTCTTTGGGACAACGTTCTGGAACAAGAGGGAAACCTCTTCCACCCACGACCTTAAAATATATTCCTTCTTTCGTGATGGACCAACAGTAATTATTTAACCTCCCTCATGCATAGGTTCCAGAACTAACTGAAGATCTTTCCAAAACCACTGAGGTAAGAGCCTGACCTAAGAACCGGGAAGGCCGGTTCTAATCCCCCCGCCCCACTGACCGGCCGTGTGCAGGACTTAACAGTCTGGGCGCGGCTGGCCCCTCTGCGTGGCGGTTCGCAGCGACCCCAGCCCCCCCAGTCCCGCGGTCCGTGCATGACACACGACACAGAATGAGCTTCTGGTCAAGACCACGAGAACACGGGCAAACCACTGGTGCCGCATGATGTCACTTGTGTGAGCTGGTTTATCGTTCTGGCGCTGGCGAGGGGAAAGGGACGGCGTGTGGCAGGGGCCAGCTCCTGTGGGAAGAGCCCACGGGAGCCACACCGCCCTGCCACAGCACACAGCTTTGCTGTAATTGTCCCATTTTACAGACGACGAAGGAAAAGGGCCTCTGGGAGCGCGGTCGGGAGGGGGCCTCGGCACCGCGGTCACTCGCCCCAGACAAACAGAACCCAGGCGCAGGGACACCTGAGAGCATGGCCCCTCAGAGCACCCCAGGCCCCGGCTCTGTTCTGCGGTCCATCTCTGCAAAGACCGTGTAATGCCGCGGACAGAGAAAGACACGGAAGCTTAGGTCCACCCGCCTCCCAGAAAAGTAAAATGAGAGAGAAAGAACAGAAGGAGGGCTGGACACAGTTCCCCAAAGTTCGGGTGAAGGGCACATGCACTTGACTCCGACAGAGGAAGAAATCCACGTCACCAACGTGCTCGTGGATCATCGGCAGAGTCTGCGCGCGCGTGCAGCTTGAAGTCGGCGCGGATCCCAAAGTGCGGCAACACACAATGACAAGGACTGTTTTGGGTTGAAATTCTTCTGCATGAATTTGGCGGCTCCACACACCTGCAAACGGTCCCTGGCTCGGAGGCGACGCCCGAGCCTGGAGAGGTGTGGCGGCCCCACGGCCTCGGCCCGCGGTCCCCACGAGGCCCGGAGGCGCTGATCCTTGCCAGCGCTTCCCACCGAAGACCTCGCGGACACCACAGCTTCACAGACACTAACACCGAGAGCAAAATGATCCGTTAAGTATCAGTAATGCTGCTAAACCACCTGTGAAAATCTCCACGGCGCTCCACCTCCACCTTCCACCACAGACCACGGGGCCCCCGGCCTCCAGGCCCGGCCCCTGTGCCGCAGACCATCAGCGTCCTTAGTGTCGTCCGCTATGGCAGACAGATTCGCCCCTCCTGGCCTGTTCAGCACCTGCGTTTTAAACGTAACGATTTCACAAGTGCAGGGACGCGGTCTTGTGAACTTCACGTGAAATACAAATTCATAAAACACGGCACAGGAATAACACTGCCGGGGAGGAACACAGAGTGGGCCCAAGCTGCTTTCACTTTGAGGAGCCCAAACGCATTTCATCCCCAAAGACAGCGGGTCCGGGTCCAGCCACCTGGCCTGGTGCAGAGGGGGCTCCGGGAGGTCTGCAGCCACGAAGGTGCGTGTCCACGGAAACCCTCCCAGGCAAGAACCTGAGCAGCCCCCTGCAAATTACACGGTTTTCTTGAATTCCTGCAGGGGTTTCTTGCTTGTAATATGACGACGGTGATGACGTCCCCTTGTTGCCCAGCAGCGTGGACGGTTAACGAGGTGCTGAGCAGAGACCCCAGGCACCCCAATACCTAGTTCGCCCCTAGCGTCTGCCAGGGCCCAGGTGCCGATGGTGGCTACCAGGGTCAGGGACGGGGGCTGAAGGGGGTCTCTCTGCAACTTTCCATGAATCTGGAATTCTTGCAAAACAAAAGGTTTTTTTTAAAAATGCTCATTCCTGCGGCACCTGGGTGGCTCAAGAAATCTTAGGGTCGTGAGATCGAGCCCCAAGTCCAGCTCTGCACTCAGTGTGGAGTGTCCTTGAGATTCTCTCTCTCTCCCTCTGCCTTTGCCCCTCCCCCCTCAAAAAATAATAGAATAAGTAAATTAATTAATTTTAAAAATCCTCATCCTTGTGCTTGCGAAACAGAAGTCCAAATCCTGTGCCGGTAACTATTATCACCACCCCCAGAAGAGGCCAGGACCCCAGAAGGGTCCCACGTGGGCCCCCACCTCCCACCCCGCTGAGCCATGCTGAATGCTTGCTGCGTGCAGCCCGGTACGACGGCATCACCCCCACCCGGGGTAGGGAAGTTCCGGCGCCAGCTGCCCCGCAACCCCCCGCCGGGAGTCCTGGGCCCTGCGGGACGGAGACAGGCCCGGCTCCGCTCTGCCCCGCGCCAGGGACCCAGCCGACACTGCCCGTGCGCTGGGGCTCCTCATGTGACAGCACAGGGAAGCGGGTCACAGTCTGCCCGGGGCCTCTCTGTGCGTGGGCGCGGCCTCCTGTGGGGAAGAAGGGGCCCCGCGCTCGCAGTCTGAATCACCCTGCTCTCAGAGCCGCCACCACCGCCCGTTTCCCACGAGAAAAGCCTTTCAACTTCTACTGAACCCATGTTCCCTCCTCGTAGGAAAAGCGTGAAAGCATTTTTTTAAATGCTTAGTTCACGGCATCTCGACACCTACATGCTGTGATCCAAAGTCAGAGAAGAGCCTGAGTTCTGCCCCCGTCAGCCTGGCCACGGTCGCGGCCCCTGGAGCGGCCGTGCCACGTCCCCCGCGAGGCCCTTCCCACCTGCCGCTGCCGGCCACCTGCTCCCGCCTCGCCCAGAGGCCTGCGGGCTCCGCCACGCACCTGCGCCGTGCAAAGCACCCTCTCGCTTCACAGCAGCGCCGACCCCTAACAGGCGCTCGGTGACCACCCCGTGGACAAAGCCGGACGTCACGTGGTGTCTGGGATTCCCTCCAGCATTTCTGTGCAGGGGACCCAGCATGCCCGGGGGCCCGACCGCTGGGAGAAATGCTGAGGCGTGGGCGACCGTCTACACTGGAGCCCAAAACCAACGTGATCTTGATGACAACTGTTGTGGACACTGCCCGGGGCTCGCAAATCGCCTCCAGACCTCACCTCAGCCCCACAGAGCAGCGGCCACCCAGACAGCGCTCCGGGGGACCCGTGGCTAATGGGGCCAGGGCAGGACTCGGATTTAAACCATCTCAGCAGTGACCACTGACGCCGGGGGGGACACCAGACGTCTGCCTCCCGAGGGACGCGCACTCGCCATTTTGCCGAAACCTGAGGCCAGAATTCTGGCAAACGCCCAGATTCAGAACCAATTTGAGAAAACAAAGCGAATCAAAACAGGGAATACCCAGGACAGAAGAGCATGCCAAGCGACACCACGGGGGGAACCGCGGAAATCCAGCCCCGGGGGGGGGGCGGACTGATGGCTAACTGCCACGATTCTCAAAACAAGCCCCCAGTTTGGAAGACGTGCACTGCACGTGTAGGTACGATGACGTGCTGTCTGGGCTGCACCGCGGGACAGCCCCGGGGGACGGCGGCGGACAAGTGCCCGCGAGTCAGGGGACCCCATCATGAGTGTTGCCTACAGTTTTGTGTAGTAGGAAGCGGAGCGCGGTTCTCATGGGCGAGACGGGGCGCGCTCCCGTGGCCGCTGTGGTCGTCAGGGCCAGGGGAAGCCGTGGCTCGCTCTTCCCTTCCTTTACCTGCAGTTTACACGTCTACAGCAGAGAATGTTACTTGGAGAACTGAAAACACAGCCAGCTTTCCAAGGTTCAGCTTTCTCTTGCTCCTCGCCGGCCCGGGGAGGCGCCCACTCTGGGAAGCACCTGAGCGGTGGCGTCTGAGGGCCCTTCTGCGATCCCCCGGGAGGCCACGTCCACGGCGTCTGAAACCAGATTTTCCACACAAGCCGCAGCTGGGTCCAGGAGGAAGCTTCCCTGCTGTGGCTGGAGCCCAGAGGTGAGGCGAGTCTTTGGCTTCTATGGTTTGGGGTAAAACCCCCTCACTTCTGAAGTTTCCAGGCCTTCGAGCCCACACAGACGTACCACTCAGAGGAAAGCTGTAAAGGCTTTTATGAGTCCTGTTTTCCTAAAGTAGCTGAGGCTGTAAACTCTGAACTTGGCAGGACTCAGACCCGCCCAAAGGAAGGACAATCAAAACCCAAGAAAAGCGGTATTATCGAAGGAACACCACACATTTTCTCAGGGTCGGTGGCCAAAGGCCTCCCCACCACCCGTTGTTTGTTTTGGTTTCCCTCTCATTTTGAAAAGGGGTTATCGCGGGGCTCTCAGGCCCTTAGGCAGGGGCTCTGGGCACAGAGGCTGCGGGGCAGGGGTGCGCCCGGACCACACAGGAGCGCGGCCCAGGCCCGCCCACCTCCGACCCCAGCTCTTGGCGGAGAGAGCTCTTCCCACACACGGGAGGTCGACCTTCCTGGAGGCCGGCTCCGAGTCCCATCCGGAGCGGGACGAATCCTTGGCCGAAGATCCACCAGCGGTTCCTAGGGTCCCGCAGGGCCCGCTGTCCGTAGGGGCCTCTCCCGCCTTCCCACAGAATGCCCCCGAGGGAGGAGCCGGCCTTCCCTTCAGCGAAGAGTCTGCAGGGACAGGAGTGGGGAGCAGACCTCGTGCAGGACCTCACTCCCAGGAGCCCTGGGGACTCTGGGGCCCTCCGGCTGTCACCCCCCTCACCACCTCCTCTGCTCTGCTGCGGAAGGTGACACTGAGCTGGGCCTGGGGACGGGGCCGCGGTAGGGAGGATGGCGGCCAGGGGAGGCAGGAAAGGCACAAGGAGGCCAGGGAGGCCATGCTCTGCGGGCTGCGGAGTGAGCAGCGGGGAGAGGCCTTGCAGCCGTCTGCCCCCCTCCCCGGCCCTCCCCTGCGCCCGCTGACCTGTCCTGTGACCCCAGGACCCCTCCAGGAGGCCTGTCCGCAGAGACACCGCCTCTTTGGCCCTGACCTGCCCCCCGTGCCCCGCGTGCGGGCTCAGCAGCGGGGCCCCCGCCCATCCCCCCTGCCCCCTGCTCCCGGAGGCCCGGCCAGGCCTGTGTCTGTCTAGTCAGGAGCGCAACTCAAACTCAGCCACAAACTGGGAACTCATGGAGGAGGAACAGCAAGGCTTCCACGCAGGGATTGCTTTAACTGACGATTCGGTAATCCCCTCATCCTTCTTTGCTTTCAGGGGCCCCGCCTCCCGGGCGTGGGGACCTCCAAGGAGGCAGCGGCCTCCTTCCAGCTCCGGGACCCCCGTGGCATCCTTGCTTTGCACCCCTACTTGCAAAGACACTCCTCCGAGCCTCCCCGCGCCCCAGACCCGCGTCCCGACCGCACGTGCTGCCCTGCACTCAGACGGGCAGGGGTGGGCTTCCCGTCCGCGCCTCGGGGCCGCGTTTGTGCGGAGTCCACTGCCAGCCCGCTGCCCTCCAGAGAAGCGCAGACCTCTCCTCACCACACAGACAGATCTAACAACGCCAGATGTTCCCTACAATTCAACAGGGCGGGGCGGCTCAGTGAGACAGAGAGAAGGAGCTTTTGTCCAGAAATCCAGACTCAGACGGAAAACCACCGAGAGGGGGCCACTCACGCTGGTGGGGGCTCCATCCTCACCCAAGAGAAGATAACTCTGGTTCCTAGCTCGTTCCCGCCTCAGTGCGCTCCACCCCTTCGGGAACTGTGTAGACACGGCAGAGCACCACGGACACAGGGCGTGACGGAGCGGGATGGCGGGCACGGGGCCTGTGGGAGACAGGGCAAAGACAGGAGAAGCCGCTCCTCACACCCCGGGCTGGCGGGGTCCAGAGACTCCCTGATACCCAGGTCCTCGCAGTGCTGAGGCAAACACATCCCGACACGTAGGGCTCGGTGCACACACCCTCTCTGGGCTGTGTCCTCGCGCGGAACTGCACCTGCCCTGCAGCCCACCTCCCAGCGGCAAGCACAGACCATCCGTAGCAGAAGGCAGATCTGACGCAAGTTGCTTTCTTTATTGAAAACCAGCCTAATCCTGCGAGTCAAACCCCAGCTCCCAGAAGACCATTCAGAACAATTTATAAAAAAGCAAACCCCATCATGATTTGTAAACACACTCAGTGCAAGAGCCCAAGCAACATGGGCAAGTAAGTGCCCCTGCTTTGCATGGAAGGTCTAGTCTGGAACGAGGACAGCCGGTCTCCTGACTCGGTGTTACTCTCTGGGGCAGACGCCCGGCCACGCACACTTGGCGCGGGGCACGACCCCCTAACACACACTTTCCTCAGAGGAAAATGTCTGAGCAGAAATCATTTCTGATTTGTCTGTGGTCACGGACACCTGGTGTCACCGGATGCTTCCTCCCCGCCAGGGCTCCTCACAGTTTGGGAGATCTCAGTACTAGGGACACGAAAAGGCCCCTGGGGACACGTGACGCCCGAGCACAGCCCAGCCCCTGTGCACACGGGATGGACGCAAGCAGGACGAGGCCAGGCATGGGTCAGACTCGGAGCGGTAACTCCTGCAATCAGATTAGTCTATGAAATGAGCCACGTTTCAGATCTCAGTGGTTTGACTTTAAAATCTGAGCGTAGAGCCGTAAAGATTCAAATTATTTATCTTCTCCAGGAACACACGAGTACTTGAGTTCCTTTCTCCTTTTCTTGGCTAATAATAGACACTCACAACATCACATCAGAAGGAGAAGTTAGGGCCACACCTGCACACACATCCTGGGAGAAGCACTGGGGAGGTCGGGCAGAAGCCCCCCAGCCCCCACCCACCCGCCGGCCGGGAGAAGCACTGGGGAGGTCGGGCAGAAACCCCCCAGCCTCCACCCACCCGCCGGCCGGCATCGACTGACGGAGCTGCAATCGTCAGGCTCACCTTCCAAGCTACAAGTCAGGACTTACTACAAAGCACCTTCTCTAAGTATCAGCTGTGAACTCCGTGAAACCAGAAAGAAGCTGCACAAGATGTAAAGATGCCTAAGTCTCTGAAAACCTGCTCAAAGCTCAGACCTCTCATACCATGTCCTTGTGTGGCAAGCAGTACACACACGGCCCTCCCCAGCCCCCACCCCGCCCCTGCACACGCGGCCCTCCCCAGCCCCCACCCTACCTCCTGCACACGCGGCCCACCCCAGCCCCCACCCTACCTCCTGCACACACGGCCCTCCCCAGCCCCCACCCCGCCCCTGCACACGCGGCCCTCCCCAGCCCCCACCCCGCCTCCGCACACGCGGCCCTCCCCAGCCCCCACCCCGCCTCCGCACACGCGGCCCTCCCCAGCCCCCACCCCGCCTCCGCACACGCGGCCCTCCCCAGCCCCCACCCCGCCCCTGCACACGCGGCCCTCCCCAGCCCCCACCCTACCTCCTGCACACGCGGCCCTCCCCAGCCCCCACCCGCCTCTGCACACGCGGCCCTCCCCCCCACCCCTGCACACGCGGCCCTCCCCAGCCCCCACCCCGCCCCTGCACACGCGGCCCTCCCCAGCCCCCCCGCCTCTGCACACGCGGCCCTCCCCAGCCCCCCTGCCTCCGCACACGCGGCCCTCCCCCCCACCCCTGCACACGCGGCCCTCCCCGGCCCCCACCCCGCCCCGCACACGCAGCCTCCCCCGCGCCCCCCCCCCCCGCCCCGCACACGCATCAGCTGCCCGGTCAAGCCTGACCTGGAAGCGGGTTGTTACTATGGGCATCAGCACAGAAACGCTCTCCTTTCTGAAGGGACTTAAAATAGAAAGCTCACGATTCTGGATTTTGGGGGTGCTCTACCACGTCACTGCGATTTCTGGGCATTTCCCAAGCTTTAAAAAGTATCATTCTATTAAACTCTAAAAGAAATTTAAACTATAAAACTATAAAGTTCTATCAAATACTATGGTTAGTTTCGCGAACAACATAATTTTTCCAACTGCAGTAAGAATTAGGTATCATTTCTGACTGCTGTGGGCCTATCAGAACGCTCTGCACAGAGGGGCCACCATAGATGCCGTATGGATAAGAAAGACCCCACGGGGAAAAGATCCCAGAGCACCCAAAGTCCCTGGGAAAGGCTACTCCTGCATGCTTTTCATTAAAAAGCTCCTTTTCCTGGTAGGACGGAATTAAAAGCTCAGGCAGTGACAGGAAAGGCAGACGGGTGACAAACCCTCCATCCAGATTCTGGAGATTGTTCAACACGCGGCCCTGGGGTTGCACAGCGGAGACCCTGCTGACGTCCTCGGTGCGGGCAGGAGTGGGGCAGGAAGTCTGGTGGGGCCACCCCTGCCTGCGGGTACAACGCCCTGACCTCTCGTTTGACCCTGGCCCCAGCTGACCCGGGGCACCAGCTGACAGGACCTCGCGGAACAGAACAAGAGACCAGGAAACACATTGCAATGTGGAACCAAAACAGGGGGAAAGGTTAGCTTCCAACCTCCTGAGGGAAGCTGGGAGCCTCTGCGGGTTTTGTTTGCTCGCCGAGCTCACAGGAATGTTGGGCGCCCGCTGCCCCCACCCTGCCCCCACCGGGGAGCTCTGTGACGGGGGCAGATCCCCGGGACCACACGATGACCGCTAAAACTCTGAACACAGACAAAGACAGTGGCGTGCGTCCCGGTTACACAGTCAGACTCATCTGGTCTGCACCCACGGCAAACCGCCAGGAACAGCCGAGTCCCCACAGACGCCCTGCGGCCGAGTGAGCCTCCAAAGAGGAGGCGATGGGCCCTTGTTAAAGGCAGCCTGCCGTCCTCATGCAGAAGTGAAGCTGGGTGTTCTGGGCTGAACTGCGTCCCCCAAAATTCAGGGGCTGGAGTCCTCACCCCAGGACCTCAGAATGTGACCGAGTCTGGACACAGGGTCATGTTACAGCGAGGTCACCAGGTGGGCCCTGGTCCAGTGGCTGGCGTCCTTGTAAATAGGGGACGTCTGGACACAGACAGAAGCCCAGAAGAAACGCAGCCGTCTGGGCCTCAGAAGGAGCCAACCCCCTGGCGCCCAAAGCTCGGACCATGGGAAACAGTATCTGCTGTGTGAGCTGCCGGCCTGTGGCACAGTGACCGCGGCCCGGGCACAGACCGACACACGGGGCTGACCGACGAAACCACCTTTCCACATGCGGTCTGACCGCAAGGGTCCAGTGAGGGCCCGTTCTGAGCGACTGTGGCCTTCACGGTCCCTGAAAACGCAGGTGGTCGTAACCTGTACCGTGGGAACCCGTGTGTCCAGATAGTTAGCTTCGAAATAGTCTTATTTTTACTTAAAAATTATAAGGAGACTACAGTGAGCATAAACTATTCTTTTAAAATTTTTTTAAATGCCTTCAAACAGGTTAAATTCCCACGTTCATGAATTAAAGCCAGGCGCTGAGATACGTTTTTTTGGTGAGACCTCCGAATATCCCAGGCTCTTGAGCTTTAGAGAATGAAAGCGTAAGTTGGGATAGAAACGTGGACACATCCTAACGCAAGTCAAGAGAAATCAGGGTTAATCCTTGCTTTCGTGTTTTCTCTTCACTGACTCCTAGTCTACTCCTCAGGCAAAGGTGGCCCTGACCGTGGTCTGATTGCTTTAGAAACTGTCAGTCTCACATTGGGTTTCTGCCACAGACTTTCAGAAGGTTTAGCTGCGTTTGCCCGGAACCTACAACTCAATGACCCCCTTGCAGCTGCGCCCGCCTCACAGGCCCTCGCTGTGGAAGGAGGCTCTGAGCAGAGCCGAGCAAATTCTGTATCGAGTCCCCCTGCCGACTGGCTTCCCTCACCGCGGGGCGCACACTGCCGGAACCCGCGGGTCCCTCTCCCCAGGGCTGCTTCTAGAAGGCCCTCCGACGACAAAGGCACAGGAAAAACAAAAGGCCGAGCCCAGGGCACCCGGCACCGCCCACAGAAGCATGTGTGCTTCCCGGGCGGGGGGGTGCACCCCGTGAGGGGAGGACGTTTTCATGCCTGATAAAAATCCTGGAGCAGAAAGCGCTCTGCCAGGGGTCATTAGTGGCCCACCTGTTGGGAAAGCTGTTTAGTTAAAAATAAAAACAGTGGGCTGAGTAAGTGGACCCAGTGGAGTGGCCCCAGCCTGCACACCGCTAGAAAGAAAAATCAACAACCCGAGCCGCGGCGCTGGGAGCACGCTTGAGCTCTCCGTCGCCAGACTGCCGGGGGGCGGGCGCCCGTCTCCTGGGACCGGGCCGCGGTGTTGTTCTCCAAACGCGGGCAGGGCCGACTGCGGGAGCGACGGCGGGGAGCGGGGTTTGCCGCTCTGGGGAATCGCTGAGCCGAGCCCCATCTGCACCCGCGCAGTGGCAGCAATTAGGCGGGAGAAAGGAAATGGGGGAGCGGTGGAGGCAAACACACAAACAGGAGAGGGGTCATTTGGTTCTATTAAAAAAAAAAAAAACCAAAAAATGAGTGCACGTGTGTGCAAGCCCTTGTTGGGGGCTGACCTGTCCCCACCAGAATTCACGTGCTGGAGTCCTACCCCCGCACCTCAGAATACGGCAGATTAGGGCATGGGACCTTGAAGGAGGTTATTCAGTGAGGACGAGGTCTTCAGAGTGTCCTCGTAGAAGGGGGGTTTGAACGGGGACACATGCGGGGAGCGCGCCGCATGGCGCTAAGGCGGAGATGAAGGTCCTTCTGAAGCCAGAGGCGGCCAGCGCTCTGCGGCAAGCCCGAGCTGGAGAGGCCTCAGGAGGAGGGAGCCCCGCGGACACCCGTGTCCGGACCGCCACCCCGGGCCACGAGTGCGCAGCCCTGCGGGCTGGGCACGCGCCCGCTCACCTGCTGTGGGGTGCCGGGGACCGGGGCCTGGCCCACTGGTAGGGATGCGGCGGCACCGACAGGTACTGGTCACAGAAGGCCCCCTTCCGGATGTGCTGGAAGGACAGGAACTCCTCGGGCAGGAACTCAGACGTGGGCGGCGTGGTCCCCAGGTCCTCGCCCGCTGGCTCCACCTTGAGCGCCACGGAGGGACAGTGGTCCGGGGCGGTCTTGCGCGCCTTCACGGGGACGCCGTCCAGCTCCAGGCTGCTGTCGGTGCTGAGGGCGTTGATGGCGGCCACGATGGCGGAGCTTGTGTACTGGGTGCTGTTGCCCAGCCAGGTGTCGTCGGTGACGCTGACCCGCGGCGAGCCGCGCGGGGACGGCGTGGGCGAGTGGTGCGGGGAGCCGGACAGCTGCCGGCCGTTGAGGCCGTATTTCCTCTTGTTGCAGGGGGACGGGGGCCGGGACGTGCGGGCCCCCAGCCAGCTCTCCTCCGTGACGCTTGCGCGGGGCGAGGTGCAGGGCGAGTGTCTGGGGGAGCCGAGCAGGCCGCAGGCCCCCAGGCCACGGGGGAAGCCGTCCTCGGGGTCCGTGGTCTTGGGGGACACACAGGGCGACTGCCACGGGGACGTCTGCGGGGACGCGTAGGGGTACGAGAAGCCGGACTCGAAGGACGAGGCCTCGGAGTTGCAGCTACGGGACGAGAGGCTGCTGGCCGGGCTCAGGCAGGAGGGGTCGCGGTAGGCCTCCAGGCCGGGCAGACCCAGCGTGGCCGTGCACGGGGGCCGCTGGGAGCCGGGAGGGACGTCTTCTACCTCCGCATCGTGGAAAAACTGGTTGCTGCCGTGGTGCAGTCCCAGGTACGAGGTGATCTCGATGCGAGGACTCTCCAGGGCGGGGGCCCCGTTGGGCCGGACGTGGCCGGAGGAGAGGAAGCAGCTCGAGGGCCTGCTGTCCACTGCCCCACCATAGCCCGGGGGCTGACTTGCCGCAGCGGCCGGCATGCCTGGGGCTGAGGTCTGCAGGTCGTGGCATGGAACTGGCAGCGAGGGGCGAGCCGAGCCGGGAGGCAGAGCAGAGCTGATGCTAGAGGATGCGTAACTATAGTGCTCTAGAAAGGGGACAGAGAAAAGATGGCGTGAGGGGCCAGTCATCAGAAAATACACCCACAGCTTAGTGAGCCCTTCGGCACCGCACACACCCAGGCCTGGACCCCAGGACACAGCCGCTGAAACGCCACTCGGCTCGTACTGCTCCCAAGGGCCCCCCCCGGCCCACAAGGCCCGTACCCATCCTCCCTTCCCTGCTCTCCAGCACAAGGGCACCGACTGCCCCTCCGACCACCCTCAGGCTTCCATTGGCTTCCCTCTGCCCCAAGTGTCCTGCCATTAGAGAACCACCCCCTCCTTCCTTCCCTCTTCTCTTCACTCAAAGACTGTCTTCCCCAGCCACCTTCCCAGATTTCAGTCCCCAACCCAACACCTGTGTCATCCTCCCCAGCTTATCTCTTCCTCAACATTTAGCATCATCTTGTCCATCTTCTCTTTTACCAGAAGAAAATAAGTTCTGTGAGGGCAGGAACCTTTGCCTGCCTTAGTTGACTTTGCTTCATGGCTGTCTTCAGAGCCTAAGACTGTGCCTGGCACATAAAAGGCCCCCAATTTGTTAAACAGATGGATGGATGGGTGGGTGGGTGGGTGGAAGGATGGATGGATGGGTGGGTGGAGGGATGGATGGATGGGTGGGTGGAGGGATGGATGGACAGATGGATGGGTGGAGGGATGGGTGGATGGGTGGATGGATGGATGGAGGGATGAGTAGGTGGATGGAGGGATGGGTGGGTGAGCGGGTGGGTGGGTGGAGGGATGGATGGATGGGTGCATGGAGGGATTCATGGAGGGATGCGATGCATGGGTAGGTGGGTGGATGGAGGGATGGGCGTATGGATGGATGGGTGGATGGATGGATGGGTGGATGGATGGATGGGTGGATGGATAGGTGGATAAATGGGTGGATGGGTGCATGGAGGGATGCATGGGTGGATGGGTGGAGGAATACATGGGTGGGAGGGTGGGTGGATGGAGGGATGGGTAGATGGATGGGTGGGTGGAGGGATGGGTGGATGGAGGGATGGGTGGATGGATGGATGGTGGATGGGTGGGTGAGTGGGTGGGTGAATGGTTGGGTGGGTGGGTGGATAGGGGGTTGGGTGGAGGGATGGGAGGGTGGGTGGGTGGATGGATGAATGGGTGGGTGGGTGGAGGGATGGATGGGTGGATGGGATGGATGGGTGGATGGATGAATGGATGGGTTTTACCTACAGGAACCTGGACATTTACAGAGATTTAATAAGCTAATCACTGTCAAGGTGCCCTAATCAGTAGCTACAAAGAAAACACCTCAAGGATCAGATAGAAACAGATTCTGGGGTCTCTCTCATGTAAATTCTGATGGTAGTTCATGGCCTAGGAATCCCTATTTCAAAAAAAAAAAAAAAAAGCAGAGAACATTGATGCACAGCTAGATTTAAGAATCATTATATGTTAATTATAACCTCAATAAGCTCTATTTCAAAAATCATTACTAGCATAATTAGTAATTTTTAACAAAAAAACCACATTTCTGGATTTCCTATTTGAAAAGACATTTTACAACATCTTGGTACCTCATTACCGTGCACCTAGAGAAGAGTATTCCAAGTCTCTAAATAATGGAAGCGCACATGGAAACCCGACACCCAGCACACTGCCCTGAAGGTACGTGGTTCCGTGACAGGGCTCCCTTCCGCGGTGCCATGACCAGAAACCCACACGGACCAACCGCGGGAAATCAAGGGTCTCAGAGCACTGGCTCAAACCCCACCGTGTTTACGGACAGAAACGGGTCTCGCACCCCAAACAGACGGGCTACGTCTGCTATCGCTTACTTCCAGAAGGAGCCATTTGGCCGCTCCTTCTGGCAATCAGGTTCTCCCAGTCCCTGCTACCAAGAAGTTCTTGCTTCTACTGCTCAGAAAGCCCCCAGGAAAACCTGTTTGCTGTGTTCCTCCAGGCCCCTCACAGGTGGCCTGGGGAGAGCACACAGGCCCGCCCCCTTTCCAAGAGAGCATCAGCGTTCCAGACGCTCAGCGTCCGTGCCAAAATGCCCTGGGGGAGAGAGCCCTGCCCAAGAGGGAGCAGACCAGAAGCTTCGAGGGACAGGAAGTGGTCCCCTCAGGACGGCTGGGCCTGGATAAGCCCTCGAGCTCATGCACCCAGCGACCCAGCTGCCTATCTCCAGTGGCGGTCCCCCATCTGCTCCCACGGACCGCGGGGCAAGCAGGAACCCCGACACGGGGTGCGAGGAAAGCAGCAGGCCCTCGCTTCCCCAGGCAGGAGGCGGGGCGCTGGGCCTCCCACCACCTGCCCCCGTGCCGCCAGCCCTGGGACCGTGTCCCATGCTCAGCGGCGCTTGCGGTACCCCAGTCACACCCTCACATGCTTACGGACAGCCTGAACACACACACCACCATCGAAAGTTTAAAATTACAGTCTTTGTAAAAATCAAACAAGGAGTTAAAAACCCAGGAAAGGCACTTCACAGAGAAGGTCAAGGTTCCTCAGGAAGAGGTGGCCTGGGGGCCACGGGGGCCACCTGTGCACATCTGCCTTCAACACTTCCCCACCCGCGCACCTGACAGACCGCCGCACAGGCGCTGATGGGGCGTCGTCCAGAGGGACCTGGGCAGCGGGGGCACGGGGGGGGCAGGCCCCGCAGAAGGCAGGCTGATCCTCGGGAGGGTCTGCCCCGCACACAGGACCCGTCAGGAGCTGCAGGGGCATGACCGCTAATCACCACTCCCTCACTGAAAGGCGTCTGAGAGATTCGCCTCCACCAAGAGTTACTCATTTCCAGCCTTAAGCACGTTAGTGCACGACCATACATAAACGTATTTCCACTCATACACACATCTCCACGCGCGTCCTCCCCGCACAAGCACACACGTACGTACAGGTATGGCGCACACACACCTACAGACGTGACCGATCCGACCAGCGCAGGGAGCGACGGGCTGAGTGTGCGCGGCACATCCTGTCATCACGGGACCAATACCGAGGATATTAATGGAGTGTGAGTTTGTGTTACACGCTTAGAAGCCAGAAATTTTAGGACGTAGACTTCAACAGATAACTTTATCATGTCGATGTATAATTAGAGCTGAGTTAAAGAGATGTTCGCCTCCCTCCATCCCTGGCATCTGGTTCACGACTGGCCACCGACTCCTGCCTTCTGGGCCGCCATGTGCGCTAAGGCATCTCGAACCCGTGTTTTCCCAACAGCGGCTGGTGCACGCTGCACACCCCTTTCTGGCCGACGTCCCAGCCCAGCCCCTCCTGCTCCGCGTCTGCCCCCAACACCCCCGGGGGCCACCTCCGCCAGGGCGGCCGTCACCCTGTGCCGGCCACACACACTTTCCTGGGCCCACAGAGAGAGAACCACAGTGCCGCTCTGCTGTGGTCTCAGCTCCCCTTTGGCTTTCGGGGTGGACAACACACCCCGGGGGCCCCCAAAGAGCCCACAGGCACGAGGGACTCTGCCTTGTCTGCGGGGGCGTCCAAGCAGCAGCTGTGAGGCGTGCGGCCTGTCTCCTCCCCGAGCAGCTCTGACCTTGAGGCGCCATCGTCCTAACGACAGGGACAACCTCGCCAGGCCCTCCCAGACAGACGAGGTGCCCCAGGCCCTGGCCCACCCCCGCCAGCGTGAACACGTGTACTGTGGGCCCTGCGTTGGAGCCCTTGTACCTGTGGGAGGACGAGGACCTAGCATCCAGGGAAGAACGTGTTTCCCTGTTAAAGAGAAACCACCAAGTACGGCGGACAAAGCACGAGGCGTGAGGCTGGTGGGGACTATTAGATGCCGTGTGGAGCACAGACGTGTGTCATGAAGCCACGCCCGCAAGGAGTCCGTGATGCCCCTGCGATGGGCCCCCAGGCCTCCCCAGCTCCCAGGACTCTCCCAGGTTGTCCGACCTCCAGGGAGGTTTAATGGACCGATCCCTGCATTTCCTGCCCCAGTTAAAAGAGTATTGTATGTGTCTACAATTTAAGAGATGGGGCGCCTGGCTGGCTCAGTTGGAAGAGCGTGCAACTCTTGATCTCGGGGTTGTGAGTTTGAGCCCCATATTGGGAGTAAAGACTAGTTAAAAAATTAAAAATCAACTTAGAAGAGAAAGAGAGAGCTGAGCCCATGGTTGCACTAACATTTGTTGGCAGGAAGGTAATCCCAAGATTTAAAAAACAAATCCTAGCAATCAGTGGAGCAGGTCTGGGGGCCTCCCCAGCAGCTGCCCCCGGGACTCAGCCCCTGCTCCTGGGTGGCCCGAGTCCGAGGCTCCAACCGCACAGGGTGGTACAGGCATGGGGGGCACTGGGGGTTCTGGGTGAAATGGCACAGTGAGGCGGGTCTGACCAGTGGTGCATGAGCACAGTCTTCTCAAGGGTCTGGAGGACACAGGGTGTAGGACAGAAAGGGCCCCCCGACTCCCAGAACTTCCTAAGAGGGGCCTTTATGTAAACCAGTCTGTCAATAATCATAATTCGATGAGAAAAGAAAAAAAACATAAAGCTTTTATTTAAAAAAAAAAACTCACTTAAAGCGTGACTTTTCCTTAATTAAACAAATTACAAAATGAAAGCCTTAAATACTTGAACTTCATTACGAACACTCAACCAAAGAGTTGGGGGCTGCTGGATAATAAAGGTCACTCTTCTAGAACAAACACACATACAAGAGGGAGGTCCCAGCTCGCCCCCCTGGGCCCTGGGTGCTGTCTCCCCGCTGGGAGGCATCTTGCTCTGCCCTCCCTCCCCCCTCCCACCCGGTTTGCTTTCATTACACCCTAAAACGTATTCAAATCTGAATTATTTCACTATTCAAAGGATTACATTTACATGGAATGAAGATATTTCCAGTAACCTTCTTAACAATCCCGAGACGTTCAGGCTGATTCACGTCACATCAGGAGCCACTTAAAGTGCTCAGCACCCGTTAGGGTCACTTTCTGCCGCCTGGCTGTTTGCCAAGGATCATTCATTAAATTACAGCGCAGGTGAATACAAAAGAAACTGCCCCAGTTAAAGCAAGTATCATGGAGAGCGTATTCAAAACAGTTCACTGCACTAACCAGTAATAAAAGTGCGGCTCATCCTCTGAAGACATGACCTGCCCCCTGCCTCCTGGTTCTCACATGTCCACCCTGGAGTCGCAAAGCCCCGGGCAAGGTGCTCTGGGGACCTGAGGATGCTCACCAGGGTGGGCGGAGGATGCGTGCGGCGCCCAGGCTGGTCCAGCGCTCGGCAAATTCATGCCAGAGTTATCAGAAGGATGTCCTCTCATTCTGAGAAAGAATTTATTTCAGAACCAGACAATTTTGTCATTTCTGATCAACCACCAGAAAGGTATATCCATGTCCTTTCTACCGAAGCCAACAGCGTCTGCGCCCGGCACCTGCCCTCCGTGGGCCCAGCGCGGCAGGCGGATGCAGCGGCCGGGGCTCCCACAAACTGAGATGCCCGGCCCGGCTTCTCTCCTCTGGCATCTGCTGGGGTTGAACCCCAGGACACGAAGCTGGATGGAGAAGCCGAGCGCTGGGACGCAAGTTCCTGTCTTCCAAGAGGCCCGAGCGGACGTCCCCGCCGGGGGCACCGCGAAGCTACCAGGCAGCGGGATGAGAATTTCCCAGGTAGTGGAAACAAAACAACACAACCCAAAACCAAAACACACTCCTGCCCAGAGCTTGCTGCAGGGCGCTATTTACAGTGCGCAGCTGGGAGGCACCGCGTCAGCGGCCAGGGCCAGGGCGGCCGTGGGGGACACACAGAAACGCACGGAGCCATCGGGGGCTCAACAACCCGCCGGGAGAAAGATCACTCGGGCCAGGAGAACGGCCTCGTCACACCAGCACACGCTACTGTGAGTTCCAGAAACAAGCACACCTCGCCTTTCGTCAGGTCCTCAGTCCACGCCTTGAGGAGGTGCCCTGACGGCGCCCCCCTGCACAGCACAGCTCACGGGGTGCCCTGACGGTGCCCCCTGCACCCCCCTGCACAGCACAGCTCACGGGGTGCCCTGACGGTGCCCCCTGCACCCCCCTGCACAGCACAGCTCACGGGGTGCCCTGACGGCGCCCCCCTGCACCCCCCTGCACAGCACAGCTCACGGGGTGCCCTGACGGCGCCTCCCTGCATAGCACAGCTCACGGGGTGCCCTGACGGCGCACCCCTGCACCCCCTGCACAGCACAGCTCACGGGGTGCCCTGACAGTGCCTCCCTGCACAGCACAGCTCACGGGGTGCCCTGACGGCGCCCCCCTGCACCCCCTGCACAGCACAGCTCACGGGGTGCCCTGACGGCGCCTCCCTGCACAGCAGAGCTCACGGGGTGCCCTGACGGCGCCCCCCTGCACCCCCCTGCACAGCACAGCTCACGGGGTGCCCTGACGGCGCCCCCTGCACCCCCCTGCACAGCACAGCTCACGGGGTGCCCTGACGGCGCCCCCCTGCACCCCCCTGCACAGCACAGCTCACGGGGTGCCCTGACGGCATCCTCTACACACATCTTGTCACCTCAGGCCTCCACCTTCTCATTCCCTGTTTTTGAAGAACTAAAAAACATCCAAGTTGTTTGTTATCAGCTGCAGTGCTCCTTGATAAAGATACAAAATTAAAATGTCCTACAAATAACCATCCTGGATAGAACATCTCTGGAACTTTGGGACAAACTGTAGGGGTGGGCTGCCCACAGGACGCGTGTGGATGCCTGTCCCGCAAGTGGAGGGTGCCCCCCGAGATCCCTGCTTGGGTGCAGGACCCACCCTCCCCGCGTCCCCGGCACCAGAGACCCCGGTCTCCTCCCATCACCGACACACTGCTGGGCACGGAGTCAGGAATAAAGGTCCCTCCAAAGACGCCCCCTCTCTGCGTGAACTGGACGGGCCGCCCGCGGCGCCCAGCTGCAGACCTGCCTTCTCGGGGCGTGAGGCGGCCTGTCTGCTGGGGACAGTCCAGCTCCGACCCAGAGGCCTGGCCAACTTCCTCCCGAGTTGCCAGGGCAACAGCCCTGGCAGCTTTGGGGCCAAAAATCACTTAGAACACAGGAGCGTGGTGGGAAGCAGGACCACGCCCGCCTCCCAGCCCACAGCGAGCAGCTATTTCCTGAGACCGAAGGGACGGGCCTCCTTGTCCCCTCCTCTCCGGAGAGGGACGCCCTCCGCCCAGCCAGCCTTCTGCCCACGGGGTTCAGGGCCCGTGGCCTTGGGGACACGAGGTGGCCCTGGGAGAGCAAACAACACTCTTGCCCAGCCCTGGGGCAAATTATTAAAAATTCGCTTTTCTTTCTCTCAACTAACGGTTTCTATTTGCTCCTGCCGAGCACTGTGGAAAGGACGGACTCCAGCCCTGAAGCCCCGGGGAAGACGCGACCCCTGGGGGTGCCACAGGCCTGAGGGGGGACGCAGTGATGGGAGTGACCATGTGCGCAGAGGCTCCCCCCCCCCCTCCCCCCGCACTGACTCCTCGCGGCAGAGGACGCCGCTCACAGCCCCGGGGGACCGTGACAGACGCCAGTGAGCACGGCCGCCGCGGTCAGGGCTCCCGTGTCCTTGGACAGAGTGCCTGACCCCGTGTGCGGTATAATCTATAAGGCCGTGTTACCTTGCTTCACAGCCCGACTCAGCGTGAGTCACCCGTTCACTTATTTATATCCAGGCTCATTCCAGAAATAACGTGAAGCCGTTTCTATCATCCATTAAGGGCTGGAGAATTTAATGTAACAACTTAATACAAATATGTGAGAATTAACTTAATATTTAATAATTACAATACAATATTATAATTAATAAAAACAAAAAAAAAAGACTGCACTAATAATCGCCAAAACCCGGAAGCAACCGCAGACGTCCTTCGGAAGGTGATGGATTCATACACCGTGGTGCATCCAGACAATGGGATACTGCTCAGCACTAAACAGAAATGAGCTACAAGCCATGGAAAAGACACAGAGGAAACTTGAGTGCGATTCACTAAGTGCAAGAAGCCAGTCTGAAAGGCTACGTCCTGTAAGACTCCAGCTTAAGACGTTCTGGAAAAGGCAGAACCATTGAGACAGTGCAGACCCGTGGTGGCCGGGAGCTGGGGGGGGAGGAGGGATGCGCAGGCCGAGCACGGGGTATTTCCAGGGCGGTGAGTCTCCTGTGGGTAGTGTCACACCAGATACGTGACATCGTGCGTCTGGGAAAGCCTGAATGCACTCGCACCGCCGAGAGTGAGCCCTACTGTCCACTGTGGGCGAAAATGGCGCGTCCACGGAGGTCCCGCACAGTTAACAGGTGCTGCACTCTGGGCAGGTGTTAAATGACAGGGCAACTGAGGTGTGTCAGGGCAGGGGGTCTAGGGGAGAGCTCTCTACCTTCCTCTCGATTCTGCTGTGACCCTAAAGCTGCTCTTAAAAAATAATCTTAATAAAATGAAGAAAGAAAACGTGAGTATCTCTCAGAAAAATATGTTAAAAAATGAGTGTTTTCTAGCAATTTCTAACACACGACGAGGGGAAGAAGCCTTTCTTTTCTCTGCCTGGCCTCCTCTCCCCAGAGCTGTCTCCAAGCTGCCCGAGGCCTCCCTTCTCCCAGAGCCTGGTGAATGCTGGGCCCCAGGCGCCCGGATCCTGGAGGCCTTCCTGAAGGAGGCTTTCACTGGACTGTGCCCCCCCCCCCCCCGCCCCGGGAGCCTGGGGCTAGGGCACCGACTTAGCCAAGATGATTAAAGGCAGCCTTAAGAATGTTACTGGCTCACGGATCAGTTAGGAGTTTGGAGCAGACATTCTGGGAGGCACAAGGAGGCGGTGAGGCCCTCCCCGACTCTGGGAGCCCCCAGTCACGGAAGCCACAGAGAGCCTGTGCCCTGTGCACGCCAGCCTTCCAGCACGGCAGCAGCCCTGAGGGCGCAGGAACGGTCCCCGAGAGCCACAGGGCCCAGGACCGCAGAGGGAGGCCCGTCCAGACAGGCCCTCACACCATACAGTGGTCTTCACCTCGCGCCTCTCACTAGACACCTGCTAAGAGGACGGAGCCCGGGGGATGAAAATCCTCTGATGGGACGCTCCGAGGGAGCAGCACGGACTGCCGGACCCGGGCAGGAAAGCAAGAAGGCCTCAGGGACCATTTCTCCACTTCCATCCCGGTCCAGACAACTGCCTTGTCTCCCGCCGACCCCGGAGGCCTGGAGACCCACAGCCGCCGAAGACGAAGCTGGGGTACGGATAACAAAGTTCAGGCAGCCTCTGCCTGGTTGGAACGTTTATTTTTTAAAAATGAACAGGACGTTACAGTTTTTAAAAGAGGGGTGGTGAACGACATGGAAAATATTATACAATCACCACAGAGACGCCGTCGTGTGCGAGCCAAGTGTGCCGCGGGCAGCTTCCTCACTCTCCGCCACGTGGGCAGGACAGAAAGGAGAGGTGGGGGGCCAGCGCTGGGGTCTCCCCCACCCGGACCCACCCCCGCAGACACGGCCGCCCGAGCGGGCTGGGATCATTCAGTAGCTCACACCCTTACTCAAGAGCATCCACTCCAGAAGCCTGGAGGTTTCCTTTATTTGTTGTTTAACTGAAACCTTTATTTTTGCAGAGAAGAGAAAATGAAAGAGAAAAAGGCTCCGAGCCCCTGAGGGCTGGTTCCACTTAACGCTGCTTCTGGGAGGGGCCAGGGGCACAAGGGTGCTCAGGGACAGGTCTGGAGGGGCTCCATGGCCTCCTGCCCTCTGGCAATGGCTGCTCACCACCTGTCCCTCCACAGTGTCCAAGTCCAGGGCCTTGGACACTCGTGTCCGCTGGTGTCAGCAGCATGCCAGCACCCTGAAGTAGACAGCCCTCCAGCAGGACTGCTCGACAGACCCCACACTCGTGTGACCCACAGGCCGGGGACCTGACTTCTCTGACCCCGACGTCCACACTGAGCAACACCCCAGAGCGCTGGCCTTTCCCACTCACGCACAACTCCCCATTACACTCGATCTCTTTTAGTAGGTTCCCCAGTGTCCTGGGGGCAGGGCACCCCCCAGGCCAGCCGGCCCGGACTTCATCTGGTTCCTGCACCCCCAGGCCCAGACCCCTGCACCCCCGGGGTGCACCCCTGCTCCTAGACCTCAGGCCCCTGCACCCCAACCGCAGACACCACCCCAGGTCCCCGCACCCCCCGGTCCTGCACGTCGGAACCGCACCCCCGCCCCTGCATCCCCCGGGCCCTGCGCCTCTATCCCCCGCCCCATCGCCAGCCCCGCAGCCCCGGCCCCGCAGGCGCGAGCACAGCCCTCCGACGGCCCCGCTCCCCGCGCCCCCCCCCCCCAGGCCCCGCGCGGACCCACCTGGGGCAGCGGCGGTACCTTCATCGCTCTGGTTAAACTCGAAAAGGAAATCGAAGTCGAACTCCTGGTCCTCCTCCAGCCCTGTCATGTTGGGACGGGCCAGGTCGGGTCGGGGTCCGCGGAGGGGCTCGGGGTCCAGGGTCTGGGGTCAAGGTCCCGGCCGGGTTAGGTCGGGGTCTGGGGTTTCGGGGGCCGGAGTCCTGGCCTAGTCAGGGGCCGGGACCCCGGGTCAGGGTCGGGCGGGGTCGCGGTCGGGGTCGGGGTCGGGGCCCGCCTCGGGGCCCCGGCCGCCGGCACCTGTGGTCGCGCCGCCCCGGGCTCGGCTGCGCCGGGCGCCGGGCCGCGCGTCCCCGGGTAACGTGACTCCCGCCCGCGCCCCTCCCCCGCCCGCGCCCCTCCCCCGCCCCCGCTGTTTCCGGGTTGACATAAACAAGCCGCTCCGGCCGCGGCTTCCGAGTTTTAAATAAACTCTCCGGGCGGCCGGGGCGCACGCGGCTCGCTCGTGTCCCCCGCCCCCCGCCCGCGCCCGGGGGTCCACGCGCGCCCCGGCGGCCCGGGGCGGGGGGCGGGCCGAGAGCCTGTGGGTGGGACCCCGCCCGCGCCCCGCACCCCCGCGCGGCCCCGAGTGGCGCCGAGATCAAGCCTGACGCCCCAGGAGAGGGCCGCCCGCAGCCGAGCCTCCTGACGGTGCGGAGGGTTCGGAGCGCGGGGCCTCTCCCGCAGTGAGGACTTGGCGCGTGTCGGTCGGTGCCCGAGTCTACAACACGCACGTCCGCCCGGCGCGCACACGCAGGCCAGCGCCAGCCCGCCGGGCTGTATGAACGGGCAACGCCCCGCTTCCCGGCCCCACAGCTACACAGGCCACCCGAGAGTGCCAGGAAGCGGGAGCCCCCGGGACTGGCAGGGCTGTCCCTCGCGCCGGAGCCGCGCTGTTGCCCCCAGACGCCCGCAGCTACCGCGTCTTCCTTCCAGGCCAGCGCCCACCTGCCCCGGGCTGCCTTGGAACACCGTTCACTTCGGCCCGCGACTTCTTAAAATTCATGTCCACTCGCCTCCGTGTCCACAGGTGACTGCAGAGCTTTCAGAGGCTGAGTGCGCGGTGCGCGGGCATCCAAACCCAAGGCCAGGACGCAGCAGCCCGGCCGCGCACACGGCCGGTGAAGGCCCGGCCCGGCACCACTCTTGCCTTGTGTTCTTTGTCCCAGCTGTTTGCTGACTGTCCCCAGTGTCTTCGCACCATGCGCAACCAACATCTGGAATAGCAGGGGGCGCCTTCATGGGACTCGAGAAAAAGGGTGGTGCAGCCGTCCATCTCTGCACTCTGCTGCCAATGACACGCGCCCTCTTTTCTGCCCTGCAGGCCCTTTGGCCCTGCGGGTATTGCTCTTTCCGGAAGCAAATAACCTGCAAATCACTTGCCCCCCTCCACCATGCTTCTCTCCCAGGACCCTTTTCAAATGGCTGGTTTTCTCCAGTGATAAACTATGGTTCACTTTGGCCTGATTTAGTTTCTAATAATAGTCCTCACTTTGAGATGTATGTTGGAGGGTTGTTGTGTTTTAGTTAGCTTTTTTGCTGACCTTCGGGCAAATAGAGTCTGTTTCTGTTGAAAAGCAGCACTTCATTTTCTCTTTGCAGTTGTTTTCCCCGAAGCCGCCTCTAATCCCCACCAAAAATTTACATGGAAGTAACAGCCCTTGCCATCAGTGTAGACTACAGCTTTTTGTTCAAGGTTCGAGAGAAAGTGGGTTCACGCTTCTGCATGCACAGTGCCCACCCAGGTCCCACCTGGCCACGGGGATGGGGGCTCAGCCCCGCTCTGCCTAAGGCTGAGCTGCCCCCCACCTGGTTTCGGATCCCCAACCAAAGTAGCCAGATGCGCAGGCCAGTTTTCTAAATGCTCCTCTCACCAGCAACCACCCCTCCCCCCCGCCAGCACTGCCCAGCCTTTCAACTGGTACAAGGTTTGGAGCTACTGCCAATTCAGCAGACGCTCCTGTCCCGATGAAAATGTTTAGCTTGGCGCTTCCCCTCGGCGGCTGCGGGTGTTCACGGCGCACAGAGCCCCAGCACTGGGTGTGAGCAGGGCGCTAGCACCACGGCCTTTTCTAATCTGGATTAGGAAACAAGGCCACGAAGTTAAGTGTCGGGAGAACAGAGCGCGCTTTGTTCTGCTCTGGAGAGCCCCGGGGCGTTCTGTGTGGAGCAACCTCGGAATGGGTGGGTGGGTGGCTACCTACAAGGCCTTGCATTTCTCTGCATTCTCCACGCGGAAAAACAAGCACAGGGCCTTCAGAAACAACAGTGCTTAATGAGCTTCAACCCAGATGCTCATTAGACTTGAGGGAAGTGCTGGGGCATCGAGCACATTCTCACATGGGCAGCTGATGCCTTAGTCAGGCCTTGGGGAGAGGACAGATCACGTCCCCCAGCGCCCGGCCAGGCAGGCGCTGACCTGCAGAGCCGCGCGCCTCTCATCCCTCAGCCTGGGTCTGGGAAGGACTCCATCACACTTTCTGTTGCCTAATGTTGCAGCTTTTAGAAAACATCCCCACATTCACCGAGTTTACTCAGTGCACCTGGGCGCTACCTCTGCAGAGGCCCTTTCAAATGCACTTTCTTAAGTAGGAAACAGGAAGAATCACCAGCACCCCATAGATGGTTTTTTTCTTGTAAAAGAAGAGATTATTGTGGGATGGACCACCGACTGTTCAAGTCAAGAAATCTAAACTTTGAAAGAGCTGCATTTTTTAAAGCAGTGTTAAAAAATATGTGGGCAGACTTTGAAAAAGGTGTCCAAGAAGTTAAGACCAAAACCTCAGCACATTTTTTAGAAATTGTTCTAATAGCAAGAGCTTGTCCCATAAATATTACCTGATGCTTACATTTAAATATTTCCTAAACTGGGATGAAATGGTAAGAAACATACCTCTTCCTTCATTGATACAAAATATGGAGAAAATAACTGATCTCCTTTTATTGAGGGCACACCTGGGGCTCATCCTGGTTAGGGACAAGGACTTTCTCCAAGCTGCCCGTCTTGGAGGAGAGCAGTTCTAGGGCCACTGGGGGCCCTTAGCAGGAAGGTGCCGGAAGCGGCTGCTCCCCAGAAGCCTGTCTGCCCTCAGAAAATAGTCCTCACTACACACTGGCAAGTTTGCCAGGTTTCTTAAAATAATTTAAATAAAATCCTCCCGCACTGATGAGGCATTTGGAAAGATGTCTCCCAGTTTCTGGGGTGCATTTGCTCTCCCGATCCCTAACCGGGATGTCGGTCGCCCCTTCCGGAGGCTGTTCTCAGATGCCCGCAGGAGCATACCCGGGAGGTGCTCCAGGCCACTCGGCCAGGTGGGTGGGGTGAGGGGACTCTGCGAGACTCACTGTCAGGAGTGGCTTCGGGACAGACACTTATGCACCTTCGTGACTACAAACAAGCGGCTTGAAACTTGGCGGTCCCTTTTCACGCTGTCCTGAATCACTTTCTACGGCTGGAACTCACGTCTATGAGGTTGCAAAATGGCTTGAATTAGGGGCTGTGTCCAGACAGCACGTCTGATGCCCTCAGTCCTGCGGGTCGAGCCACCAGCCTGACAGCCCCGGGGACGGGGAGCGACTCCGCCACCAGCAGGGCTCGGGGAGGGGCGCAGAGCCCCCACGTCACGTCGTGTGGCTGGTCTCCGAAACCACAGGGCGGCCTTGCCCCACCGGGGAAGAAACCGGCCCGGCTTCGTTCCCAGAGAAACCTCACTTCATCGCAAAGCGTTTCTTGTGGTTGTGACGGCCCTAACCTCGCCCGGTCCCCAGACCGCCTGCGTTTGAACTGAGTTTCGGCCGCGGGTCCGCCGCGAGGCTGCGCTCAGCGCTGGAGAAGAGGAGACACCTATTGGCAGGACGCGCTCGAAATCAGGGCTGCTCTGGGGAACACCAGGGGGACACCGCTTCCCGATCTGCGCCGCGCGCCCGCCGCCCGCGCCCCTCCCGGCGGCAGACCCTGGCCGCGCCTGCTCGCCCAGCCCCGGCCCGGACCCCGCGGGGCCGGGGGGGTGCGGGGGCCCGCGGCGGGGGGCGGCCTCGCCGGCTTACCTTCCTCCGCCGACTTCATGGTGCCGCCGGAGGGCGGCGCGGGCCCCGAAGTTTCTCCGCTCCCGCAGACTGCAGCCGGAGGGCCGAGTGGAAACTTGGAAGGGACTGGAAAACTGGTACTTGGCATCCACGCGGCGGCGGCGGCGGCGGGGAGCAGGAGGAGCAGGAAGAGCGAGAGGGGAGCGGGAGGAGCGGGCGCTCGGCGCCGCCGGCCCGGCCAGGTCTCCCGCGAGGGCAGCCCTCCTCCCCAGCGGCCGCGCGCCGGCCCGGGGAACTGTCACTGAGGGGCGTGTGCGCGCGTGGCGGGCCCAGCTGCGGCCCTGGGCCCCGGGCTTGGTGGCGGCGTGCGGGGTGGCGGGGCTCGGAGGTGTGCTCCCGCGCCCCGGTGCCCGCGCCCGCCGCCCGATCCGGCGCCGTAACTGTGCCGGCGAGGTCGGAGTCCTCTAAGTCTCGCTCTGACGCAGGGCCGCGCTCTGCCTCCTGCCTTTTTAAAGCTGGAAAACACCTCCCCCGCCTCCCCGCCGGCCCGGCCGCTCCCGCGCCCCCTCCCTGCCGTGACATCACGCCCCCGCCCGAGCCGGCGCAGGGCCCGGAGGACAAGCCGCCGAGCTCCTGCCCTCCCCGCGCCGGGCCGCCTCTCGTCCGGCCCGCTGGGCGCACTGGGGGCGGGCCGCGGCTCACGATGCCGACGGGGCGCGCGGGAGGCTGCAGGGGCTCACGGGGGGCGACCAGGGGCGCCCCCGGAGGGCGGGGGCGCACGGGGGTCGGCGGGGGCGCACGCGGAGGGCAGGGGCGCACGGGGTGCGGCTCGGGCGCACCCCGAGAACGAACCGGCCCGGACGCCGGGGTCCGGCCCGTGTCCTGAGGGAGTCACACTCTGCTTTAATGAGGGGCGGAAGGAGCAGCAGGCGAGGGGGGCCTAGAGAGCCCTGCATGCTGAAGTCATTATGTAAAATCGCAGGCTTCCCCCGCGGTGGAAATTTGGAAAAGCGCTTCCACTGGCAGGCCCGAGAAAGGAAATTCCCATCCCGCTAAATTACTAACAGATTGCACGGCAGTCCCGGGACGTGGAGTTATTGTCATTCTTACTCTGTAAATACCTGAGCGACCCAGACTGCCTGTTGCGCGAGCTCGCGGGTGGGGGTGGGGGGGTCGGGGGGAACCGAGAGCGCAGCGCCCCCGGCTCCCAGCGCTAGCCCGGCCGCCCCGGAGGGCCTGGGGCACTTTAAGGCGCGACTTCGGGGCTTCTAGCCGATGGGGGAGGGGTCTGAGATTGAGAGCGGGTTTGGGGAAAGCCTCCCGACGCCGGCCGGTTCACTTCACGCTTCTCAAGACCTCCTGCCTCTCCTCGGCGCAGTTCCCCTGCCAAAACCGGACCGTATTTTCGTGTTGGCCTTGGAAGCAAGGGGTTGGAGCGTTGGGGCGGTTAAAATGTCTGGTGTATAAAAATCATAAATCTACTGCACGACACCCTTATGTGGTTTCAAATAACCCCAGAGCAAAGTTGTGTCTGCCGCGGGGACCCAGGGGGCCTGCAGGACGCCTGTGGATGCTCCGGATGCCTCCGCGCCCCGGGACCTGGGGGGACGGGGGGGCGGTGCGACATCTGACCCATCCGCTGAGTTTCGCTGGTTAATCGGTGCCATATTAGTAATAGGACTAGGACGGTGCCCGGCGGAAGCGGTGCCCACGTCACCACCACCGTCTATAGTTATCCAGCACGCTGGGGTCAGGACTGCAATCCCTCTTTCCACCTACGTCTTCGGCCAGGCGGCGTGGGGGGGGACGGGGCCGCCGCGCACTCACGGGTGTCTGGGTGGCTGTAAGGACACTTTCTAGGTGTCCCTACCTGTAGATCTGCTCCCACGCGGTGAACTGGGCCTGGCAGGTGCCTTGGTGCCCCAGACCCAGCGAGCGGGTGACCCCGGGTGGATGCCATAGCTGGGGTGGGAGGGACCTCGCGAGGACGCTGAGATCCAGGGAGACCCCACGAGGATGCTGAAGTTGGGGGGACCCCATCAGGACGCCCGGGGCCCGGGGGACCCCACGGGGATGCTGAGACTGGGGGACCCCTTCGGGATGCGCGAGGCTGGGGGACCCCGCGAGGACGCTGAGGCTGGGAGGGGGAGGGGCGCGCATCCTGCGTGGGAGGCCGCCAGGGGGCGCCAGGGCCGCGCCGCCCTCGCCCCGCCCTCGCCCGCCCCCTCAGAGAGGCTGCTGCCGCGGGTCCTAGTGGCCCGCACCTGGGGCGGGGAGGAGGACAGGGAGGTCAGGCAAGTGGTAGTAAAATAATGACTGACCCCCACCCCTCCTGCCCGCCCCACCCGCGCGTCACCGCGCGCAGCCCGGCCTCCTGAGCCTGGAGCCCGCCCGGCCCACGGGCTCCTCCCCCCTCCCCCTCCCCTTCCTCCTCCCATCTCCTTCCTCTACCTCCCCCTCCTCTCCTCCCTCCTCCCCTTCCTCCTCCCCTCCTCTTCCTCCACCTCCCCCATTTCCTCATCCCTTCCTCTTCCTCCTCCTCCTCCTCTTTCATAACTAGTTTTCACTCCATCCAGAAAAGCTCCTTTCCCGTCTGCTCTCAGTACCCGCCTTATTCCCCCGCCCGGTGACGGAATCCCCGTCTGTTTCCCTGTGTTTAATGCCGTTGCCGGGACCACGGTGGCGGGGCGCCAGGGCGCAGGGAGCTCCGGAGGCGGCGGCAGCTCCGAGGCCAGCGCGCCCCCGTGTCCGCCTCGGGCGGCTCCCGCGGCCACCGGCCCCCGTCCCGCGGCCGCGGCCCTGCGCTCGCCTTCGCCCCTCTCGGTCCCCGGCCTCCTCTCGGGGTGTTTATAGCTGCTACCAGGAGAGACGTTACACGGGTTTTATTTTAAGGATTGGTGATGACTAACGGAGTTAAAAGGAGCTTAGGACAGAAAACAAGACTATTTTTAGGTTACTGTTGTTTCTGCGGATTATTGGGGCGAATACACCCAGAGAAGCTCACCATTTTCAAAATCCCTTTGGATGCCAAACCCTCTCTTGGAGCGCCCTGCAGTGTCGTCCACCCTGCTCCATGTTTGCTAGAGCCCCGGGCCATCCTGTTGCTTGGGTTCTGGGTTTAAGCCCAAGAGCTATGGGGGCGCGGGCCGTGCTGTCGGAGCTCCGGGACAGGGTCAGGAGGACCCCACGGAGCTCGGCTGGCTGGGGCTGCGCTGCCGGCCTCTGCTGTCCTCCCGCCTGGGAGACGCGCCTGGCCCGGGGGCTCCATCCTCTGGGGCGGCTTCGGCACAGGCTGCCCGGGGCAGAGGCTCCTGGGCCAGTGTTCTGGCCAGCGCCCCTTCCCCCACTTTCTTCCTGTTCCTCAACTGGACAACCAGGTGCTGCTTCTTGCCCCTGGATGTCACCTCAGACACCCCGGGTGAAGTGTGAGTGCTCTGTCCTTGCTGGATGCACATTCCAAACCAGAGCAGGGCTGAACTTCTCCAGGGAGGAACAGGGAGCCTCTGGCCCTCTCCACAGGCAGGTGTGGGTCCTTCCTGACGGCACCTTGTAACCCGCAGGGAGGATGCACCTGGGCTGATCAGAGATGCCAGGAAGTGTGCTTGGGGAATTGACATCGAGCTGGAGCGTGGACATTGGCATTATTAAGAAATCAGAACTATGGAGGGGTTATTTACTTTTAAGTAAAGGGCTGAGATTTTGAAAAACGCCAGTGCAGCCATGTCTCACAATTGTCACTGGAGTTGAGAAAGAAGGAGTTCCCTTTGATTAGACACCTGTGTCAGCCCATTCAGACTTTCCTTTCCAGTGCAGGTATTCTTAGAGATCCACGAATTCGGGGTTCTGAGACTCTACCCTGGGCTTTGACTTGCAAAGTATCTCTTTAATCCACTCCATTTCTCTGAAACATGGCAGAGGCCTTTTCTTATTGGTCTCCCTGCCCAAACTCAGCCTGACTACCCAGTCCAGGCACCACCATCAGATCTAAAACCTCAATCATCAATGAATCAGTCCACTTCCCTCCCCTGGACACTTGCCCAGGGCATCAGGGTCAAAGCCAAACCGTCCAGCATGGCACCTGATGATCGTCACCCTCCACACCTGGAGCAGGGACTCCTCACCAGGAACCAGTCTCTGTCCCTGGTACCCACCTCCTAGGACTTGGAGTCCTCTCTCTCCACCCATATTTAGCCCATATCCAGAACCTTCCTCCAATTCACCTGCCCCATCTGCCCAGGGTCCTCATCACCTCCCTCACAAGCCTTGGCCCCATCTCCATAGCCCTCTCTCACTTCCTTGTGCGATGGCCTTAGGCGCCTGCTTGTTTTATAGCCTGGAGAATCTTCCATCACCTTGAAAAGGATGTGTTTCCTGCTATCACGGTGGAGCGTGTGGTCACGTCCCACAGGCCCCACTGGTTTGTGCTGCAGTTCCGGTCTCCTGTCTCCTTGCTGGGCTTGGGTCTGTTTGCTAGAACCACGTGGCAAGTGGGGTCTTGGCGTCTCCAGCTCCTAGTGCGTGACTCTGTTTCTCTCTTCTTTCCCTCAGCTTTGTTTCTTGTATTTAGGAGCTCTGTTGTGTTTTCCTGATGGGTTGGCCCTTTTATCATTATCAAACATCCCTCTTCATCTTTAATTACGCTTTTTGTGTTAAAATCCATTTTGTCTGACATCAGTATGAGCCTCTGCAGCTCGTGTCCTGCTGCTTTTTGTATGATACACCTTTTCCACCCTCTTGGTCCATTTGTGCCTTTGAACCCAAAATGCACCTCCTGTCTCCTCCTTAAAGTTGGGTCGTGGGGTTTTTGTTTGTTTGCTTTGGTCCATTTGATAGTCTCTGCCTTTTGATTGGCTCGTTTGATCGATCTACATTTAATGTCATTATTGATAGAGTTGGATTTACATCTGCTTCATTACTGTTTTTTGTCTGCTTTTCTTATGTCTTTCTTGTTCTTCTGTCCCCCCTTTATTGCTTTTTTTAAAGCCTAAGTGACTTTTTTTTAAAGTTTCATGTATTTATTATTTGAGAGAGCGAGCACATGCGTGCAAGGGGGGAGGGGCAGAGGGAGAGAGAATCTCCAGCAGATTCCCCGCTGAGCAGAGCCCGAGTGGGGCTTGATCTCATGACCTGAGATCAAGACCTGAGCCGAAATCAAGAGTTGGACGCTTAACCCCAGGTGCCCTGACTCTTTTCTGATGTAGCATTTTAATCACAATCAACTTGAGATTTATACCAACTTGATCCCAGTGATGGGTATGAACACTAGTCCTAGGTAGGTTTATTCTCTTTCCCCTTGTTTTCGATTGTTACATATGGTGCGAGCAGTAAAGTTAGGAATTGAAAATATCACTTCTCTGTCTGGATGCATTTCCTTAGCAGGACCCAGCTTTGCCCCACCCACGTCCTTGTGTTGTCATTAATTATAGGCCCAAGGTTACGTCACAGACACGTTGGTTTACAGAGCTGCCTTCTGAATTGGTTATAGGAGAAAGGAGAAATAGTCTACACTGTCGTGCTCTGCAGTCACCTTCACGGGCAGTCTGTTCCTCCGTGTGGACGCAGTCTCTGTCCGGGGCACCTGCTTTCAGCCTGAAGAGTGTCCTTTCCTGTCTGCTGGCAACAAATTCTGTGTTGTTTTGTGTTTTTTTTTTTTAAGCTGGGAAAGACTTCATTCCCTTCATTTTTGAAAGATGGCTTTCCTGACTGTAGCATCCTCGGCTGACAGGACTTTCTCCCTTTGAGCGCCCTGAGGCGTCACCCACGGCACTGTCTCTGCCGAGAAGCCACCGTTAGTCCCTTGTAAGTGACACATTCTTCTCTTGCTCCTTTTAAGATTTTCTCTGCGTCTGATTTTCAGCATTTGTACAACGACGTGTAAGCTTGTGGGTCTCCGCGTGTATCCCCCACCGCGCGTCCTGGATATGAGGGCTACTACTGGCAATAGATTTGTGACATCGGCCGCTCGTCTTCGGCAAAGTTCTTCTCGTTTCTCTCTCCCACCGCCGTAAGCTGGTGCCGCTGACGCTGTCGTTCTTGCAGGACTCTCTGTGTTTTTCTTCGTTGTATTTCTCCCTGTTCTCCGCTTCTGTAATCTTGACTGATCTATCTTCAAGTAAACCACTTCTTTCTTCTGCCCGTTCGTGAATTTTTCCTTTAGTTACAGTGCTTCTTGGCTCCAGAATCTTCATTTGGTTCTTGTTCACAGTTTCTGCCCCTTTACCGACAGCGTCTTTCGTGTGATGTTATCGTCACGCACCCCTTCACTCCGAGTCAGGCCTTCTCCCAGCGATGTGCGCACGTCTGTAGTGGGTACTTCGGAGTCCTTTTCTGTGAAACCCGACATCTGGGACTCTCCTAGGCAGCTTCTCTTTCCTGCTTTTTTCCTGATGTCTGTATCATGCTTTCCTGCTTCTTCGCATGCCTCATAATTGTTTATTGGAAACTGGACATTTTAGATAATATTTTGTAGCAACTTTGGATTCGGGCACCCCCCCCAACCCCGGCCACCAATCTAGGGCTTGTTACTGTCCTTCCCTTGTTTGTTTAGCGGCTGGCTGGATTATTTTAGTGAAGGCTGCTCCCCTCCCAAAGTGTCCAGCCTCTGGCGTTGCTCCCAGGGGCCCAGCGTGGGGAAGCCCACAGCCCTGCTCCTCTGGGAGGAAAGCCCTCTGGCGGGGGCAGGGGCAGGGGGCCCTGTGACCCTGGCCGCAGTCTCTGGAGTCGTCTCCTCACTGAGCTGGGGGTTGGAGCCGTCTTGGTTCAAATACCAATGCTTCTTGCCTTTCTTAATGGATTTGCATAGATTTTCTTGAATAGATGTTTCATTTGGTGTTTGCCCTTAGGAAGGCTTCTGGAGGCTCAAAACGGTTGTTTTTGTTTTAAATGACATCCCTCAGTTTCACCAGGAGGTCAGCGGCGTGCCTCGGGCTCCCATCCTGGTGGCTTCTTCACAACAGCCTAGTTCGAATTCCCACTGCACACGCCTGGGAGCCGCCAGGAAGGTCTTCAGCTCTGTGCGACTAAGTGAGGGGCACCGCTCACGTCGGGGACCGCTGCTACTAATCCCTCAACAAGTTTTGTTATTTCAGAGCAATATGGTCATGGGTTGAACCGTGTCCTCCAAAAAGATGTGTTGGAGTCCTAACCCTGGTCTCTGCGAACGGGACCTTGTTTGGAAAGAGGGTCTTTGCAGATGTGATTAGTCAAGAGCAGGGCATTCGGGTGGGCCCCGATCCACTGTGACCGTGGTGCTCATCGCAAGAGAAGGCACACGGAAGGAGAAGGTCACAGGACAAGGAGCAGGGCTGGAGTGATGCGCGCACAGCCCACGGAGGCAGAGGCTCGCCAGCTCGCCAGGCCTGGAAGAGCCAGGGGAGGGTCCTCCCTCAGCCGCGCTGGGCTGTGGCCTGGAGCTTCGGGAAGTGCCACAGGACATTTCCGCTGGTTTGTGGTGATCTGTCCCCTTGTCCTCAGGGAGCCAGCACGAACGCCAGGTGGTTTTTATTTCCTTCAGGACGCCGCCTCGCCCTGCCGTGCTGCCCCATCCCCTGAACGCCGGTGTCCCACCCAGCCCTCCCCGGACGCCCCGGCTCGGGCACTCTGCACCCACCACGACCTGTACTGCCGGGCCGGCCACCGCCGCGGGCGCCCACCAACTCGGCCCTCTGCCGGGGGGTCCGGAGGCCTGGCCCACAGTCCCCTGGGGCCATGGGGTCTCCCCTCCTGCTCCCCGCAGGCTTCCTGCCCCCACTGGAAAGCCGTGTTCCCGTCCTCTGGGGGGTGACCGTGGCTCCGAGGCACCTCCTGGGAAGCGACCACCAGCCAAGGCCGACGTGGAGGAAAACAGGTCCCGAGGTGGGTTTGCGCGCTGTTTGAGCATCCGAATGGCGGGGTCCGCTGGCAGGGCCTGAGAGCCTACTCGAGTGTGTCCCCGGGGTGAGGAGACAACTTCCGTCTCGCTCCGTGTGGTCTGATTTGGGGTCCCGTCACAGCTGCAGGAGCCCCAGGCTGTGGAAGCCACAGCAAGTGGCCGCGGCCAGTCCCGGGGACGGGGCCCTGCTTCCGAGGTGGGTGAGGATGCACAGCACCACGAAGTGGCAGGAGGCGGCCGGTGTAGCCGCCTGTGCTGTCCGAGGCCTGTGCCCACCTGGGTCTGGAGGAGCCCACTCAGCACGGAAGACGCCTCACGTGGCAGCTGGACTTCTCTTGGGCTGAGCGGACACTCGCGTGGCATGTGCGGGTCTGCCCTGAGCCCCCGGGGCACCCTGGCCCCTTCTCCTCTCCCGGCCAGCCTGGGGCAGACCGCAGGCCCCTGGAGGCCGCACACGCTTGTGCTTGGCTTAATTTCTAGGAAGTTGGAGGCGTCAGTGAGCGGCAGGCGGAAGGCGCCGGGCTCTGTGGGCCTCAGCCTTCTCTGTTCCGCGTGCCCCGGAAGGAGAGGGTCCTTGCAGGCGTTTCTGGCCGCGTCCGGAGAAAAGGCTCCAGCGTGGCTCCCAAAGCACTTCCTCAGCTGGGGCATCTGCCTGTCACCCACCTGGCGGGTGGGAAAGAGGTAACATCTTTGGTTTCTGGCAATACTTGGGGTTTGCACCTGTGAATTCAGTGTTTTCGAATGGCAACGTTGTAACTTTTTCCTTACTTAGTTGGCTGCCTAAGTCCGCTTGAATGAGTCAGCCTGAGACAGGGAAGCTCGTCTTCTTATTTTCCTTTTTCGATTCTAAAGGACTTCCTTTTTTCTGTGCAGAGCCGTTCTCGTGAGGGAGGCTCTGCAGGACCCCCTCCCCCAGGCAGAGCCCCCTCCCGCGTCCTGGCTCCGACCCCGGGAAACAGGGCGGAATCCACCCAAGACGTGGAGCCCAGCCTCCACTTGGGTTCACTCCACTCCCCAAACTATTTTTAAAGTGTTTTTGGTTCAATAAAGTTCTAAACAAGTTTTGCCAGGCACTTTTTCCATTAATTTTTAAACCAGACTGAATTTCAAGGGAAATTTAATCCATGTGCTTCTGATTCATTTACACTTAACTCATCAAGATGCTGCGTGAGAGCCATTTGACGTCCAGCGGATGGCAGGTTTTTACAAGCCCGCTTCAGCCTTTTCTTCTTAGACACAAAGCAGTATCCAGAGACCCTCAGCGCCGGTGCCATTTCACACCGCGTGCCGGCGAGCCTGGGGCTGTGGCCGTGGCCGTGGCCTCGGGCCGTGAGGGCCCCCAGGAGCGCCGGCGGTAGGTGGGCAGCGCCTGTGAGGGAGAACGGATCCTTTCCGAGCCCGGGGAGGGGGCTGGGCTCTGGGCGGGGGCAGCCACGGGACCCTACCCCACGGGGCCTCGGGCACTCAGGCCGCCAGAGTGCCCCTCAGGGGCTGGTTTCTAAAATCGTGGTAAAATCTTCCATTTTGGGCGTACAGCTCAGCGGCATTAAGTACATTGATGTTGTTGCTCAGTGATGCACAGAACCCCTTCCCTTTGCAAACCGACACCTCGCCCTCCCCCGAACACGAACGCCCCCGCCCCGGCCCCCGACTTCTTGCTCCTCGGCCCCCCTCCGCCCCGTTACAGCGCTAATTCCTCCCTGTTGAAGGCTGACCCGTATTCCACAGCGAGTATGCCGCCCTCCGCTCACCCACTAGGCCACGGAGGGACGGCTGCTGTGGACGTGGGGGTGCAGGTATCCCCCGGGACCCCGCCTTCGGCTCCTCCAGAGGACATGCCGGCGGTCAGGGGCTGGACCCCACCGTGCCCGTGAGGACCCGCCACGCTTTCCCGCGGCGCTTTGGCTGGCGCGCCGGTGGCGTCCCTGTGGGTCCTGGTCCTCATTACCCTCCTGCGGCCGCCGCCCGTTGACCGGACTTCTGTGCCTGGGGGCCTCCCTGCACGCGGCCTCGCACCCATGCCCTGGGCTCCGCGGCAGCACCTTCCCACCCGTCTCCCCGCGACCTGACTCGCAGGGAAGCAGACAGACGTCACCTGCTTCTCTCCTGCTATTTTCGTTCCTTCCCATTTTGTCACAAATTGGGGTGGGGGATGCCCAAGGGGGGCCGGGGGGGAGGGAGAGCTCATGAAAGCTGCGGTGAGAATCCAGCGTGCACCAGGTGGCGGGAAGAGGGCGGGGTTCGGGGTGCGAGGGTGGGCCGCGTCAGCAAGGGGACGCAGGATCAGAGGCCGCACCGCCCCCCACGGCCTGATGGTGACGGCCCCTCCGAGCCCCCAGGTTGCCGAGTGCTGGGAGTGGGGCCACCCTCCACAGCCCCTGCTGTGCCTGTGGCCCTGGTCCTCCCCTGCCCCCTCCCCCCCGGCCTCAGAGCAGGGAGCTGGGGCCTCGCGGGCTCCTGGCCTCCTTCCCACTCGGCCGGCAGCACCCACAGGACAGCCGCCCGCGCCGAAGCAGGGCCCTGGACGGTCCTTTGTCCCCGGCGCCCACGTCCCTGCCGCACAGCCGACCCTGGTCTTGCTGCCGCTCCACACGCTGGGGTGCTGGGCCGAGCCGGCAGGAGGGGGTCCCCGCGCCCCCCTTGGGGGGGCGCTGCTCGCTGGAGGTGGCCCGGGGGAAGAAGCCGCTGCTTCCTGTGGGCGGCGGCCCCGGGTCAGGGCGGCGGCAGCGGCGCCCCCCTCCTGCGAGCAGGCTCCTGCGGGCAGGTCGGCAGCAGAAGCAGTACCCGGGCACCCGGGCTCGGGCTCTACGCCACGTGGCGTCCCAGGGCGAGCCGAGCCGGCAAGCCGGCTGGGGGGTCAGTGGGGCCAGCCCCCGATGCCCGGGTGAAGCCTTACTGCCCGCGGGTGCCCGGCCCCTGGCACACACGCTGGGCGCTTGGGGGACGGTCAGTGGAAGTGTGAGGAGCAAAGCCCAGGGAGCCACGGCGCGGACTAACCCCGGCCCGGGTCGCGATGGCCCCGGGACCTCTCAACACCCGGCCTCTCCCGGCAGGAGGACTAAGGCCGGACCGGGGCTGGGAGAGCGCCGTCAGGGTCCTGGGGAGAGGGAGGCTGGGGGCCGGAGTGGGGCCGTGAGGACAGAGGCCGACGGCTGGAGGATGCCACGGGCTGGTGGGGAGGATGGGGGGTGTGGGGTCTGGAGACATGGAGGCGGCCGGGGCAGGTTCTCCTCGGGAGCTTCCGGAAGGAACTAGCCCTGCCCGCTCCTGGACTGTCACCCAGAGAAACCCATTCGCACCTCTGACCTCCGGGACGGACTGTGGTCTGGTTAAACGTGCTTTCTGCAATGGCCGCGTCCCGTCCAGACCAACCTCCGACCCCGCGGGGTGGGGGGAGAGGGGCAGGTGGTGAGCCCCTCTGCTCTGCCGTCGCCCGGCCTGCGTCTCCCCTGGGGCCTCCCCTGCCCCCCGTGGCCAGGTCTCCTGGGCAGCCGGCAATGGGACCCGGCCCCTGTGAGGCCGGCCCCGGGCTCAGGGCCCGAGGACACAGGCCGGCGGAGGGACGGGCGGGGCCTGTGGGTCTGCAGCTGGTGCGCTTGGCCCTCCAGAGCCCGCAGCACCTGCACCTCGTGCCCGGGCGCGTCTGGCTCCCACGGAACCAAAGGAAACCCGTCCGATCCGGGCTCGGCCATGAGAGCGGGATGGGTGTGGGAGCGGAGGGACCCTGATCCCCATGGACCTCGAGTGGATCTTCCCTTTGCTCAGAGCTCATCCCGGCAACGGTGCTGAGTGTGCATTTATCAATAACCACTTTAATTAGGAAAACTGGTGGCCTTCTCCCTAAGAACCTACAGGCGGGTAATGCTAGCTTCCCAACTTGGGACGACAAATGGACTGTTTAGAGAAAACCAGAGAAATACGGACAATTAAAAGCACATCAGAGGGACGTTGGAGTTCGACGTGTAATTGGAAGGTAATGGTGTGAGTCCTTACGACACAAGCTAATTTTCTCGACAGAATCTGCCCTAAATGCTGGCTGCTTGGACGGGAATAGGTGCACCGGGTGACGGGGCCCGCGGGTCATTCTGCTCCATGACCGTGAGGCTGTGGGGACCTCCCAGGAGGGAGCGGGGGCCCCACCCCAGGGCTCCGCTCAGGGGACCCAGGAAAGGTAAGCTCTGTGGGGTGGCCACGTTTCAGCTCTAATTCAAGGAGAACAGTAGCCATCACAGTGTCCCCTTCTGGGCAAGAACCCAAAGTTGTTCGCATGACAACAGCCTCCAGACGCTCAGTCCCGCTTGTGCCTCCGAAGCCAGGGGAGAAACCAAGTCACGGTGACAAGACAGAGAGTGTCACCCAGGACAGAAAGATGCCTGAGATTGGTCTTTCTTTCCAGGCGGCCCAGAGCCCGGCAGACACCACGCGGCGAAGATCCTGTGTGGTGTGGACGGTGCCCGTGTGGTGTGGACAGGCATGCCCAGCGATCTGGGTTCACCCAAACCACACCGACGACGCCCGAGCGCCAACATTTCATAAACATGCAGACTTTCTACTTTCCTCAAGGACCCGCTCCCTGGAGGCAGGTGGGATGGGCACAGCCGGACCAGGGCACGCAGTCTAGTCGTGACACAAAAACCATCTCCCTGCTCGGCTGGTGGCCTCTCTGTACCTTCAGGTACAGAAGGGCAGGGGACACCCGGCTGACATTAGGTATTATTTAATCAATTCTGTTCAGGGATCCTAACCCTAACCCCACTGTACGGGGCTGTGTGGTGTCCCCACACATTCGTGTCTACCCAGAACCTTGGGACCGGATGGTTTTTGGAAACAGGATCTTTGCAGATGGAATTTGCTAAGATGAGGCTGTCCTGGGCCCTCACGCCCGTGACTGGTGTTCTCATCTAGCGGGAAGATTGGACCCAGACACGCGGGGAGACCACGTGCTTGAGGACGGAGGCACGGAGTGGAGCCACGAGGCCACAAGCCCATGAAGGCCCCCAGCACCAGAGCTCGAAGCAGCAGGATGGGGGCGGCCCCGGGGCCCCCGAGGGAGCGCGGCCCTGGGCACCTTGACCTCGGACGTCTGGGCCCGGGAACCGAGCGGACAAGTCTGCTGCTTCCAGGCCTGGCCTGCTGGACAGCACTTCAGTGGCCCTGGCAGGTAGGGGCCCCCGCACTCGGAGCCGGGGGTGCTGGCTGGGAACCCGCTGTGGGCTCCACTGAGGGCAGGGGCTCAGAACTGCTGATGGCTCAGCTGTGCGTGGACGTGGTGAGGACCCTCAGCCACATGCTGGGGGCCCGTCCGCATCCACCGAACCCGGGAGCTTCTCCTGCAGGGCCCTGTGTGTCCTGGTCCCCGAGGGTGCCCGGGGCACATGTCTGCAAGCGCCGGAGCCCGTGCCTGCGTCCCCGACGGGTCCAGGCCTCTGTCCTCTTTGCTCAGAGGCTGTGTGCTGCTCGTCGGCCTCCGAAGGCCTAGGACCCACCACGAGCCCCGGGTTCCCCTGCAGCCCTGACGGGCCGTCCGCCTGCTTGGACAGATGGTGGAGCCTCAGAGACGGGCCTGGGCCTCCTGGCTGGGGCGCTGGCTTTCGGGGGAGTGGACGCCGCACGGCCGGTGACAGCAGTCTCCTGAGAGCGTGGGAGCCGGGCACTTGCCCACCTCCAGCCGGTCGGGTCTGCAGGGGGAGGACTGGGCGGGGAGGGCCGCAGGGCTGGGCTCTCACCAGTGTCCCAGGCCCTGCCTGGCCCGTGACGGCCGCCCCGGGCGCCCGCGGCAGAGCTACGAGTACCTGCAAGGAGGGGACGCGCGAGGACGCTGGCCGAGCTGTCTCAGCTGCGCTCCGTTCACGGCGCTGAGCCACCCCGGGAACTCGAGTGCGTCTTCACCGTGCGAGGCCGGTGTTCCCACCTCAGTGTTTCCAGAGCTGGCGCCCGCTGGGACCGCGGGGTGACCTGGGACGCAGGGAGGGGAGCCGCGGCTGGGGGGGGCGCGGAGGACCCTGGAAGAGCCGAGAAACGGCCAGGCTACGAACCCCGGAAAATTCTGCAATTAGTTCTGAGTGTTTTCAGGATTCAGAAAAAAGGAGGCAAGCCCGGTTCTGGTTCTGTGGCTTCTGGTTCTGTGGTTCTGGTTCTGTGGCTTCTGCTCAGCCCGCAGGTCTGAGGCCCACAGACCCTGGAGGGCCCAGCAGGAGGTGGTTCTGGTTCTGTGGCTTCTGGTTCTGTGGTTCTGGTTCCGTGGCTTCTGCTCAGCCGGCAGGTCTGAGGCCCACAGACCCTGGAGGCCGCCCGGGCCCAGCAGGAGGTTTTGTCCGTGGGGAGGGGGCGGCGAGCCTGGCGAGCGCTCACGGGCGCCTCCTTGGGACCTGGGGACCCCTGCCCCCACCTGTTTTACCACGAAGAGGGGTCGCATTCAGGAATCATCGGCGCCGTAAGCACACGATGCCTGCAGGCCAAGGCGGGAATTGGTCAGTTCTGGAATGGGGATGGTCAAGCTCTAGGCGACGTCCCCGTTCCAAGAACTGTGTCCTCTGCTGTCCCCAAGCCCAGAAATCAGCCCGGGACCCTGATGCCGGCCAGCAGGGCAGCACTTCTTAGCTTCCAGCACCACCTTCTGGAACCTTCTGAAATTACACCCAGTGGTACAAACAGGCGCTAACTTTTGTTTCAGGGAGACAGAGAGAAGGATCAGAGCCGCTTCTGACTCGCTCTGCCGGGAGCACGCGGGATATTCGTGAATCTCGGCAGCAGCTGTAGATGCCGCCTAAGGACACGAACAGGTGCCATGTGTCCTTCCCAACCCTTCCCAATGGGTCACCCCACACGCCCGCCCAGCGCTCCCCACGGCAGGGACAGAGGGACCCAGACACCTGAAGGCCAAGTGCCTCGGTTCTGGGACGGAGCAGACATCACTGGGAGATGGAGGCGTCCGCCGTCCTTGAGGGGGAGGCTGCAGGACGGAGCCCCTCGGCCCAGGGCGTGTGTGGGAGGAAAGGGTTGTCTTGTAGCTTCTCTGAAAGCCGAGAATTATTCCAAGATGAAACCTTCCGGGACAGAAGCTGCAGGAAAGCCCCACCACGTGGGGACACGCCGGGAGGTGACTACAGCAGGAGTCCTGCCAGGACCCCAGAGTCCGGCCTGCGCGGAGACACGGGGAGACCGGAGGCTTCGACGGTGGGGTCCTGGCTGGGGCGGGTCCTGGGGTGGAGGATGCCCCAGGCCTGTCCTGCTGGCCTCCGTCTGCTCAGGTGGCCCCCCGCGCTGGACGGAGGCAGCTGGCCGCCTTGGGGGGAGGGGTGGCACCAGGAGGAGCAAAGCCTGACCATTCCCCTGGTGGGGGTGCAACACGGTGACCCTCAGGTCCTCACCCGCACAGCTGGGGAGGTAGGTGGACCAGGTGTTTTGTGCACCTCAGATTTGGGATAATTCTAAGGAGCATCTTGCCCTCCCAGGTTTTAAACTTCCCATGCCTCAGTTTCTCCACTGTCCCGCGTTGTCCAACGTTTTCAGAGGCATCAGGTGACTGTTGTTGTCTTGGGATGGGGACAAGGCCAGCCCCCCTCCCAGGACTTGAGGGCCTCTTTAGAGACCTGGGTGGGGGACAGGACGTGACGGGTGTGGTCTGGCCACACCTGAGCAGCCCTCAACTCAGGGTGTCTTTCTCCCCACGAAGACCAGACCAGGCCAGTGCTTACCTGCTTCTCTTCCATGTCCACGGAGAAATCCCAGGACGGAAGCTGGCCGTCCTGGACGGAAGTCTGGGAGGCAGCAAGGCAGGGCCACGGTCAGCCCCGGGCCGTGCAGGTGACCTACCTGGTCACAGGTACTGGCCGTGGGTGCATCTCAGGTGGGCACGGGCTGGGGTCGACGGAGGTGAGCCCCCCCTGGATCAGGGGGCCGTGAACTCTGGAGAACAAAGTGGGCCTTTGGGGGGTTTTCTCGGACTCAGAGCCCGAGGAACGTGGTGGGGGTGGCATCTGTTTGGGCTCCAGCCCCTTGGACTGCGTTTGCAGTGTCCAGGGGGGATGGGGTGACACCGAGTGAGGCAGGCAGAACTGCGGGTCTGGGGCCCCAGATGACAGCGGTAGCGGCCCCTGACCTGTGTCCCTGGATGGCAGAACCTTTCCGGGGTTTCACGGTGTTGTGGGGAGCTGGGGGAGAGAAGGGTCCACCGGGCCTCCAGCCGGGCGCAAGGTGCAGGAGCTCTGGCCACCCTCCCGCAGGTGGGAGTCCGTTCCTCGCTGGGGTCCGCTGCCTGAGTCCCCGAGCCCTCGCACTTCAGGAGCCAGAGAAGGACCAGCAGGGCCCAGGCAGGTGCTCCAGGACCATCCCACCTGGACGAGCGGGCCTCTTGGCCTGTCCCAAGCAGGAAGGAACAGACGGCCACTCCCACAACCTGCTTTGGTTTCTTGGGGTGAGTTTACAGGCTTTGCTAACACAGCTTAGCCCTCAATGTTCAGAAATATTCACTCGTCTGGCACAGGACAGAACTGTAGAGGGCAGCCGCCCTCCTGTCCTCCGCCCGCCCGCCCGTGGCCCCCGCTGGCGCAGTCTACCTCACCGGTGGGAACCAGCGGCGGAGGCACTTGGGGTAGAACAGACTCAGCCCTTCGGCACACCGTTGGCCCCTCGTGCCCACTTGCCTCCTTAGTTTGAACTGGTCGCGGGCTGTCCTGTCGCGGGCTGGTCTGTAGAAGCGCCAGGCCCTCCAGCACCCTCCGCCCCCAGACCTTGCGCTCCCTCCTCTTGTCCCAGTTCCCAGGCTGCCTGACGTGCTGCTTCCCCTCTGCCCAAACCCTGAGTGCTGAGTGCTGAGTGCTCCCCGCACCACAGCCGCCCTCCCCGCGTCCACCCTCCGCGTCACCGTCACCGAGGGTGGAGCGGGACCCTCGGTCTGGCCACAGCCGCGGGGCAGGGGGGGCACCGCACACGACGCGGGAAGGACAGGCCCACGGGGAGATGCGGCTACTCTATCAAACAGCTAAAGCGCACAGCCCGCGCCCGGAGCACGGCGGATGCTGGGGTCCCACGGGCTTGGACGGCTTTCACGGACGCGCTGACGCGGCTTCGCGACCCCAGCCGGGGCCCTCCCTGCCCTGGAGCGCTGGTCCGTGAGCGAGAACCGCGGGACCCTGCGCCGGGCGCGGCTGGGACAGGCTGTCCCTGCGGTCACCGCGGCGCTTCCGTCCCTCCCGGCGCGCAGTCACTTCGCCCCAGGACAGCTCGCCGGGCCCGAGGGTGTCTTCACCTCCCAGACGAAGTGTGGGCGTGACGGGTCTTCACGTCTCGGGACTAGGGTCGGACTCCGTCCGCTCAGAGTCCAACCCGTGATCTACGGCTCGTAAAAGTGGGTCTTTAAAGTCACTCTGAGGTACTCGTCCCTAAGGTCCGTGGTTTCCCGTTTTTCTGGGGTCCCTTACAATTCATTATGACGGAACACACTGACCCCAAGGGGGCGGGCTTGTTAAAACGGCCGCCCCTCTGCTCCGGGCCGTCCCGCACACCTCCCAGGCCGCGTGCCCCCAGAACCCCGTGTGTCCCGTCGGGGCCGTGCCCTCAGGACAGGAGCCCGCAGCGCCACCCGCCGGCTCCCGGGCTGGGAACGGCGACGCCCCGTGGGGCCGCGGGCGCACAGGGCCCGGGATGTGAGGCAGCTCCGCGCACCGCGTGCTTCCCTGGCGGCGACGGCTTTGCTCTTCGGGAAGCTGCCGCCGGGGAGCGGGGGTGCGCGCTGCCCGAGGACGTGCCCGCCGGCCCAGCGATGGCCGACGAGCCCCGGCGCCGGGGGACGGGCCGCATTCTGGGGGAGGCTGAGCTGAAGAGCGCGAACAGGCCCGAATCTCCTGGTGCGGGGGGGGGGGGCTGCAGCACCCGCCTCAGGAAATGGGGAGAGCGCCCCCTCCAGTCCCCCTCAGCGACTGCTGAGACCCCCCACGCTCGCGGGAAGGGACGGGTGGCGATGTGGGCCACGACGTACAGGGAGGGGACCCCCTCCGCGCCCCACCGAAGGGCCCTACTTGGCCGACACAACTGAGCTGCTCACAGGAAGCGGGAGGACAAAGGGCTTCTTCGGTCACAAGGGTCAGGCGCGCGTGCTGAGCGGCGGGAGACGCAGGGACAAGGCCAGTGGGACGCGTCGGCGCAGCGAGCGCGCAGGTCCACACGCGCTGTTGGGAGTTTTAGTGTGACTTTCACAAATACCAACTTCAGCAACAGGCTCACTTCACAGCAACACCCTCGACTGTATGTTTGCAGCGGCCGTGGACTCACGCGCAGAAACACCCCCTTCCCGCCAGCCCGGCTTCGGGGCGCGCCAAGAGAGGGGCTGTCCTCGTCCGAGCCGGGGTCCCTGTGGGACGGCAGCGGGCGCGACTCGGGCTCCGGGCAGCAGCGACAGCAAACACAGACGCCCGCGTTCAGCATCTAGATTTTATTGTAGTCACGTAGAAACGGCTTTCTACATCATGACGTCAAAGAAGAGCCTGAAGGTCAGGAAACTGCAGAATATTAAATTCACTTTCATGTTAATTCTCAGAACGCCAGAGTAAGAGGAATGCTTTACAGTAATAGTGAGATAATTAGGGCTCATTTCGATAGAAACTCAAGTGGTTTGATATGAAAATTACATTTTGAAGAACAGAAAAAGAACAGAAAGGGGATGTGTCCTCCTGCACGGATTGGGGGCGCCCGGTGCCATCCGGACTGCCTCCCCTCTCGGGCTCCGGTCCCTCGACCTCCCTGCACCCCTGCAGGGACCCCAGGCTGCTGGAGCCGGGCCCGCGGTGCGCTAGGACGTGAGCTTGGAGTAGCTGGGAGGGGACAGCTTTCGCTTCAAGTACTTCAGGACGTAGAGCGGCAGACAGCTGACCACGGTGATGGCCGACACTTTCCACACGAAGGTCACGGTTGTGATAAAGGCAAGGTCTGCAGGAGACACAGCAACAGGTGAGAGGCGGCCTAGGCGCCCGCAGGCCCTCACAGCCGGAAGCCGCAGACCTGCCTCCTCACGTCACCGCCAGGCGCTACAGGGACCAGCCCACGCGGGACCTCAGGCGGTCCCTGCTACACCTGTCTACCAGGTGTCACGAGTTCTTTGAACAGAATAAACGAGACCAAAGTATTAGAGACCGTGTGTGACATCCCCAAATGCCCTTCAGCGGGTGGAGGCCCACGCACGCACGGACTGTGGCGCTTGGTCTGGGAGGCGACAGCACACACTGGTCACCTGGGTGATCCCTCTCGCCGGCTGTGCTGGTGGCTGGGGCCGTCACCCGAGGGGGCCCCGCGGGCTCGTCCTCACGCTCACGTAACAAAGCTGGGCTATTTGAACTTCACGGGAAGAGGTGAGTGAAGAGCCGACACCCAGAGCTGGTCCTACCAACGGGAGAAGCCCACTGGAATCACGGATTTTACACACATACACGGCCAATCTGAGAGTGTCCCAGCCCACAGAGGGTCGGATATGGTCTGGACTTCACCATATTTGAAACACCCTGAAAATGTTTTCCAGGGGCTCAACCACTAAAGATGAAAAGGCAAACATGCTGCGGGGAGGGGTGGACGGTGCCCTTAGGGACACTCGGAGGTCGGGCGCCTGCCCTCAGCACCCGGCGGGGAAAAGCCCACAGCAAACGCTTGCTTGTGCCACGAAGAGAGCCACCAAGGAACAGAGGGGGCTTGCTCTCATTAGCCACGTGTCTCCAGCACTGTTCTGCTGAATTTCTCTACTTGTGGAAGAAAGGAGGCTTCACGGACCTAAGAACGCTCCGGAAGACACTCCGTCTACACCTGTTTGAACACAAAACCGGAATGAAGACAACAAATGACAGACTGAGAGAGGTATCAGGACACTGAGTGGTTAGCAGTAGAAATGACCGTGGGAAACACATTTGTAACTGTGGTTTTAACACCTCCTGTCACTGCCTGTCCGCACACGAGTTTTTAAAGCATAACGGAACCGGCTGAAAGCATATCATCCAACACTCCCCCCTTGAGATCCAGATCTCAAGGTTCCAAAGGGATTTACTCTCGAAGTGCAAAACCCACGTGTGCACGGCTGCGCTCCAGACGCCAGGAAGGGAGGCGTGTCCGAGCCATCTGCACCTAAAACTACGGCCCTTAAATATGAGGAAGGTGATCGTCCCCGAGTGACCGTGGTTTGTCTCTGCTGCTTTTAATTCAGTTCTATGTCCATTTTATGTTTATTCATTTTAGCAGTATATTCTTCCAATTTAGTGTTTTGCTTTGTGTTCTGTAAATATTACTAGATGAAGGAACATGCGTATTAAAATGACATGCCACAAAAATAAACCGACATTTCTCCTAGGCGTTAACTTGTGTTCATACAGGAAAACATACTAAATATTTATTCTTTGAAAAAGTCACATTATAATTTGAAAACAGCCAATTTCTTAGGTGCTGTATCTATTTTCTGTGTGTGTGTGAATGTTTCTTTTCTTTTCTTTTTAAGGGTGGAGGAGCAGAGGGAGAGGGAGAGAGAATCTCCAGCAGACTCCCCGCCAAGCGTGGAGCCCGACAGGGGGCTCAATCTCACGACCCTGAGATCATGACTGAGCCAAAATCAAGAGTCGGATGCTGAACCGACTGAGCCATCCAGGTGCCCCAGTGAATGTTTCTTTTATCTTTTTATGTTTTTTCTACCCATATATTTGCATTGAGTAGATGCTTATATGTGAATTCACCCAATGTCTACTTTTATAGTGGAATTCCGTTTACTTCTCTGCCATTTATGTTAGTTATGACACAGGAATGAAATACACAATTCCTGCTGTTGACACTCGCCTAAACAACTCATTTTGTGATTTGCGGTTCTGGTGTGAAGAGCAGAGATGCTTTCGTGGTACAGCGGCTGGACGTTACCACCGATCTTCACCCCACACGACTTTACGGTACATTGTGTTACTGCACTTAATAGAAGCGTGAGGATCTTCTCTTCCCTCCTGGTGAAGACAGCTCATCCCAGAGACGGCTGGTGTGCGTTTGGAATGCTGCTTGTAACAGAAAATACACGTAGACTTTTTGCTTTTCAAGGGTCAATGCTTTTGCCTTAAGACGAATTTTCCAACAGCGCTAAGATGAACCGTGACTTTGACGTATTTACCACGGCAGCGCTCTAGCTAGGTAACTGACCAGGGAGGGCCCACCAGCATCTGAAGGTGGGCAAGTCTGGCCGCACCTCTTGGTGCAAGTCACCTGGATTCCGGGGCCCTCCTCCCGCCCTCCTCCCCAGCGCCACGAGGGACTCTGCCTTCACCTTCTCCCCATCTGTCGCAACCCCACACGCACCGACGTTGAGACGCCTGCCTGAAGCACTCGCCTGCGTCACCGCCACACACGTGCTCCTTCTCTGAGGGTCCGATGGGCCCTCCCCTGTGCCCTCACCACAAAGGTCCCTACTATGGTCCTGCATCTGCACAGGCAGGGTCTGGGTGAGTCGCCCCAAGGCCCCTGAGAAGCCACAGGAGTGATGCTCCCACGACAGGTCCCGGCAGGTCACAGCGGGGCGGGAGCCGCACAGGCCAGCCCGGACCCAGGCCCAGCAGCGCCCAGCACAGCTCGAGCCTCCCTGGTGCCGCCTCAGAGCAGAACCCTCGCCCAGGGTGTGACCTGCTCCAAAAGGGGCCACTGAACGTGGAGAATTTCTGGAAGCCTCCCGGCCTCCTGCAGAGGCACCCAGGACGTCCGTGCCCCGAGGGACAGCCCACCCCAGACGGCAGGGCCGAGGACGCTGCTGCCGACACAATCACCTTCTGCTCAGCCTGCGTCCTCTGACGACGCTTCCGGAAGTGGCCTTCGCAGACCGTGTCCACACCACCTCCTTCTCTCTCCGTGGCTCGTGGGCCCTGCCGGAGTCACTCCTGCTCCCGACCCCTGGCCCCCAGCATACGCTGAGCGGGCTTCTCCCCGGGGCTTTGGGGATTTGGTCTTTATCCTGAGGGCGTGTGGAGCCTCCGAGGAAGCTGGGTCTTGGCGTGGGTCCTGTCACTGTCCCTGGCAGGTGCTTCCGTCTGCAAACACACGGGCTTCAGATCTGGGTTTTTCCTGTGCATTCTCCTTCTGGGGCCCCAGAGGCCAGGCCTCCTGGACGAACCTGGAATCTCCTTTGTTTCCACCACTCCCCCCACCCAACTCTTCACCATTGTTCACCTCCTGGAGGGCTCCTTGGCTTTATTCTCCACTCCTGCTACGTAGCTCTGTTAGCATGCTTCTCCCGGAGGGTCCCTCCCACCCACGCCGCTCTGGGCCCCTGGACACAGCTCGTCTGTCTTGTTCATCTGAGGTTTCGTGTCCCCCCCCCACCCCCCCGGGTTTGCTGCTGTCCTCCCAGCTGTTGGCTCTCCGCTCACCGGGAGCCACAACGTGGCTGGCGGGAACCTCTGTGGGGTGTGTCATTTCTCCTGCAGCCTCCGCCCGAGAACATGCCTGTCGGGCTCACCGACGAGCCTCGCGGCACAGCAGGCCGGGCAGCTCACGGGAACTCACTACTCAGTGAGAGAACTTAAAGGGCTTGTTTGCATGGACAGCAGTCCGACGAGCGGCTGTCTGCAGGTCATCGGGTTTCCTGGCCGCCGGGGGGGCAGGCTGCAGACGCGGCTGCTGGTCCATGGGACGCGTGGACTTCAGCACGTAGTGGAGGTCGTGGCCTCCACACCGGTCACACAGGGGTGACAAGGGCCCGCGACTAATCGGCCTCATACAGCGGGGGCGAGCACGCGAGGTGCGTCTTTAGCTGTGACTATGGCCATTGACAATACCACCAGGGACACGATGCCGTTTTCCCTTTTCTGAAAATCCTCTGGGAAAGGTCACCTCAGATCAGGAAAGCAGCCCGAGCCGTGTTTATTACGTGTGGTGTGGACGGGGTGACCGTTTCCACCCTACGGGGGCTCGGGCCAGCTCTGAGACCCTTGGAGCACCTGATGGTGACGACCGGTAGGACGAACGTTGCGTCTGGGCTCATCTGACCATATTCCTTCTCTTCTCGATGCCTTGATTCTAAAAACCCTAAAAAGCATCCTCTGTGGTCCCGTGGGCCACATCGATCAACTCTGGGACGGCCCAGGGATGTGACTAACAAACCCCGGATGGAAAGGCCCGGGATTGGGGGCAGGGCGCGACAAGCTGGCTCAGAGGAGGGCAGACCAGAGTCGCTGGTGGGGACGCTGTGCCAAAGCGAGTGGCACGGGCCTTCTGTGTGCAGTGAGTTCCTCCCGCAGCACGCGCTCCGAGGTGGTCAGGTGGGTCCTTCCCCAGTTTTCGGGGGAAGAAGCGTGGGCAGGTCACATGAGCTTGCAGAGGTTAGGGCGAGTCCGGCCCACTATCCCTCTGATCTGTACAACAGGGTGACACAGACGAACTTGGTGGCAACCACAGCCATGGTCTGAGTGTGTCCCAGCAGCCACGTGTTGGAACAGGTTCTGGGAGGCCACTTTGTCAAGGTCACCAGGCTGGTAATGGTGGAGCTGGGATGTGCACAGCCAGGGACCCCACCACGGTGCCCACGACGCTTCTGACACACTGAAGATGCTACTGGGGCTGAGGCCACCAACGTGGTGCCCTGTGGGCTCCGTGTCCAAAGGTGGGCCTGGACTCCATCCTGGGGGTGCTTGTCAATTAGGAAAAAGGACAAAAATGTAGCTCTTGTGGAAAGAATTTTTGGGAACAGCACATCTTCAATATAAACTTTTAAAAAGCCAAGATGGTGACAATCTGAATTTTATAAAATATTGCAAGGAGTTTAATCTTTCCACAAAAATAAGCTTTTTGTGTAGTGAAGCTTTCTGATGTGGGTTTTATTGTGATTTGCAATTTAAGACAGTGTATGAAGAAGTAACAATAAAAAACATATAAAAACCAGTAACAGACAAAAAAGATTCCCATGGCAACTTACCAAAATACTCATTTAGAAAAGCGAGCGAGGCCACGTAGCAGCCCAGGCTGAGGACTTCGGCCACCGCCATCAGCCAGTGCCACGTCCTGACGGTCAGGGCCACCATGAGCAGCTCGGTGAGGATGAGGGCCGTGAAGGAGATGGCCACCACGTGCACAAACTCGGACTCGAACAGGAGCAGAGCCCCGTACATGAGGATGCCGCCTGCAACACAAGCATGGGGACAGCGAACAGCTCCTTCCGCCTGGGCGGGAAACGGCTGCCACACCGGCCACAGCCACGCCACCTCACGGCCGTGGCTGACCGACACGCACCACACTTGGAAAGACGGGATTACGTACACCCCCACGCTTTGTGTCGCCTGACAGTTAATTTAAACTCTGGACTGTGAATAAAAGAAGACGTGGCACCAAAGAGAGGCTCAGGAACTTTTAGTATCTGGAGGAAATTATGCTTTTGACGTATCTAATCTGTTAAGTCACTTTCAGCGCTCTCTCATTTATCTGGAACACTCATCAGAGGGTGGCTAATGACTTCTATTTACATAAGTGAGATTTCTCAAAGTCTGGACATCACTCTGCCAAAGGAAACCACTCTGTGGGGGCATACGATGTGGTACGTGGTTGGTAAAATTTTTCTGGATTAACATTTAATTAAAAACATGCATCAGTAAAGAACCACCCATCCACACTGCACTGTGAAGGGTCCGGATGACCAGCCACTAGAATATTGGTTTACAGGGTAAACAAAACGCAGTATTAGCTGTTGATGAAACTTGAAGCCTTTGGACTTAAACCAAGAGGCGAAAACAACATCGCTAGCAGAAGACAAGAAACCCTCCGTCCAGGCCCGTCTTACCTTGGTAAATACTGATCAACACCCAGATGAGGAAGGTCTTGAAGGACAAGGATCTTCCCTAGGGTAAACAGTGGAATATCTCAGTTAGCAGAGTGGAGCAACACGTGTGACTCAAAGGTTTTCAAACAGCTAGTTATGAGTGACTTCTCAAAGACCCGCAGGTCCCAAGCCCAAGACTCACCGTCCCCCCCGTGCTCACTGCGTGCACCTGCGGCCCAGAGCGCCGGCACTCTCTGCTCGCCCTCTGGTGACCTTTAGGCCACAGCCATGGGCTCCCTGGCTCCCCAGACGTCGATGTATGTCAGCAAACACTGAAATGCACTAGTGGGTGAAGGCTTTCTTTGTCATAAAAACAACTCCCTTTACTTCCTTATTTCTTGGGAACAAATATTCCTGTATTTACTTTTTAGTTTCTCCAGATGAAAAAGGATGGTCTATCACAACAGAGGTTGGAGTTTACCAGCCCGTAGGTCCCTTCTGGAAAACAGGCCATGTAAGTCAGTCCAAGAGGGACAAACAGAGTGGTTTTCGGGTAACAGTCTTCACTTTTTCAACTCTGACCAGGTTGTTTGGGATGCGTCCATGATGGAAGAACGTGGCTTGCGTTCCCTCCACACCCAAGACGGAGACCCGCCATTCACCAACCGCACTGGCCTGTTAGTGCTCAGGGCTGGTCCACGGCAGTGCTTGTCCACTGAGGCCATGGGGACGATGGAAGGCTAGGACAAAGGCCCTGGGGACTGCCGCCAGACCCACGTGGTCACCCCCTGCGTCAATCCTCTCACGGCAGTGTAGCGTCTCCGTTAGACAGGGCAGACATTGTCTCCACTTACACACGAAGAAGCGTGAAAAGTTCGGTGCTTCCCACAAGTCCACGCTGCAGGTTAGCTGCGCTAAGCAGCGTATAGTTGACCCTTGACTTGGGTTTGAATTGCCTGGGTCCACTAACATGTGGATTTTTTTTTTTAATTTCAATAAATACGGTACCATAAATGTATTTGCTTTTCCTTGTAATTTTCTTAACTTTTTTCCTCCAGCCTACTTTATGGTAAGAATACAACATATAACACATGTAACGGAATCAGATGTTCATCAGGGTGGGTGAGGCTTCCAGTCACCAGGAGGCCGTTAGTCCTTGAGTGTTTGGGGAGTCAAATGCGATACGCAGATGTTTGTGCAGGGGGTCAGTGCCCCTGACCCCACAGTATTCAAGGGTCAGCCACACATGACCAGAGTTCGAAGCTCTGCCAAATGCCACCAACGAAGAACGAGCCGTTGTGGAAGAGAAGCCCAGGGGCGTGTTGCCCGATGACAGCCAGAGTATTCTAGATCTGAGCCGCGCCCACCTAGAGTCAAGTGACCGCCTTTCAAAAGAGACGCACGCCACAAGGCAGGTGTGGCCACCCCAGCATCTTCCTGGGAAATACCGGCTGAGCCTGAGTCCTTACTACACGTGTGAGAAGTAAGGTTCGGGTATAACAGGTCACTAGAAGGCAATGCTGATTTTAAAAAAGGCAGGAGACTTCAGGCGCAACACGTGTATGTCTCAGTATGTGTTTCCCAAGTGCATTTCTCTGACCAGATACGAGCAGGTGTTTGGTCTTTGATAAAACTCATGTAATTAAGTATGTGGCTAGTTTTATTTGAATATTTTAAAAGAGAACTTAAATTTAATTTTTTGATATAAACATAAAAGATTTCCTCTGTAGCTAAACTTGCTGACATCTCTTAACTATTATTTATGTGATGTAACTCTCAGTTTATATAGTGAAAGATACAAATGGGGGGCTGTTTGTGCTATTTCTTGCATCAGGAGCTGCAAACTCCGCACACAGTGTCTGACTCAGGCCAAAGCTCTGTATTCGAGCAGACCGTAGATTAATAAGGCAAAACACTACAGAATGGGCACGAAAACTGTCAATAAAATAACTGGAGAAATAACAGAAAAATATGCATAAACCACTAGCTCCTGGATGTGATACTTACCAACGGCTCCCAGACTTCAGCTCAGAGAGACAAAAGCGAGAGTCTCATTGTATTTGGTGGCACAAATACGCACGAACACAGTTCACTTACGGCAGACCCAGGCCACATGTGCAGGGGCTCTCCTGGGCCCACACGCCTCTCCTTCCATGTTAGGAGAGGAAGAACGGCCCGTCTCTGGCTGATGGGAACTCCTCCAGCGGAGCTCTGTCCAGGTACCACACAGACACTGCTCAGGACCCGGCGACCTGGGTTTGAGTCCTGCCCGTGGCACCCCAGGGCACACACTCAGCCTCTGTGAGTGGTCTCGTCTTCCGTGAATAGAAATGATAACAGTACGTACTCATGTGGATAAAATAAGCATAAAGCCAGAAACCTAGCAAATGTTCAGTATTTCAATGTTAGATCTTAGAGACCCGGAAGTACATTTCTATTACATATCAATCAAACTGTAAAAATTAAATCAAGCAAATCTTGGGAAAGGTTAATCCACCTGAAGGTCATGCGAACGCTCACTAATCCGTCTTGGTTTGGGATGCGTGGAGGACAAGCGGCCGCACGTGTGGGCACAGCTGCCTCCCTCAGCCCCTCCGTCCCCGACCCCAACCCCGGGCCGCCGCCCTCCTGTCCTCTGGGCCCCAAGCTCTGCACTTCCCAGGGTGCCAGGCAAACGGGATCATACGAGCTTCTGAGTCTGGCTTCTTTTGTGCAGCAGAATGCCCCTCAGATTCACCCACGGTGCTGGACACAGCACGGCATGGCCGCAGTTAACCGGCGGAACATCTGTCTACAGGATTCCGTGTAAACACGTTTTCACTTCTCTCGGGTAAATGCTGGGTCACGTGCTCAGTGCCTGTTTAACTTCACCAGAAACTGCCAAACGTGCCCCGGGGTGGCCATGCCGCGCTGTGTGCCCGTCAGCGGTGCCGTCCCCGCGTGAGAAATGGTGGTGCGCCGAGTGTCTCCAGATGCTCACTGGCCACGTGCACGTTGTGATCCATGCTGTGCTGTCAGTTCAGGCTTTTTCCCATTTCAACAACTATTTGTCTTCTTCCTGAGTTTTGAGGGATCTTTATATTTTCCAGATACAAGTCCTTTGTCAGAAGTGTGATCTGCAAATATTTCCTATGAGTCTGTAGCTTGTCTTTTCATTTTCTTAGCAGTGCCACCCACAGGACAAAAGTCTTGAATTATGATAAAGTGCAACCTACAATCTTCCCCTTTCTGAATCATGCATCTGACCCCGTATCTAAAAGCTAGACCTGCCCCAAGGTCATGCACATGTTCTTCTGCATTTTACTCCAGAAGGCGAATAGTTCTACATTTTACATTTAGGTCTATGACTCATTTTGAGTGCGTTTCCCCAAAACTGTGACGGTGGAGGCTCCATTTTTGTGGGCGGCTCCGACAGCATCTGCTGAAAAGGTCGTCCCTCTCCTCTGGGTTTCCCTTCACGCTTGTCAAAGGAAGATCAGCTGTGACGCCCGTGGCTCTTCCCCGGGCTCTCTGTCGACCCCACTGGTCCGGGTGTCTGTCCTCCACCAAGAATCTGTTGTCTGGGTCACTACTCCACAGGATATCTTGAAATCAGGTAGAGCGAGTCTTCCAAACTTGTTCCTCTTTTTAAAAATGGTCTTGCTAACTCTAGCTCTCCTATGTTTCTATGTAAATTCTGGGGTCAGTTTGTCAGCTTTCGGACACACCGAGTCTTCTTTTGCACTTTCCAAAATCCCTCTGGACGGCGTCCCGCGGCACACACGTCCTACACACAGGTAGTTACACCAACTTCGTTTTCAGGTTATTGCAAAACTCTGTTCAAAAACATTTTTCAGACCTCAGCTGTTCATTGCTAGTATATAGAATTAGAAAGGATCAAAAGTATTTTTTCCTTGAATCCTGCAACCTCACTAAACTTACTAGTCTAGAAGGGTTTTGTGCACTCTTTGGGCTTTTCCACATAGATGATTATGTCATCTGCAAACAGGTCCTCCCCTAATTTCTGTCTTTCATTTCTTTTTCCTGCCTTATCACTATTATTTCTAAAATTATATAAGAATACAAATGTACGTTTCAAAGCTAAAACCACTTTGTGGAAATACAACAGGAAATAAAAAAATAGTGAAGCAATCCTAACAGTTGTGTGTCTGATGGTGTCAAGGATTTTGACGAAGGACTGTAGGACATTACCTACTTGCTTATCTCGACAATTAGTTCAGCTTCCACCCAAACCCTCCGCAGTTAGTAGGTTACTTATCATGAATATAAAACGACATGTGGGTCATGGAATCCACAGCTACAAGTCTGAGATATCTTAGGACCACGTGGGCTGGGTCAGGCTCGCGTGGCCTTCCCTAAGAGGCCACAGACCGTCTGGGGTAAACGGAGTCCTCTGCGGAGCTGGGAGGGGGGTGGGCACACAGGGTCCCTGTGTCACTGGCAGTACCAGGAAATTGCAAGTGGCTACTCCTCACGAGTGAAGTGTGAGCATTCAAAGCAGAATTTGACCTTTAAAATTAAGAGGAATACCCAAAACTGTTCTGGACACATCATTTTCTGCAAGGAATGAAAATGATGTGGCTTTAGGAAGGGGAGGGGAGGGGAACGCTGCTTCTTTGCTGGACTCCCTCACCTGCTCGCGGACTACTGAACAGATACTGACTCCAGGCTGGGCTCAGCCTCTCCAGAGAGAGCCGTGAGCAAATGCTTATATTCCGGAATGGCTGATCCTGTTGGAGCACGTGAGTCAGAGCTGTAACGCCTGGGTTCTGGCTCACACTCTCAGAATAAAAAGACGGCCTATTGAATAAGCATGAAAATGGTATTTTCTTTCAAAGCATGCTACTTTCCTCTCTGTTTTGCAAAGGACATGTACTCTGCCTCCCCTCATTACCTTTGAAAGTATTTTAGGAATTTCTTGTGACCCTGGCCTTCTGCTCAGAACAGGCTGGATGCGTCATGCAGCAGACGAGCGCCTGCAGCCCCTCCGGCGGCCTGTTTTGACTATCATGCAATTCGCCCTGAATTTACGTTTTCTTTCCAGACTGAACGTGGGCTTCCTGAGCCAGGAGTGACGTCCCACCCAGGCCTCCAGCACCCACAAACCTAGCGCCTGCCACACGGACGGGCCTCCCGAGTCACCCGCCACGCGTTCAGAAGTAACGCAGCTTCAAAATCTCTCTCTGGCTTCGGTAAGAAAGTACAACTCAACTTTTATCAACTTAGGTGGTTGAGTACTTTAGTGCTAACTTTGTTTTCAAGGACTTGAAGTGCATCAGGTTTTGAAAGAAATATATACACTACAAACACAAAAGGAATAGATTTTGGATCTTGAAGAAAAGGAGCCTCAAGATCACAAGTAACTGAACTCCTGTCACAATAATGTAGGAATGACGTCCTGACTCGAGGATACGGAGATACTCTAAACCGGTCGCCTTCACAAAGCCGAGATCCAACTCCGTCAGAACTGAACAGTTTCCTGACATACTCTCGTGTTTAGTGTGCCAGCTAATGGGGGCGTTTGCGGATTCGCGGCTACCTGACCCTGCGGACATATTCTTGTTCCCACAGTCGGAATCCTGATCAACAGTGACAGTGGGTGGAGATGGCGTTCACCATCTGGCGATGTCGCCCGGGCTGACCCGCAGTGACCGCGACTGACTAAGACACCGACCGCCTACGATTTTAGGGAGCTCATCTAGTTTTGTTCATACATGAAGAGCTTGTTTCCCCCTTACGTCTGTGAGGCAGCTTTAAGTAAACATTTCTGTAGTTTATGGAAATAAGGAAACACATAATCTACTAAAATTATAATTCCTCACAAAAGCTTCCAGTCGTTTTTGGATCTTTGATCCTGTTCGGCTTTACTGAATGGTAACAGTCTCACCATTTTAAAATAATAAACCAAACAGTTTTCCTTTTATTTATAATATTCACAATAATATTATCATCAGGATACTAATGCTTGAGATATATATATATATAATCTCATATTTGCATTTTATTATCAAATTAAGTATGTTACCAAATATGATTACTTTATTTTACACTCTATTGGTGAACTACCTTTATTTTTGTCCTGATTGTAAAAGTAACATGAGCACTTTGTATTTTTTCCAAGGAACTTGAAGTCTCAATTTCCTCCAGCCCTTATACTACCACCATGAAGCCCGAAGATCAACGTGGCCTGGACAGCTCCTCTCTGAGCGGGTAGCGGTTCACTGAGTCTATGCTTAACGCCAACTGATTCTTTCTCCATACTGCTAGAGTTTTAAAGATCTGAGTCGGTAATTTTAGGTTATCAATTGTAAAACTGGATTTGATTGGGGTTAGTGGATTTGGTTCTCAGTGTTGCTTCAGGAAAATTCCAAAGCCACCACAACTTGTACTTGGAGAGCTGGGGGTGTCTCAGCCCGAGGAGCTTGTTTTCCATGCTAGGGAAACATGGTCTCGTAAAGAAATTTGACAAACTTGAAGCTTCCTTCAGGAATACCTCCATCTGAACATAGTTTTGGGCCAGATAAATGAATCTTCTGCAGTTTCAGGGGGCAGACTTTCCCCAGCAGCATCCCTGCGACCTCAGCCCTGGGTCACAGTGACAGGCCCTCTGTCCCTCTTTTCTCAGACGTGATTCTGAATGCACAGCGGAGGGAGGCTTGGGCAGGCACAGGGACTCGCAGCCAGTGAGTCTGAGTGCGAAGTGCCAGGATGCCGCCGGTGGACAGAAGTCTGTCCTGCCCCAGGGGACCCCACAGTCAGCGAGTGTCCTTCACACAGAAATGGGCACCGAGCACGCGTCAGCCATAGGGTGAGCCCAGTCACCACGGGCCCACAAATGGTTCAGAACACCTTTAAAATTTTAATTGTAAGCATGACATCAGAGCTTTACTGCAAACATTCGGAAAAACATGTGTTTTCCCTTTTTGAAGTTTAACTCAAAAGGAAAACGTCAGCACTAACTAGAAGTAAAACCCGCCTGGGAGCTGCTTCACGACTGGCACCTTTTCTCGCAGTAAACACTCCGCTAGGATAGCAGCAGCGGCCCGCGCCCGTACCTTGGTGAGGTCCTTGTAGAGCTCCGGGTAGAGCATGGCCATCTCCGGCTGCACGTCCTGGTCCAGCACGAGCGAGAACACCGGGAACATGGTGTAGAGAGTCGCGTACCTTCCAACCGAGAGGGGGGCGGATTAGCGGGAGGGGCGTGCGCCACGGTCAACACCCCTGCAGTCAGAGGCCGCAGTTTCAAACGCTCAGCAGCAAATTCAGGTATGATTTTTCCTAAAACTCAGTACTTGCCCTGCAGTATAATAACTTGGTCTGTGAGCCATAAATACTCACAAGAATCCATTTTTCTTTCTTAATTAAACTTTTTATTTGGAGGTCCCTGTAGACCCACAGGCAGGTGTAGGAAGTAAGAGAGATCCCGTGTGCCCTCGCCCTGGTTTGCCCGCGGTAGCATCTCGCAAACCTGCAGCCCAGTCTCACCGCCAGGGTGTCGGGGACACAGAACCGCCACCACCCCCGGGGCCCCCCGCTGCCCACCTCCCTCCCCCCCCGTAACCCCCCTGGCGAGGCTACACGCGTGCCTTTCCCCTGAGCCTGACTCCCGGGAGGCTGTTCCAGGTGTTGCTGCGGCCGCGCTCACCCCCGTGGCCGCTAGTCAGCACCTGCAGTTGGGGGCGGGCCCACCTCTGTAACCCGCTCGCTGAAACAAATAACGCAGCGATGAACACTCACCACACGGATCGTTCTGTGAGATCTTCCATTTATTCTAACAGGAGTGCCACCTGGGGTCATCAGCCCAAGAGTCTAGTTGTGGGGACACGGGCTGTGCCACCTGGCCTGGCTGGGCGCGTGCGGGGGGCCCTGCTTCTCTGCATCCCCTCCCCGTGTCCCCGACGGCTACTGACGGGGACGATCTTTGCGCGCGCTCACATGCCATCGACATCCTCTGGGGTGAAATGTCTGCTCGTGCCTCCTGCCTGTTTGCTAACTGGAGGCTCTCTTCCTGTTGGACCTTGAAAGTTCTCGGACGGGTGGTGTGTGCGTGTGCCCGTCATTCCTGAAGGAAGAGCTCGCTGCAGGCGGCCGTCTGCCCACACCGCTCCCTCCTGCCTGGTTCTGGGGCTGCTCTTCCCCCAGCTTGCCACCTTCATGCCGTTTGTCCTCTGTCTTCCTGAGTCTCCGTGTTGCACGTCTTGGTGTGGATGTCTCTGAATTCACCTATTTGGGAAGTTTTCAGCCATTCTTCCTCCTCCAGCCCAGCACCCCCGTCCTCCCTCTGGAGCCCCTGAGGCTCTGCTGGTCTCCAGGCTCTCGTGGTGCTCACAGGACCACCGTCCCGTGTCCTGTCCTCAGTGGGCCCTCTGCCCCGCTGTGGGTCAGGTCCGTGTCACGGTGGGCTTGGTGGTCAGTTTCCATTTGGTTCTACTTTGTATTTCTAAGCGGACACGTTTCATCTTTGTCCCGCATGTTCCTGCTGCTCATTAAAGTACATCCATGTGGCGGCCTTAACACCGTGTCGCACAATTCCAACCCCAACGGCACCTCGGGGCTGGCGTCTATTGTCTTCTTGGCGAACTCTGACACCTTCCTGGTTCTGGGCGTGGCGAGTGATTCTCTACTGAAACTTGACATCTGGGTGCCGCTGGGACGCTGGGTCTCCCGGCACTGCTCTGGGGGAAGGGGGCGCTGCTGCCGTACCCCAGGTTCCTCCCCGTGCGACACCGACGAGGGCGCTCCTTGCTGCTGGGTGTGTGGGGGGTCCCGGCTCCCCACTTGGCAGGGAGGTGGGGGTGGTGTTTCCATGGCGTTGGCTGGAGCAGAGTGGTTGCTGTCTGAACGCTGTGTGTCCGGTGGGCCAGGGCACGCGCGTGTCCCACCCGGCGGGCCAGGGCACCAGCGGGCCAGAGCACACGCGTGTCCCACCCGGCGGGCCAGGGCACACGCGTGTCCCACCCGGCGGGGCAGGGCACACGCGTGTCCCACTCGGCGGGCCAGGGCACACGCGTGTTCCATCGGCAGGCCAGGGCACACGCGTGTTCCATTTGCAGGCCAGAGCACATGCGTGTCCCATCTGGGACATCCGCAGGAGTTTGGCTGTGCTCCGCAGAGGGAATGAGGAAAAGTGCACCTATGCTGTCTTTCCTCAAGTAGGACTGGATTTCTTTTAAATGACGTTTTCACCTGTGAGAAAGCTGTGGCGTCGGGAAGGTACCCAGGGGCGGAGAACCAGGTGGGAAGCTCTACGTGTGAGCAGCAGTCTCCACGGTCACCGGTGCAGGCGGTGCTGCCCCGTCCAGGGCCGCGGGTCACGAAGGGCACACTGTGTCAGGGAGGGCATTTCAGCCTGCTTCCTCTCACTGTGCGCCCGTGGAAGCCCCCAAGGGCGGAAATCCACGTGCTTCAGAGTGGTCGGTCCTACATGAGGTTAAACAGGCTTACGGCCCAAATTTCCCTCCAAATTGTTTTTTCTTTTTTTTTTTTTAAAGATTTTATTTATTTATCTGTCAGAGAGAGAGAGAGCATGAACAGGGGGAGCGGCAGAGGGAGAAGCAGGCTCCAGGCTGAGCCGGAAGCCCGACCCTGGGATCATGACCTGAGCCGAAGGCAGATGCTTAACCGACTGAGCCACCCAGGCGCCCCTTTCTTCCAAATTTCTAACTTTGCCAATCTTCTCAGAACAACTCCCACCTGCTTAGAATGTGGAGGCTGAAAGGGCTGAAGAGCCTGGCAGAGCCCGGCTGATGGGCACCCGTCCCACGAGCGGTGGCCAGCCGTCACCCAAGTGAGCCCTGCAGCCAGCTGAGGTCGGCCTGTCCCCGAGGATACTGCTCAGAACGTGCAATGCTGACAGGTGTTGGGCAAAGAATGGGTTTGGTGCAACAAGGTCAGACCCGTTCCTGACCCAGCGTCCTGTGGAGACGTCCACTGGCTGACCCGCATGGTGAGCCTCTCAGGGGCTGTGATACGTGGGGTTTCCCCAGGACTTTGCCAAGGAGTGCTTCCTGGAGGGGAGGCCACAGCGCATGGCAGGGACTGTGCTGGGGGGGCCACGGCAGCCTCGCCGCGTCAGTGGCCCTTCCGAGCCAACGACATGAAGGAGGATAAAAACCTTGAAACACGTGGAGGCGAGTTCGTCAACGGCCCTGAGGCACTATAGCTGTATCTCAGGACATGACTCTGGTCTCGTTAGACTTTGATAAAAACATCACTTTCCTTCCCATCCACGTCCGACTGTTGTTTTCTAGGTGACGGCAAAACTGATTTTACGGTTTTCTGGTGAAGAAGTTTCAAGTAAAAGCACCTCTCCTCACTCCCACCAAATGCTGAAGAAAATGACAGATGCCTCACGTGATGGACACGCGGAGAAACCCCGAATGAAGCCAACATGAGCAGGAGCTTTAAAAGCACTCGGAGCTCCCGCTGAGGAGGGAAGAATCCAGTGAGGCCCACAACCGCGGCTTCACCGACCCGGGCTTTACCGCCTACGGAGTAATCACCACTGCCCCCGACGTTTTCCTCTGAATGTTTCAAATCCATAGTTTTAAAATGCGAAACAGTGTTTGCCGCCAGGGAAGCCGTGCGCTGGACAAACTTCAGATGCAGTAACGTCACGTGCAAATCCTAGGCCCTCCGAAGGTCATTCACGGGCGGGGTACTGGGAAGGCCGAGGCCACGGGGAACTGAACAGGGCTGGAGCTGTTTGTGCCTGTAGGGCCCCCCGGGCCGGCGCTCCCGCGGATGGCACAGAGCCGCTGGACAGCTGGCGGCCACGCGGCACAGCACCGGGCACAGCGCCGGTCACCCTGGAAGCCAGAGCCGAGGCCGTGACGGGAGCGCTCCCTGGGCCTGGCCCCTTAGGAACGGGGGCCGCAACGCAGAGCCGGTGTGCTGGATGCAGGAAGGCGCTGCTCCAGCTCCCCGGGGAAGAGCCCCGGCCAGGGAAACAGCAGGTGGGAAGGCCCAGGGCCCAGACCAAGGGCAGGCAGAGCGGCGCCTGCCTCTGCAAGTGGGTACTCAGGTGCGCCCGGCGTCGGTGGGGAGACCAGCCCGGGCTCCAGCGGACGCAGCTGCGGGAGTGGCAGGAAGCACCTGCCGCCGGCTTTGCCCCGGGACGCTGGCGACTTACGGCACCAACGTGTTTGGCAAAGCCTGACATGGCCCAGCCTGACGCTCTCCGTCTCTCATTCAAATTATCAGGAACCTTGGGATTTGGGGAGCTGTCCGCTAAAACGCATTCAGAAAGTGTACTTAAAACAGCTCCAAGGGGTGAAAGAGTTCGTGTTGTTCTTTGCAGCCCTGAAAAGACGCTCAATGCCACAGGAAGGCGGCCAGCCTGTCCGAGGCCGGCCCCGGGCTTTGTCCCCCAGCAGCCCCGTGGCCTCCAGCACGTTCCCAGGGTCCCTGGGCGCCTCCTTCCTTGCCCGTGTCACAGGGATGCTACGCCGACGGGATGAGCGCTCTGAACCGTGCAGGGAGCGCTGGTGTGACCCGCTGCTCTTTGCGAGCGTGAGCGCACACGGGCAACACACTGGCCGTCGGGAGGCACCACGTGGACTTCACGCCACGCCAACAGCCACACTGGTTTTATCTCCTGGCGTAAGGATGGGGGGAAGAGAAGTTCTAACTCATTCACCTCTAACAACACCGGAGGTTTGTAATTATAAACTGCATGCAAGCGGCAGTCTCTGACGTACTTTTCCAAGCCGCCGTGTGGCGACCTCCGAAGATGAGATCTCGTTACTGCTGACGAGACTGCCTGTGTCCACTCGGGTGTGTCGTGTCCCATCCTGGCACCCTGTGCCTGTGTGTCTGCTGCTGGTCATGTCCCCGGCACGACCCCCCGTGTCCCAGCCTCCCCGATCCCAGCCTGGGATGGGGCCACCACGGCGCCCAGGCGCCCCCCAGGGACACACACATTCTCCTGACAAAGCAACAGTAGGATGGTGAGGGGGTCCTGCTCCTGACACCCGGGTTCTTACTCTGAACACCGACTGTGTGTGGAGTTACTCAGACAACATTCTAGCAGCGTCTTTGGAAATGAGAAGTCCTCCCCGAACGAGGCTGCTAAGTTATGCACGAGTTGCACCACTTACCCCACCATGAGGAATCCCTGGTACAGAGGGACGGACGCGAAGTAGAAGACAGAAGAAAACACGGCCTTCAAGAGAGCAGAGCTCCTGTTAGTCCCGCGCCTGCCCTCCCCGCGGCTCCGCCCCGCCCTGGCCGCCGGGCTCCAATACCTGCATCGTGGAGATGATGAGGCCTCTGTGCATGACGAACTGGCCGAGCGCCGCCGACCTCTTGTAGCTGCTCCGCCCGTGCACCATGAGCAGCCGGCCGATGTGCTTGAACTGCGTGATGGAGAAGTCCGCGGCCAGGGAGGCCTGTCTGCCCTCCTGGAACAAGCACAGTGCCTTCTCGAAACAGGGCACACGCAGAGCAGGCGCCTCCAGAAGGGGCTTCTAGAACTCAGCCTCCACCGACTGAAGGTGGAAGCTGTCCCTACAGCCTCGGAGGGGACGGGCTGACGGGGCGTGTCAGGCGGCTGCCGGCCAGGATGGCAGGAGCCTGTCGGTATTACAGAAACGAGGCAGAGAAGCAAACCTGCCTTGAAGAGCGCCTTGGGGTCCCAAAACAGTGCCTGGCCACTTCCCAGAGCCGCGGGGGGTGCGCGAGGCGGGCGAGGAGAGCCCTTTCAAGGCTGTTACCTGACGCCGTCAGGCACCGGGAAGCACAGTGGCCGAGGGCAAGAGTGGAATCAGGCTCATTTCCACACAAGACAAACCCCAACCACGGCTCACAGTTGGCTGGGGACACAGATGTGCAAACATGAGCGAGAAGCTGGGGGTTCCAGGATGGCAAGAAAGGTGTGCAAGAGGGCTGGCGACACCTGAGCTGAGCCTGGCGGGGCGGGGACTGCAGGGCACTGGTCCCAGGCCTCCTGAAGAACGGCGAGGACGTGGGGACGTGGGGGTTTGGCAGTGACAGCCTCCGCGTCCCACCTCCACTTCCTAAGGGGTTGACGGGGCGGCTGGTTCGCCTGTGACCCGAGTGTGCAGCGCAGGGCCGGCGGGAAGCACGCAGACAACACGGTGACCAGAGGGCACACGTACCTTCCCTTCGATCCCAATGCCGCAGTCTGCTGCCTGGATCATGCTCACGTCATTTCCTCCATCACCTGGGGGCACAGAAATGGGAGATGACACAAACATCGAGACCCCATCCTGGCCTCTCTTCCACCAGGAGAAGCTGTCTCAAAACCCCCAGTCGAAATCCACCTGCTGTTAAGACGACACACGGCGCTCCGAGCGGCCCTGCTGACGGAGCGGGCCGGGCACTCACCGATGGCGCAGGTACGTCTCCCCGCGTGCCGCTGCAGCAGCTTCACGATGTGGGCTTTCTGGGTGGGCGAGCAGCGGCAGCACACCACGGCCGGGCACTGGCAGGCCAGCTCCACGAGCTCGTGCTCATAGTACTTGAGGCAGACCTGCGAGACACAGCCTCTGAGCACCTGCCGCCCGCCACGGTCTGCGGGCCACGAGGAGCAGAGCGGGGAGAACGCAGCAGCCTCGTGCCGGCACGCGGGCACACGCCGCCTGCGTGCTCTTCCCAGCGCACGGCCGCCCTGCCTGGCTGGCGACTCAGGGCTCGCAGGCACGCAGAGGAGGCAGGGGTGAGGTGGGAGGGCCGGTGTCCAGGCCCTACGGAAGGAGCGGGGCACCTGCACAGACAACCGTGCGTGTGGATGGGCAGCGTGTGGTGGTCAGGGTCCAGGCAGGGCCGGGCAGCCGGGGCCGGGGTGGGGGGACGACTCATGTCACCCTGAGCATCACCACGGCCCACTGCGGCTCTGCACGCGGCTGGTGGATGCCACCCTGCTTGCGTGACCGAGGTGGGGGATCCCACCACAGACAGCTTCCCGCTTGGTCTTTGTCTCTTTTCAGGTGATTTCAGCCCCACCTTGGCTAAACAAGATCTTTAATATAAAATACTCTGTTTCCATCCTAAGTCTCCAACTTGGTTGGCAAAATAAAACCCCCTTAACGTTGCCTTAGACTGTGGGGCCCCCTCGTGTGCGGGATATCCTGTCAGAGACCCGGGTTCTGAGGCCCCACGGAGCCAACCACCCCCGACCGTGGGCTGTGTGTCCTAGGACGGCTGGTGCGCTGCGCCCGCTCTGGACCGGTGCTCCCCCAACCCCGCAGGTGGGACCGGGACAGCAGAGGACTGCATGCCCGGGTGCCTACGGGTCTGCGGCCACCTCCATCTTCTCTTCTCTTGTTCTCTGGTGGCCAACAGCTCGTGGCCACCCCTCCGACCCCCTGGGACCTCAGGGCCTCGTCCCTGTAGGACGTCCTCGCACCAACTGGATCTTACTTCCTCTGCCAGTCTTCCCTTTGCTCCAGCTTTTGTGTTCACGTTATTTTGCCCCGACAGCCCGCGTGCACTTCCTGCTCCACGTCTCAACCCTCTTCAGGGCTCGTCAGGATAGGACACAAAGTGAGTGCCAGGTGGTCAGGACACTGCTCCCAGGCGACGGCGTCGCCCTCAGACACTTACAATCCAAGTCAGTTCAAAAACTTCGTTAGTAAGACAGGATAAAACACGGCCCACACCTGCAAGCTCTAGTTCAGACCCATGAAACTGCACACCGTCGGATCAATTACAACAAGTTCTTCCGACAGGCAGGCCGGCGCGTGTCTTGGTCTCCCACCGCGCCAAGAACCCGCGTCACTAACGGCGGCCCGTGAAGACATGACGTGCGCCGTGTGCAGGGCAGAAGGCCAAGGCGTCTCAGCCAACCTCCGGAGTGCAGAGTGCATGGGGGCCACCGTCAGATGGCCACGCGCAGGGCCGACGGGAGGCTTCATGCGCTTTCCCCTAAAACCTGGGACGGTGAGCTCCGGCCCCCGCCAGCAGGTACTGGGTGGATGAAGAAGCAGGGACAGAGGACCACCGAGATGACAGACGGAAGCCCCGGAAGACCCAGACACAGAAACGGAAGACGGTGCTTTTGGGGAGCAGGACCGGTGGAGGGAGGGGCAGGCAGGGAGCGCTTCCACCATCAGGTTTTCTGTGTTGACTGATTATGTGTATCTCTGGTGGGGACCAAAGTAGCAAGGAGAGTTAATTAAAAATACATACTCATAAAAGATGGTGCATTTAACACAAGGAGCTACTTCTGCTCCTTCACAAACCACACGGACAGAACTGTAAAGGAGATTTTTAAAAAGACATGCGTGTCTAAGGCGGGCCCGGGGGCAGGAGGAGTGCACGTTTGGGCGCTGGGAAGCAGAGGGACACTGCTCCGCGACCCGGCAGCTGGGAAATCCTCTGAGCCAACAGCGGCACAGCTGAGGATCAGGTGAGGCCCAGGGGCCACAGTGCTGGATGCCCCGGGCGGAGGGTCCAGGCGGCGCCAGCCCATGGCCAGGCACACACAGCCACCCGAGGTGAGGCTGCGGCTGCCGCACCTCCTGCCCCAGCACAGACGGGGCTGACCCCTGGGGAAGGCCCGTAGGGAGGCGGGAGGACAGGTGAAGGGAAAGAGGTCAGGGAGTTGGGGCACGGGCTCCGGGGCTCCGGAACCCGGCTCAGCCCCTCCTGCAGGGCCGCAAGCCCGTTTCCTGTGTCCCACGACCCACTCTTGGAAATCCTGGTTTGGGCACATTTAGGTCAAGATAGCGGGTGCCACAGTCCAGACTCCAAGGGGAGCTGTGCTACTAACAATGAGCATGAGGCCTAGCGCCGAAAAATAGGTCAGCCTCGAACATCGTAAGGACACAGTCACCCCTCTGGTATTGCCATGACAGTTCTTCAGGCTATAAAGGCTCATGAGACTTGCATAACCACCGCCTGGAGAGTAATAACTGAAAAAGTCCATCTGACTCAGAAAACCCTTGGCCCACGGGCGGAAAAAGCAGACAGGTGCTCGGCCGGAGAGCAGCCTCACTCCCAGGGACACAGACGGACAGACAGACAGGTGCTCGGCCGGAGAGCGGCCTCACCCCCAGGGACACAGACGGACAGACAGACAGGTGCTCGGTCGGAGAGCGGCCTCACCCCCAGGGACACAGACGGACAGACAGACAGGTGCTCGGTCGGAGAGCGGCCTCACCCCCAGGGACACAGACGGACAGACAGACAGGTGCTCGGTCGGAGAGCGGCCTCACCCCCAGGGACACAGACGGACAGACAGACAGGTGCTCGGTCGGAGAGCGGCCTCACCCCCAGGGACACAGACGGACAGACAGACAGGTGCTCGGTCGGAGAGCGGCCTCACCCCCAGGGGCACAGACGGACAGACAGACAGGTGCTCGGTCGGAGAGCGGCCTCACCCCCAGGGGCACAGACGGACAGACAGACAGGTGCTCGGTCGGAGACCGGCCTCACCCCCAGGGGCACAGACGGACAGACAGACAGGTGCTCGGTCGGAGACCGGCCTCACCCCCAGGGACACAGACGGACAGACAGACAGGTGCTCGGTCGGAGACCGGCCTCACCCCCAGGGGCACAGACGGACAGACAGACTGGTGCTCGGTCGGAGACCGGCCTCACCCCCAGGGGCACAGACGGACAGACAGACTGGTGCTCGGTCGGAGAGCAGCCTCACCCCCAGGGACACAGACGGACAGACAGACAGGTGCTCGGTTGGAGACCGGCCTCACCCCCAGGGACACAGACGGACAGACAGACAGGTGCTTGGTCGGAGACCAGCCTCACCTCCAGGGAGTCCCCAGATATGACCAGTGCACAATCATGCTTCCTTCGAAAGGCGTTAAGCTCCAAGTGGGCCTCTCCCCGACTGGTTACCTCCACAAAAGGGAGAAAAGCACCCAAATTACAGTGTTATCTAAATCAGAGGTGCAAACAGCCCTTATTTATGAATCACAGTGAAATCTTCAGACACATTATTCAAAATCAAAAGGTGCTTTACACAGTCCAGTCCTGTAGCAAAGCGCTCTTCCGAATCTCTCTTACGGTGCCAGGAATAAATACCTACTTGCTTAACACCGACTGTTTCCCAATTCGTGACAACTCCAAGCAGGACACAGTTACCGTGAGACAAAGTGCCCCGAGGTGGCTCATCAGGAGATAAGAGGACAGGGGACCCAGGCGCTGAGAGCTGTGCCATGAGGGCGGCATCCAGCTGTCTGCGGGGTATTCCCCTCTGGCACTTTCACAGGGTAGCCATGTGCTGGGGGGTGACTGTCAGCAGTAGGGACACAGTTCTTTAGACACTTCTGTGCGCCCACCGCCAGAGCCCAGGCTGCCCACGCAGTGGCCGTGGTCTCAAGCCCAGGCTTCAGCTGAACATGCCCCTTTCTGTAAATGCCATGTGACGCAGAATGTTTATATGAAATGCTTCTGCTCTCTCTGCCACGGGTTTCAACTTTCTCTGTTAGTTCAAGCAAAAAACACTCGAAGGATTAAACAATCTAAAAGTAAAATTCTTGAAATACTGTTAATTTTAGAATGAAAGCATTTCAGAAAGCACCATACTGGATTCTGACATTTTTTCTGCAGGGATTTTTATGGGGCATACAAGAAATGCTATATGGCAGGACTAAGAAGTTTCACGTGGTCCAAATTAATCTCAGACTCCTCTTTAGATAGGTAGGCTTTACTGTGGAAATTTCAATCTGTGCAGTTGTAAACATTGAAAAGTCAATTGAAAAGTCAACAAAAATTGATCTAAAGTTTTATCAGAATCATTAATAATTTAATTGCAAATAGTCATCTGCAGGGCCTAATTTGCCATTCTGATGCTTTGAAACAAATGACATTTACATGTAAATTATATTCAAATCACTATTTCCGTAGGTCCAAGTGCTTCCTTCAGAGCAGATGCAGATGGACCGTGTCTGCTCACCACATCAATCAAGACCTAGGAGATTGCATTTTTGTTTGAATTACAAACATTAGTCATAAGTAATACAGTAAAAACAAAAACTTTAGACCATTTTTACTAATTTTCTTTGAGCTAATTAAACAACATTTCACTTGAAAATGATAGATTAAAAACACATTCCTATTAATGGGTGTAGCTACTACAAAAATGTAATTTTTATCAACATACACTTTGTAAATGGAACGGAAAACGATGGCGGTATGTCTATTCTAAAATAGATACTTGGTTGATAAATAAATCCACTGTACAACAGAAAAACACTTCTGAAATTAGATCTTGTTTCACTCCATCACAATGTAGCTTTTTCATCCCATGCAATGTGAGCAGCTAACAGAAACCTATTCGCAATGTTTTTATAAATTCAGCAAGAAAATTACAATATTTCTCTTCTTTAGTAATTACTAAATATTTGCACATATATTCTCACAAATCCAACAAGTTTTGATTGTGAGATAAAACATTTAATAGTCAAAGTGCTTTTCGACATATACTCACTGGTCTGAAAATGTGAATGTCTTGTGTTCTAGACACCAAATGTGAGCTTTTGGCGATGCATGTCGCGGTCTCGAGTTTATCACCTGTTAGCATCCATATCTAGGGGACAAGTGAAGATGGAGAACTCTCAGAAGCGTCCATTCCTGAACACACACTTGCACACCCATGTTCACAGCACGACTATTCACACCAGCCAAACCACAGGAGCAACCCAGTGTCCACTGACAGACGGACAGGTAAGAGTGCGGCATGCATGCCGTGGAACAGTACTCAGCCCTGAAAAGGGGGGATTATCCTGGCACTGCTGGGACATGGATGGGCCTGGAGGACGCTGAGCTCAGTGAAGGGAGCCCGCCACCCGCAGGCAAAGGCTGTGGGGCTGCACTGGTAGGAGGGCCGTCGACGAGGCGCACCCACCGAGACAGAAGGCAGATGTGGGCGCCAGGGCTGGGGGAGCGCAGCGGAGTTAGTGTTTCGTGGGGACAGAGGTTCAGGTTTACACGTTCTGGAGACATGCGGTGGGGACAGCTGCACAGCAGTGCGAATGTACTTCGTGATGATGAGCTGTGCACTTAGAAATGGTTAAGATGATAAATGCTACATTATGTACATTTAACCACAATAAAGAAAAGTCTGTTGACTTATTTAGCTAAACCTTGGAGGAGCAAAATGATGTTAGACGTAGCAGCTGAGATGTGAAGGCACGTGAATGACGGGGGTTTAGGAACCTCAGGCCGAGGCTACGGAGATGCCCGCACACACCCAAAGGGCAAGGCTCACCCGGCCCCGCGAGCCACACGAGCAGCCCGAGGACACATGGGGTCATGGGCCGCAGAGCGAGGAGCGCCCTAGAGACCCTTAGTCCAACTTGCTAATTTCTCAATTGGAAACTGAGGTTCAAAAAGGGGAAACCGTTAAGCCAAAAGTTGTTTCTATCAAATAAAACAGGGCACATACTACTTTTACTTCATGTATTATGTATATAAGCATATCGCTAGACCACAAAGAGAACAAAACCAGACATTTGACATATGACAGGACGGTTCACACGCATATTTCATGTAATAGCAACATACAGCGCTCTCTCTCTGACACCTGGTCTTCTCAGACGTCTAGCGTATCATATATAAATACGCATTTTTGGACACAGGAAACAAAAACTCATGGCATACTGATATTTTGCTCAGGCATCATCTGCTTGTGGCTCTTCTCAGTGTTTGAGGACTTGTGCTTTTTATTTCGCACAACTAATACCTTATTGAGCCTGGGCCTCAGGTTATGACACATCGTTAAGACAAACCTGGGAACAATTCACGCTAGACAGCAAGAGCGACCACCCCTGGTGAAGCTGTGACAGGCTCAGGGGCACGTGTGACCTGCAGAACCGCCACCTGACCTCACATCCTCACGCTCCGTGAACGGATGGAGGGTCCCCTTCTTTAGACGGGAGACGTGAAGGAAGAAGGGCAGGACCCCACACACTTAGGGTTTAGCAATCAATCAATAGAAATACCCAGACCGTGCGCACCAAGAGCACCCGCGGCTTCAGCGCACGCAGCTGGGGGACGGAGGGACGCAAGTGTATGAAATACCGTGGAAAACGAGCAAGTGCCCTGGCCGCGGCCCTCACACTCCTCTTCACCCAAGTGACGGCTGCGCACCATAATCAGCACAAAGCCTGAGTCTGAACTGCTCTTGTGATTCTGAAGCCAGATGCGCCTCCTGCCGGGTTGCTGTCCTGCATGGAAGGGGGTCTCCTCTCCCACCCAGACCCCTGCAGGCAAAGGCGCACCCGCTGTGCGCACTCGGCGCCTCCGTCAGAACCCACTGCGTGCGTTTCGGCTGCAGCCCCAGGCAGCTTTCCCTCCGACACCATCCTTCCTTTCTGTCGCTCTAGTCGAGCTATTCACTAGTTTTTCTCTGAAACTCGAGCTGGATTGTTTTCATTCTCCAACACGAGGCCCCAATCCTCAGGGCAGCCTCGGAATAAATTTTCTCTCCCATCTGTAACTGAACTTTGGCCTTTAATGGCACATAAGGTCAGAAAGCAGTTCCCTGAAAGCTAAAGCGTACAGCACAATGCTAATTTCCCTGGATGTGAAGGGGACAAACCAGTACGAAAATGGCAGGACAGAAGGCCAGCAGGTGGACACTCAGCCTCAAGTCACAGGGCCTACGGGGACCCCAGCAACGAGAGCAAAATGAGCCGATACAGCGGAGCTGAGGGACCCTCGCGGTAACATCTGGTTGTGAGCAGAAAGCTCTAGAGCATGAGGGAAGCACATCCTGCGTGAGAGCCAAGGTCTTCCGAGGCCTGGATTGTCCTGAGCTCACACCTGATGGATGCCCAAGGCCACAAAACTCTCGAGGGACAAAGCTGGGTGGTGGGTGAGTCTGAGACCCTGGTGGGCAGGAATGGGGCAGGGTTGGGGCAGGGCGGGGCAGAGAAAGGCAGGGGGGACTGCTGCTAGTGACAGGATGATTTGGGCATCCTCTGGGGCAAGTGGCAGGTGGAGGTCCCAGGCGACTTTCGGGGGCGCTGGCCTGGGTGAGGCTGGTCCGGGGGACATCCCAGGAGGAGGAAGCTGGCCGGCGCGTCCAGGACAGCAGCAGTCCGTCGCGAGGGCCGGCACCGTACCTTGATGCCCGCGTTCCGCAGCATCTCCAGGGTGGGCCTCACGTCGGCCTGCAGCTGGTCTTCCACCCCCGTGAGGCACAGCAGCTCCATCTCCCGCTCCAGACTCTCCACCACCGCAGCCACCTTGAGCGCCCTGTCGTGGATGCTCAGCTTGGCCTGACTGTAGCGGCTCTGAGGACAGACGGGGGGTGCGGGTCACCCCGGGGCACGTGGGGGCACGGAAATCTGCCCCATCCCAGAAGCCTGTCTGCGTCGGGGACACACCCCTTTCCCAGCAGACTGCAGGAGACGGCCCGGTGCTCCGGGGCAGCCAGGCTGCTCCAGGTTGTGTGCGTGTCCACACCAGCAGCTCGCACCCACGTCAACGGGGACGTGCCTGAGGGGTGGATGCCCATGGGGCAGAAGGGGCTGGACAGTCGGCTCACCTCGAAGTCCTGGTACTGCTCTTCTGTCAGCGCCCTCTTGGCGACCACGAGGGTGCGCAGACCTTCCCGGGCCATGTTTCCACACTGGAAAAGGAGATGCAGGTCACATGCGACCCCCAGGTGCTGACCGCGATGGGGACAGGCACCTGTGGCGCTCGCCGATACTGCGCCGTGGTCAGGGCGCTGCCCCCCCGGGTCCGTCACTGCGCCTGAAGCTACCCACAGTTTCTCAGTGCGCCTCCTCCCGCCGAGGTTTGGTGGAGCACGCGCGGGGCACATGGCTCATCCCGCGGACATGCCCTGTGATCACAGCCCCGCTGGAAGGATGGCTCGGCTCCCCTAATCTCCGCGGGCGGGCGGGCGGGCACGGGGCAGCTCTCAGACAACAAGCACGCTGCTTTCCCACATTCGACAAGACTTTTCAAAAACGGTCTCACGAGCAAGGTCTACACCAGGCTGTACACAGCAGCACGAGAAGTGTGGATGCTCGGTGCCGGGGTGGGAGGGGCACGGTGTGCAAGAGGGAAGGCCTCACGTGGCAGTGCAGTGGGGGGAGGGGAAGACCCCGAGGGTCCTTGGGCTTCATGCTGGGGTCTGGATCCTCTCCTGCAGGCAAGTGGCCCGTAGCGAGGTCTGAGGCCCAGGCGTGCATTAGGAAACAAGAAGTGGAAATGCATTCAACAAGTATGTGGAAAGATATCAACTCCACTCACAGAGAATGCACCAAAATACCCGTATTTTTCAGCCGTTAGAGGAAAAACTAGGCAGTTTTAGTTGATGAAGGGGGAGAGAAACAGCCTGATTCTAGGCTGCTTACAGGACTGGTGCCAACCTGCTGGCAGGTAATGGGCTGGCGCTCTGCCCCGCACTCGCAGAGGAGGCTCGCCTGGGCTCCTTGGTGGCCGGCGGCCACGGGGCCACTCCGGGGACAGGGCCCGGAAGCTCTCCGCTCATGCGCACACACTGACGGGCGCCGAGGAGCCTCGCCCGAGGTGGTGCACACAGCGGTACCGTGCCGGCAGAGGCCGAGGCACACGCCGGTTCTTCGGAGCCCTGGGCCCCCGGCGCCGCTGCCTCCCGTGACGGTGCGTTCTCCCTCTCGGGCTGCACTGATGGGGCGCTGCCGCACGCGTCAAGCCTGCTGAGGCCCTCACAACGCGTGCCGCGGAAACGTGTGAGCGCCGTCTCTGCGGGCCGGGAGCAGCCCTGCGCGGCGGGCAGCTGTCTCACCCCCAACATAAGCCTCTCCGGGGCACCGCGAGGGCCGGGGAGGAGGACGCGTGCAGAGGGCCAAGCATCCTGGGCTGGTCACCGTCCTCAGACTCCGAGGTGAGCCAAACAGGACTGTGTCCCCGGCGCCCATGTCCCAGAGGGCCCCCAAGTGAAGAGGAGGAAGAAACAGGGAGAGAAAGAGTCCCGGGGAGAAGACACAGTGGGGCCCCAAGGGAGGCCCTGGCTGCCCGGCCGGTGGGGACAGACACACACACACACAGGAAGTCTGATGACCCGGAGCTGCCCGGGGTATGCCCAAGCTGAGAACGTCAACAGCAGTATTTCAGAATGATGGTTTTCATGAAAAACAAAGTTTAAAAAACGTGAACGCTAAGCTATACCATTCTCTGAAGCCACAGTGTCTACACATTAGGAATACTACCACCAACTAGCCAAGGCTTATCCAGGCTGTGGGCGGCTCCTGAGAGCCCCTTCAGCTCTTTCTTGTTGATTCTTAAGTCTCAGACTCCGAGGAACTATTTCACATTCGGACTTTAAAGCCCCCAAATGCAGCACGGGCAGCCGGTTCTGGCAGATGGTGTAGAGAGCCACGGTGGTCAGTGTGCTCTGGACGTGGGAGTCTTTCAGGGCCGTGGCGGGGGCTCCAGCCTGGACCACAGCCCTGCGGTGCAGGTGTTCTGGGCAAGGCTGCTGCCAGGACCCCCAGAGACAGAAGGAGGGTCTTCTGAAGCACTTTTAGCAAACACCAAGGGGCACGGGACTTTACATTAGAGCCAGACAACAGCCAATCAAAATCGGTGTTTCCCGAGTACACTTCAAGATGCACACCAGATGCTGGAGTCACGCATCTAAGCAAATACGTGCCAAACAAACCAATGAGCTGCTTTTTTGTTAATGACAAGGAGATGGAGTGACTAGGAAGCTCGGACATGCAGCGCGTCCCCCGCGTATGCGGGCGTGGACGGGCAGACGGCCACTGAGGGAGCCGTGACCTGGAGCGTCCCAGCTGCCACGCACTGAGAATCAGAGGCCTGAGCGGAAACGCCACGCCCCCAGACTGACCGACCGTCCAGACACGACTCTGCACACGACTCTGCCTGCCCGGCCACGTGCCCAGACCTCCTCCCCCGCCGTCCCTGGGGGCAAAGGCTGGTGCTTGCACATACCTGCACCTCTCTCGAGGCGGGGCGCTCGGGTCTAACCAAGCTCACCCCTACTACACCTGCCTGCAGAATGTTAAAATCTCTGCAAACACAGAGTATAAACTACTCCTTCCTTCTGAAATCCTAACCGTCTGGCTGACAAGGGCTGCAGCACGCAGACCTGCCCAGCTCCCATCTCACACACACTTGGGGACAGCAGAGCGCTAGTCCCTGCACCCCCTCACGCCGTCCCCGGTCCCCGGTCCCGACCCGCGCCACACACCTGCACGAAGAGCAAGGAGGCCGAGTGCCCGAGCACCTCTCGCATCCGGGACCTGGTCACTCCACGTCTGCGCACAGTGAGGGTTTTACAGAATTGGCTCTGGGACGTGCTGAGTAAAGTGCTGGTGGCATGTGTTTGTTTTAATTCGTGGAGAATAAAAGTTTATAGTCAAGAATCCAACGTGGGGAGCTTGCTTGAGACAGAGGAGCTCCGTGCACGCTCAGGCTCCCAGAACACGCTGGGTTTTTTGTGTTTGTGTTTGTGTTAAATAAGGTAAAGGCTTTCAGACTAATAGTATTCCAGCAAAGACATGCGTGGAGGATCAAAAGATTCATCTAAGGGAAGAAAATGTAACGCTGGGAAAATAAATGCACAAAGGATTTTTAATAAAGTTATCTTTGTGAAAAACAATCTGACATTATCTGTCTGTTGCAAGACATTTATTGATTTGACCTCAAAAAGCTAAATAAATTAAACAAGTATTTTATAATTAATTACACATCATTATGACCAAAAGTAATTTTTATGGCATTTTACTAGGTCTTCAGGGAATTTAATTTATTCATGTGCCTGATTAAATCCAAGTGCCTGAAGGAGCTATTGATTCATATTGCCAATACTGCTGTGGACGTGGGGGTGCGTGCGGCCCCCACCCTGACCGACCGTGCCTGCGCCACGACGGGGTGACCCGTACGTAGGACAGAGGTTCAGTTTTACTCTGAAATCCAACTTTTCTGTTAACACAGAAACAAACAGACAATAAAATAACCTCAAGAGGCTAAATATAAATCCTATCTCTTCAGGGAGAATTTGATGAAATGTAGGATTGATCATATTTGTATCCTTTTTTCTATTTTTACAGTGAATCCTACACACAAATTAGAATGACATTAAAATCCTAATTAAAATCTTGCAAATAACATAGGTTACAAAATAAATATATTACAATATAACTTTGGTTGTATATGTAATATTATTTTAGAATTTTTAGTGAATGATTAGTAATGCTATCTTTTCACTAATATGAACAAAATATTATTAATAAGGACCTACTTATATATCTACACGCAGTCACACAAAAACCAAAAACAGTAGTTGTTTATACAGAAAGTAAGCTATTTATAATTAAATAGAACTCCTGTCCTTCCTACTTCACGAAGTTGACAGGAACCGGGATCACTTAAAGTAACATGGTGGAAAAGCAATACCGTCTGGTTAAGAGGTGGTGTCGTATCTCCCCCAGGGACGGCGTGCACCGTGTGCAGGGCGGCAGGCGCAGCTTACCTCCTCCTCCAGCCAGTCGTTGTACTGCACGATGGAGGACATGGCCACGTCGGCCCCCTTCATGTAGAAGGTGATTTCTGCAGTGGACTCGTCCTGGGACAGAAGGAAACACAGGCACATTCAGGCCACGCTGCTGCCGGGAGTAACGGCCGCGTGAACAGAAACCCACCAGGGAACGCAGTTCTCCCTGAACCTATCTGCAGTGAGCTACCCAAATAGTTTTCTACGCAGGGCAACGTCCGCCCCTGGATGTTCAGGCAGACAAGACCAAGAACATAAATGCAGATCCTGAGATGTTGTGCTGAGGTTGTGGAAACAAAGTCCGACTGCAAGGTAAAGGTTAATTCTCTCAAATGTTCACTGCTTCATTGATAAGCTTTCCTTGGTTAGCCAACTTCCAAGATATGTTTCTGGTATTTGCTAAGAAAATTTAATAGAGATGCACGTCAGCAACTCTGTCGTCATGAATCATTCCCCAGCACAGCTCCTTGGCATGCTGCTGCTGTTGGAAACAAAACAGACAGCTTTAGCTGATTTCAAAAATTAATCGCTAACACCTTTTACTTGCTCTGCCTTTGTCGTCTTAGAAGAGTTACCTTAAATCACTACCGCTGGGGCCTCACTAGCTTCTCAGTATAAATTCTTAGTTTAGATCTGATTTCAAAAATGAGCAAGAAGCACAAATCGTTTGAACGAGCAGTGAAAGAGAAACACCCTGAGTCTCTAGCATGGTGTGTACAGCGAGCCACGCGCAAGCCCGAGGGAACGCGAGCGGCAAGTCTACCCGGATGATGACCCCCATGCGCTTGCTCTCCGAGGTGAACGGGAACATCTGCAGGATGCAGTAGGTCAGGATCTGGCCACTGGGGGTCCTCAGCTGCATGGAGGCGAGGTCTCTGCTGACCAGGGTGAGGCCGACGCTCTCCGTCCACTGCACCAGGGCCACCTGCGGGAGACCAGCGAGACGTGAGGCCACGCGCTCCGCAGGAAGGGAAGCAACAGGCGAGCGGTGGGACAGCTCGCCCACACCAGCCGCTTCCAAGGCCTCCACAAGAGCGCTGCGGGGGCTGTGACCGCGTCGGGCACTTCGTTAACAACATTAAGGCTAAAGGACCAGCGCTGTGAGAGCCCCTGGTCGCACCTTCCAGCAGAACAGCCATTACTGATCACGCTTCTGGGGCTAGTGTGTTTACGTGCTGCCCAGAGGCCGGCTGCTAAGATCCGGACGGAGCGCCGCTGCCAGGGACGCCCAGCCCCCCAAGTGTTTCCGGGGGCCTCGCAACGCCACGTCCCTCGTGTTTTCCTGCTCTTCCTAAAATAAGAGCTGAGCGGGTGACTGAGGACAGCGCACGGGTCACCTGAACGTCTGAGAAGTCGGAGCCCAGCTGCCCTGGGCACGGAACCCTGCTGGCCTCTTCCGTCACGGGGAGAACGCAGCGCATGCTGTTCTGGATCTGAAGGACCAAACCTCCCTGGCAGCACGCAAACACGGAAGTGCTCTCATTTATGGTTATTTAGTGTTCACTATTAGGATGTGAGAATCATGAACAGAAGAATAATTTTCAAGGTTAATTTACGAACAGTATTTTCATGACAGTGTTTTCTGGAAAAAAATCAGTTTGCCTTTAAAAGCCATCTCAGGACAAGAGATTCCCCAGTTGGCACGAGGTCTGCTGACCCCACGCTCAGCAAGGACGGCCACACACGCAGAAGGCAGCACTCGTCCTGCCCCCCCTGCCCAGCTCCCCCTTGGGGGCCAGCGCCGGGCCTCCTGTGACGGTCTCTCCCTGGCCGAGCGCCGCATCCTTGCTTGCGATTTTATTCCCCGCCCACGCGTCCAGCACTCAACCCAGGGTTGCAGAAATCAAGTCCTTCAGTAGCATCGTGGGTTCTGTCTGGTGAGCAGAACTTTACTGCTGAGCCTCAGCGTCCACCGCCAAGTCATGTGAGGACAGGCTGCGATAAGGCTCGGCAGCTCTGGCTTCGAGGCGGGACCGCTCAGGTCACCCCCCATCCCCGTTCCTCATCTGTACGGTGGTGGCGGCCGGGCCACCTCGCAGGACCCCACGCACGTGAAAGTCACCAGGGACGCTCAGCACATCTGGGTCGATGTTAGGGTTCTACCCTTCATCCTCTCTCACAGATGCCATCCGAGATGTCCCCAGCAACGCCACGAAGGCCAGGAATCCCTTTTAAAGTGGGGCTTTCTAGGTAGTTCCCGCAGTTCTAACTACCGGAAGGTTCCAGCACAACCGTCAACCGAGGGTGAGGAGATGCTTGCTGTTTTTAATGCTTCCACCTTGACCCAGTGCCACCCCGTGGAGGCCGGGAGCATCCGAAGATAATAAGGTAGGAAAAATTGAAGTGAAATATTTCCTAGGACTACAGAGAGGTTTCGTGGGCTGCGGATGTTCTGAACACAGCTGAGGGCATTACCCTGCATCATTCTGGGCCCTGCTGGCAGGAACAATCACGGGACACCGGAAACGGCCACGCTCCACGGGGCTGGCTGTAAAGGGATCCCCAACAGACCACTCGGTCTCCTTTACTGGGGAGCCTTTATTTCCCCAGTTGTGAGCACCTCGCAAAGGAACCAAACAGACACGTATGGCTACTGTTCTAGGACAGTAAAGACATATTTATACAGTTTACAATTTCACTTCATTTTATAAATACTCAATGCATCAGAATTCACCTGGCAGAAATTTCTCATCTAAAAAGTTTGCATAGGGAGTAAGCCCATAGTAAGTGGAATAGCAGGATTGAGAGTGACATTGTAGTATTGATCCTGTATTTTTGATTTCTTCCGAGACAGAGTCAGAAATGCATTCCTATAAAAAAAGGCATAAAGGGATCAAAGCACCTTGCTCCCCCTGGCTCCTCATCTGAAGCCCAGTGCCATCCTCGAGGAGCAGACCCAAGGCGGCCCATCGTGGACGAGCTGCCCAGCGGTGCTGCGTTCCCTCAGCGCCGGGTGCATGGGGGGAGGCTTCCTACCCTGCTTGTCTGGCCCCACTGCCCACGCCTGGCCTCCCTGCCTGTCGCTGGGCACAAGTCTGCTTGCTGAGGTAGGAACAGCTATGTACAGTGTGCAAATTTCTGCTCCTCAATTTTCCCTTTAAAGATACAAGTTTCATTTAAGTTAATAAAATCATACTATTAGCTGACCTATAAATTCAAGACAGCAAAATGTTACATATTAGATTGCCAACCAGTGAGATCTAACGGTGTAGAATTCTCATCTTGCTGTGAGCAACGCCATGCAATCAGCTCTGGCATCTAGGAGAGCGCCGTCCACACGCGCTGGGCCAGGCCCGCCCACGAGGGCGTCTGCACAGACACCCCGGGTCAGGGGGTGTTCCCACGGTCTCACTGAAGGGAAAATTCTGACGTTGGGCCTTTCCTGCTGTGTCCACCTTGACCTTCTGTGTGCCTGGAGCGGCCTGGACACTACCAGGTGTCCTTACCCAGAACCACTGATCAGAGACAATGTGCTCAAAAGGCTGGAAGACTGAGTTTAAAGAGCTAAGGCAAAACTTGAAACAAGAATAAGCCCAAAGCCCTGAATCTGTACAATATTTGGGCTGGTCAGACCATGCCTGACGTGCTGGATTTCCTCTGCTGCATTTCGGGAGCCTGCTGTTCTAGGAACACCCAGCATCTTACCTTTATAAATGTGAAGCCCCACTCTCAATGTGTAATTGATGCCTCTCCCCTTTTTCTGGGAAATAAAGGAAATGAGCAAATTTTTACTTTTGTCTATTTTAATTAACTGTTTCAGTAAGATCTCTGCTCTCCCTTTCCAGAAGATAAATTAGACAAATAGTAACAACTTGAATGTTTATGTTTGTCAAATACTGTGAGAAACTGCTGTCTAGAAATGTTTTGCTGGAAAACAGTGAAGGACCAAAGCTGCCTCAGATAGGGTCACTCAGTCAGGAGAGCACGCTGTGACCCCTCACCTCTGCCGGGGAGTGAATGCAAGGTCAGCACACTCCCCTGCGTAGGGGCAACAGCCTGACTCTGCGGCCTGCTGGGCCTGTGCTTCTGGGGGTGACCTCCGCGCCACGGGAACGAGCCCTGGGAACGGGCGGCCAGCTACACGTGGTCGGCACCATCCCTGTGCTTTATGGAGGGGCGCTGGTCTCGTGGTGTCCCCTTGACCTGCAGGGCTGGAAACGAAGGTCAGCCACGTGGGGGTCACCCGCGTCTACACGAATGACCCCCAGTGAAAACCCTGGACGCCAGGGCTCAGGTGGGTTTCCTGGGTTGGCAGCACTCCGCGCATGTGTCACATCATTGCTGCGACGAGTGAGTGCTGTCCACAGGACCCCCGGGGAGGGACCCCGGCCTGGGCACCCCTTCCCCTGGTCCCACTGGTCCTCTTGTGCTCATCGCCGCGAGGTGAGTCTGACGGCTGCGCAGTCCTGCTGGTGAACCCGGGCTGGAAGAAGGTCTTGCGGACCCCCAACTGCAGCGCGCGTCTGACCGCGTGCAGAAGACCTGTGTACCGAGCACCAGCGCCCCCCCCAGCTGAGCCTCCCCAGGACCAGTGGGCCCGACCAGGTCAGGAGAGGGAACTCCAGGTTGGGCAGAGAACGGAAAAGCCGCGTGGAGATGCCCGAGTGTTACTTGTCACTGCCTTGGGGAGAGAGGAGAAGAAAAAAATCGCCTTTTGACTGGATTCGGGATTTTCCACTGCTTTTTAAAATTAAGTAAAGCCATCTAGAAAGGCAACATCTCTGGTCCTAGAAAGGATCTGCGTGTCTGAATCGGGGTGACTGGGGCCACAAGTGGAGACTGTGAGTTCGACGCGGCAGAACTGAAGGCAGGCAGGTCCTCCCACGGCAGCGAGGACCCAGCGGCCTAAGTGTTTACGTGTTCTCAGGCCCCCACTCAGCACCAGACGATGGGACAGCCCCGCAGGGGTGGACACGCCCCCCGCAGGCGAAGGGTGGTCTCCGTGGCCCACTACTGCCTGCGGTGGGGCATCCGTGGCGGCCTCCCAGGGTGCAGACGCTCCGCAGGCTGGGTGAGCCCCGACTCCAGACCCATGCACCAGGAGTGCTCTCAGGCGGCTCTTTTCTACTCCTCCCCACGGGCCACCCCCCCAGGCTCCACGCTGGGTGGTTTGTTTGCAGCCAACAGTAACACGTGGGGGCTGTCTTGCTCCTGAGCTGAGCGGCTGGGTCACATGGGAGTCCAGCATCCTGTAGGCGAGCGGACTGTTGAACAGTGAGTCACTGTGCGGCTCAAATTAGAGCTCGCCATCTCTGGCTTTCCAGCGTGCTACCTGAGCTCCTCAAGTTTGCCAAGATCCTAAAACCACGTATGGCTAATACAGCACTATAACCTGGAGCACCAGCGATATGCTCTAAACTACAGTACTACAAAAAGACACGCGGCCGTCAACAGGAAGAGCACATCCAGAAAGGGCAAGCAAACAATTCTGCAACTCACTTCAGGTGGAAAAGGAAATGCACACTGGACACGTTTCCTATAAAACCTCGCTATAAAGTGCCAACGACCCAGGACTCCCCAGGTGAAATGTTGAACGTCCACTGTGAAAGTGGGACTATTACACTCTGACGGTAAACTGCATGCTTCTGTGGACGCCCCGTCACCTCCTCCGCGCCCCACCAGGCGGGTTCAGCAGTCTACACTTGTGGACTCACATCTGTTTACTACGTACTTCACGACCCGTTCCAGGCAGCAGCTCCTAACAGAGCCCGTCTAGTGGCTTACACCCGGCCAGCGGGCCACGCCAACTGTTAATGATCATCATTCTGAGGACTAACTCTCTACATAACGCCAACCAGAAGAGAAGTATAAACTTTTTCACAAGATAGATGCTTTAACTGCTGTTCTGACGCAAGCTGCTTAGTGGTGGGAGGCTTCTTTTGGGTGCCACAAAATCAAACATTTCTGGACGGGCCTGTAAACAACCCCAAGGGATGGACGCGGACATGCAGTACTTGCGGCGGGCTTCCCGCCGACGTGCTCAGTACCTGCCCCCGGAGTCAGACACGTGGCTACGAGCTCGCAGTGAAGGGCGGACAGTGTCCTGTTCCTGAGCTTCACCACCTCGACTCAGAGCACGCTGGGCGCGAAGCGGGCCGGGCCAGAACCCGCACAAACTCTGACACAGGGCAGCAGTATTTGTTCAGAGAGCCTCCTAGAGTAACTTCCATCTAGTGCTATTAAATGTAGAAATTAAAGGAAAGAAAATGTCAAGGGCATTGACAGTTTGACTCTATTTTCCTCCTCAAGACATTTAAGCAATTAAAATTACATACTTTGCGAAAGCATGAAAGCCGCGCTCGTGTCTAACGAACGGCACGGCTACAAAGTGTGAAGCGGCTCGAGTGACGACAGCATGAACTCAGACAGCGGATCCCTGCCGTGCTGGAAGGCCGCCGTGCAGCTTGGGCCTACGGGAGGCAGGCTTACGGCGCTGGACGCCAGGCTGCGAGCGAACCCGCCGGCCCACTCGAGCCGCTGCCCGTCCCAGGTGTGCGTTCAGGGCTGTGTTGGCGAGCCCGCCTGCCACCCTCTCTCCATCCACTTCCGCAGGCTGTGTCTCCCGCCCCCGCCCCTCCGGAAGGCTCCGCGGATGGCCTGAGGGGCTCCTGTCCTGGCCCCCTCCCACTCTCCCCTTCATCCGCCTGTCCCCTCCGCTGCGGCACTCACTACAACACGCACACGTCGACAGGTCTGCTTACGTGTCACCTTCTACACCCGAACCCGCAGTGGTTCGAGTACCTCCGTGCCTGAGGCCCCCGAGCTCTACCGGGCTCACTGCGGTGCGTTCGGGGCCAACACAAACCTTCCTTCAGTAAGAGAGAACTCATAACCTCTTACCTGGAGTGGAGGGCTGACGGGTGCCTACGACACGCGCCGAAGCGTAAACGGGACAGTCCAGAGCACCTGCTCGTGAGCGGCACGCCCCCGGGTGCCCAGCATCACTGGCCTGGGGTCTAAGCAGTGTCTCTCTCCCCCTCAAATGGCCAGTCTACCTTTCAGCCAGTTCTTGCCCCACAAAATGCCAGTCACTTGACAGACGCACGGAGCCTCACTATTCCTATGGTTTTACAGTCCATACCTCTTCTTGGTGGTGCCGTTCGGATCTCTTGCCAACGTTTGAATTGGGGGGGGTTCTCTTGTTAGCAGGTTCTGAGAAGTCTTCACGTATTTTGGTTTCCACTCATTGATCAGATATGTATTTCACAAACATATTCTGCAGATCGGTGGCTTGTCCTCGTCTTAATGGCGTCTCTGAACAGTGTGATGTTTACCATCAGGTCCAATCCATCAACTTCTTCTACAAGCTGTGCTGTTTGTGTCCCACGAAATCAGTCTGACTCAAGCCTAGAGACTTTCTTCTAGAAATTTTATACTTTTAGGTTTTTCATATGTCCGTGACCAATTTAATTCTTTTAAAGATTTTGAGAGAGAGCGACAGAGAGTGAGCACAAGCGGGGAGGAGAGGGAGAAGCAGGCTCCCCTCTGAGCAGGGAGCTCGACTTGGGGCTTGATCCTAGGACCCCAGGATGATGACCTGAGCTGAAGGCAGACGCTCAACTGACTGCGCCACCCAGGTGCCCCTTGACTTAATTTTTGTACACGGGGAGAGATACTAGTTGAGGCTTTGCGTATGACAGTCCCGTTGTTCTGGGCATCATTTCTTCAAGCATCACCCCCTCTGCACTGAACCTCCTTGGCAGGAAATCAGTCGGCACCTCGGCAACAGAAGGTCTTCCAGTCCGTGAGCATGACGCACCCTCACACACAGGCCCTCTTCGACTCTCCTTCACTGTCTCAGTGCTGACAGCACACAAATCCTATGCATGTTTAGTTAGATCCATCCTTAAGTATTTCATGTGCTTTTGGTGCATTATAAATGGTACGTTAAAAAATCTCAATTTGTAATTGCTCACTGCTAGTATATAAAAATACAAGTAAGTTTTGTATAAGGGTGTTATGATGTGCTATCTTGGTAAATTCACTTCTTAAACATTACCATTTTTTTTTTTTTTTTAGTAGAGCCTTTGGGATTTTCTATGGAGATAATCCTATCCTCTACCAAAAAAGACAGTTTTATTTCTTCTTCTCCAGCTTGTATGCCTTTCATTTCTCTTTTCTTGTGTTAGTGCCCTGGCTAGTTCTGTGTGGAAAGAGAGGACGCCTCCTCTGCCTGCTCTAAACATTAGAAGGAACTTACCCATTGTTTCCTATGAAGTATCGTGTGAACAGCAGGATTTTTCAAAGATGTCCTTATTAACTTGCACAAACTCTTTTACTCCTAGTTTACTGAGAGATTTTATCAGAAACAGACGCTGGATTTTTGCCAAGTGTTTTTCCCCGTGAAGCTCCTGCAACGATCATATGGATTTTCCCCTATAGTCTGTGGGAAATTACACTGATCGATTTACACTGTCAAACCAACCTTGCATTCCTGGGGCAAGCTCCACTTGATCAGGATGTTATCTTTTTCACCTCCTGTTGGGCTTTACCTGCCCCCCCTCTGTGGGATTTCTGCACCCATGCTCCTAAGTGATTTGGTCTGTAGCTCTCTCGTGATGCCTCTGTCTGATACTGCTGTCAGTTTAACACAGACAAGTGTTCCTTCCCCTACTGTATTTTGGAAGAGTTTCTATAGAATTGGTATTATTTCCTCTTAAATGCTTGGTTGAATTCACCGGAAGCCACCTGGGCCTGGATGTGGGAAGGTATGCGATTGCAAATCACATTCAATTAGATACAAGGCTTGAGACTGCTTGGGTTTCCAGTAACTGTGAGGAGCTGGGGGGAGGGAGGGGCGTCACCGGTACAGGCATAAAAATACAGCCCTGCTCTGCTCTGATGGGTCATGGAGGCCTAACAGGGGTGAGGGGTTTCTAGGACTCAAGACTACGGACTCCTGGCACAGTGCTCTTCACAGGAGGTTCTTCCGTGCTGGTAAAACGTAGATTCGCAGAACAGTCTAATATGAACATGTGTACCTACTTAACTGATTAAGCAACATACACTGCAACCTTCACATTTACTGAAATTAACTGTTTTTAAAACAGATCAATCAGAATGTTTCATTCTGCAGATTTAGTTTCAGTAGGTTTGGAAGAAATCTAGACATTGGAGGGTTTAAAACTCCTCAGATGTTTCTGAAGGGGAGCCAGGGCTGACAATTACCTGAACAATCAGTGAGGACACCTCTTTCAGAATCTATTAAAAGACTGATGTAGGTAAAGCATTAATAACAGTGCTTTGAAGCATAGCTTTAAAATTAGCTGTTTTTTTCCCCACAGGACATATTTCTACTTAAGTTCATGATTAAATATTTTTATTGTTGTGGCTTTGTGAATGGGACATCGTCTTCAATGTAGCAGGTGGTTGTTGATATATAAGAAAGTATGAGTTTGTGTATTTTTATTGGGGTCTCCTGAATGATGATTCTTCGGTTGCCTAGATGCAGTCATGTCATGTCTAAGCGGTAATTTTATTTCCTTGTAATAACGGTAATGACTTTTTTCTGACACACTGTCTGGATAGAACATCCAGGACAGTATGAAATGGTACTGCAGTTAGCAGACATCCTTGTTTTATTCTTCACTTGGGACGGTTGTAGAGTTTAGCTGGTGTGATGGTGAGTATTGATTTAAGACTGGCATCATGAATCATGCTAAGAAAGGACCTCTCTATTTTGCATTGACTATTACTGGATGTGGAGAGGGGCCTAGTTTGTTTGTTTTGATCCAGGAATGGGTACTGAATTTTAACTTAAATGCCTTTTTTAAGGCACTCACTAATGGAAATGAGATTATCAAGTGATTTCTGACTCCTACAGAGCCATGCTAATGTATTTCCTAGTATCATTCTTGTATTCCTAGGAAAAATGCTACTGGGTCATGGTCTTTCAACATACTGCAGGTTTGTGGGGACTACAGGATTTCTGTCTCTATGGTCATAATATTCATCTGTAAACCTCTTTCTTACTGTGTGTATATTTATGTTATCTTGATCAGATTTTAGAATTTAGAATTAAGTTGGCTTCATGAAATGATTTAGAAAACTTTGGAATATCCTCCTTGTTCCAGAAAAGTTTTGTGTTGGATTAATTTTGCACTTAGTTTGCACTCACTAGTTTGTATTAGTTTATATTAGTTACGATCTTTGCCAACAATTTCTGAATTTATTGCCTTCTCAATCATTACTTTTTGTTCTCCTTACCTTTTCTTTCTCCTACTTTCCTCTGGTTTTGTTTTATCCTTCTGAATTTTTTAGCTGATGCGAGTTCACTTATTCTGTTGGGGAGCACAGCCTCTGGTCTGGTCTGCAAGATGCTCCCGGGTATGTCCTCCAAGGGAAATGCAGTTTCGTCTGCCGCCCCCCACCACCATGCTGCTGGCCGTGCCCTGGGAGCTGGAGCGTGAGCGGGAGTTGTTCAGTGTTTGCACGGACGTTGCTTTGGATCTCTGGCCTCTCCTGACCAGGCTTCTCTTTGGTTGTGTTCTATGTACTAACAGGACATACATACAAAGCCGCTGAGGGCTGGGTAGAAACGGCCAGGTCTTTGGCTCAGAATTATCTCAGGAGCAGGGAACACACAGCCACCTGCCTTCCCCATCAGTGAGGCCCTCTCAGTCAGGCAGAAGGGCGGGGGGGGGCGGGGAGGGGGTGCATGTCTTTTCTTGTCCCCGGGGGATGCTCTCTGTGACGGTGTGGGCCATCTAGCACCCCTCGCCCTGTATCCGTGGCCCACAGAACACGAAATTGTCCTGGTGCTCAGGTAGGGGTTCTTTAGTAAGGCAGTTTCCGGTGCTACTGCTTGACTTGATCTGTTCTGGCAGTTTTGTCAGTACCGGAATAAAACGTGGGGAAAGTGGTTTATCAAATCCTCCGTGTGCGCTGCCATGTTCCTCCGGAAGCTGCTGCCTGATGTTCTAACAGGATGTCATCCTGAGAGATCATTCTCTGAAATGTAAAGATAACTCCAAACTTAAAGGCTTAATACATTTCAAATGACTATTTCCATGACTACTGAGCTTTTAGAAATTTCTAATAATGTAACTACTGACAATAACACAGAGGTAAAATTAATTAAAATGTGAACATAAAAAATATATTTAAGAGGGAGCCTGGGCTAAATCTCATCCACAGGCCACTTAGTAACACACAATCTTTGTCACAGGCAACTTATGTACACATCGCACTTCTCCATGCTAAGTGACCAGTACAGGAAGGTGTTCCAAGGGCCCTTCCGTAGGAGAGAAAACATGAAGCAAGATCTTAACATTAGTCTTTCTCTACAATTCCATTATTCAGAAGCTTCTGTGCCATTACTGAAAAGCTTGGGAGAACTTCCTTTGATCACATTAGCAATGACATACATGTACCTGCCAGGTACAAGCCAGGGATGCCTTTCTCACCAGGCATTTGATAGATCATAACCTGATCACAGACTTGTCTTCATTTTCGAGTGTGGTATTACCATCATTGTTATAACTTTGCAGAATATGAACATGAAATGCAATCTGATCACCTGGAAAACCTGCCGATCAGCAGTCATGGTCGGCTGTGCACGCGCTGTCCGCTGCTCCTGGGAGGAGGCGTCCGTCAGACAGGGGCCCGCCCCCACACGCGCTAACGCAACACCACATTAGCCCCACGCCACTGAGCACGCACAATACAGCGAGCATACAACGGGACACACCCCACCCACGAGAGCTAGCTTTGGGAAACCCCAAAGCAAGGCCATTAAGGACGATATTTACTTCCATATTTAAATAATCCACTTGTGGTTTGGCATAAATTTTAGCTGATTCTTGCAAATAAATGTCCAAGTGAGGAGCTGGTATTTGTACCTGAAAATAATATGTAAACACAGGACGTTCTCGCCACAGTGCAGAGAAGAATATTACCAATAAACAGCTAGTTTTCAGAAGGAAGCAGTCATTAAAAATCATGGCCAATCAGTCTTTTTGGGCCCAAAGGGGCCAGAGGTCTTCAGGGTTTGTGTCACCGTGTGCCCTGATCCCTGGAGCTGGGGACTGCGAGCACCAAAGCTCTGCCCACGGAGCGCATATCCGCTCTGAGGGCTCACGACATTCGGGGTCTCGCACAGGACACACCACAACCGAAGGAGGATGGGTCTTAATTCTGTCCAGGAATTTCCAGGGAACATCTAATGTTTACTAAGCTGCAGTTTGCTATGCTCAGGCTGTGGAGATAAAGCGACAGGCAAGTGAAACTTTCTACTCTCTCAGAGAAAATGAAATATTGATCACTTATCATAAGAAACAGGGACAGGGCATCAGTGGGCTCCACGCGGTGAATACAAGATGAGTTACTGACACGTGGACATTACCACCGCTTGCTACACCTTAAAGTATCACCGATGTTCCCCGATGACACGTCCCAGCAAGTATTTAATGACTGTACCTCAGAGCCTTTAAGGATTTAACATTAACTCCCCCAGAATTTCATTATTTGTATAAAACACTCATTTGTGCACATCTTTAGGTGAGGTAAGAGATCCTTTCTGTTTTCAGGAAAATGAAAATGAAGGCCACTTATGTTGTGAAGAATTACAACTGTGATACCAGGGTCTCAAACAAGAACATTCTACTTAAATTACGTTCTTTCTAAAGATGAAGAGGACACAAGAGCCATAAACACGGAGGGATTGTAAGAGCAGGGTGTTGATGCACAATGGACAAAACCAGTGACGTCTCTGAAATGATAATGTTGCTTATTAACCATACATGTTGTGATAGGTCAAAGCTGAGGTCAAACAGAAAACATCAATTGAGCCATTTCCCTGAATAAAGCTCCAGGGTGCAATATTCTAAGCACTTTATTCAATAAAAAATGCTTTTAAAACGGTGCTTTGGTGATTGGGAAGCATTGCCATCATCCGTCAACCTAACTGCAGCAAAGTTCAATAAGCTAAATAATGAACCATTTAGATTATTTTCCTTGGGCCTTAGGGATTTGCAAACATTGCATCAATAAAGCTCTTTAAAAATTATGATGAACTCTATTTTCTTCATTTTCAGATTTAAAATATGTGTTAGGGATTTTTTTTAAGATTATTTAAATGGGCTGCTACTTTTAATCATTGTCCAATCTCCAAAGTAGAAAGAAATTTTAAACAAGGAAAAAATTCAATTATAAGATTAGCAGTTTCTATCTGATTCTGGTAATCTTGGAATTGATGAGATCCCTCTCTATTGTGAATACCTAATTTAAGATTTAAAAAGTGTTATGAGTTATATAAAAACATAAAGATGAAAAATTCCATGTATTTTCAATAAAATTTATATTTAATTTTGGCGGGTAACAAGGTAAATATGTAATATAGTATTTTTACAACTTCTAATAAAATTTTTCTTGAGAAACATCTGTGGTCTCAGTTTCCTAGGCTTAAGACTGGGGAAATAGTTCTTTTTCAATATATAATCACATGCAATTTTTGAGAATTTCTAGAATGTTATATAATACAGAAAAAAATGTGTTCAACCCTTTCTTTGTATGAGAAGGAACGTGGTCCGTTTCCTTTAAAGGGCCGGGACCAGGGGCCCACATCTGTTTCAAAGCATACAGTGGAATGCTAAGATGGCCATTTATACATCATCTAAATCTTAGCTCTTCCTCTTAGCACTTTCTCCTAGATTTCCTATGACCAAATAAAAATACGTGCTACATACACGATTCCCAAAGCCGCACGCAGTTTGGCCACAACAGATGTCTCCGTATTTATTGGTCAACACAATCTACAGTGTACCAGTGGTGCTAATGAAGTCCCGTCCCCCGACCAGCAGACTCCAGACCAAGCACACCGAGGAGGAGAGCCGGAGAGATGGCGGAACTGGGCCTCCCCACGCGCCCCGTGCCCGCCTCCCCGTGCGTGATGAGCCGGCTACCCTGCGCAGCTCCTCAACCACCTGCCACACCGCGGCCAGTCCCAGTGTTCACAGGCCGCGCCAGCGATCCTGAGAAGAGCTGGGTGACGCTGGGACTCCACAGCGATGGGGATTCACCATCACAAGGTCATCAGGCAGCAGAACGGGGAAAGACCTTTTACTGCGAGACTCGAGACTCGGCCTGGCTATGGACTCCAGGGCTCTGGCCCCTGCTTGAACATCAAGGCCTGATATTCCCAGGAAACTGGTTTCTAGATAAATACCACGGACAGCTCCCTCCTTTCTGCCCAAGGCAGGGCCGTCCCAGCACCTCCCTGCAGCCTGGGCCTCAAGGGCCCAGCTGAGACCCTCACACCCGCGGGGGGCGGGGGGGGGCGCGGTGGCTGAGAGCTGCACACCCGCGGGGCGGGGGAGGGGGACGCGGTGGCTGAGAGCTGCACACCCGCGGGGCGGGGGAGGGGGACGCGGTGGCTGAGACCCGCACACCCGTGGGGGGCGGGGGAGGGGGACGCGGTGGCTGAGAGCTGCACACCCGCGGGGCGGGGGAGGGGGACGCAGTGGCTGAGAGCCGCACACCCGTGGGGGGCGGGGGAGGGGGACGCGGTGGCTGAGACCCGCACACCCGCGGGGGGCGGGGGAGGGGGACGCGGTGGCTGAGACCCTCACACCTGCGGGGGGGCGGTCCGGGTGAGACCCTCACAGGGCACCAAAGAAGACGAGTCTGAGGAGGCCGAGAGCACCGCCCCTCCCCTCAAACACCTGTGGCATCACGCCATGCCCAAAAGGTGCCGGGTTGACCCACACAAGCTGTTATGAAGGTGACGGTTCAGGATCAAACAGGCTTTGAGATCCTTCTTTGTCTTCAGCCTCTTTCATTCTTTTCAGTTTAATTTAAAAACTAATTATAGGAATAATAAAGTTACTGTAAAAATGTCTAATAGTAATACAACAGGGTTTAAAAGAGTGGAAGTTCCCTCTACCCCAGCCCTGACGAGCCCACTGTCAGCTGGTTGTGAACCAACAAGAGCATCCTGGGTGGGGTGCAGGCAGAGGCGTGGGGAGAAGGTGGGGGGCACGGGAATGACTCGAGCACAGCAACCTGAATGCTTCATGTCTGCGAGGCGCTCTGAGCCCCACGCAAGCTGTGTGACCCGCAGTGTGCCCGGGACACCGGGGGTGCGTGAGGAGGCCTGCTCCAGCTAAATCAGCCCCGACAGAACCGCGCAGTGCAGGGGGCCCAGGGCTGCAGGGGTGTGGCAGGCAGCTGCAGGGGGCGGGGGGGAAGTGTCTCCACGTGAGCGAGCATTGCGGGGAGGCCTGGAGCTAGTGAAACTGGTCTCAGCTTTCCGCGTTTAAAGAAAAACAACTGAACTTTCATCTTTTTGGCTGTTTTTCACCACCGCTAAGCTTTTACATGAGTAATGACATGTCCTAATTTCTAAAGTAGCTTGTTTACTTATCGTGGGCTAACTTCCTGACCAAATCAACAAGACAGTGCCTGTGTAACTACCTCTTCAAAAATAAATCTGGTTTTCAAATAATACAGCGGAGCATAAAGCTTAGTAGAACGCCGAGCGTCTGCTGGTGCACTTCGGGTTCCTTGTCAGTATGAAGTCAGAACAAGGTAACCGGGTCCCAAGTCTCTGTCTCCAGGGTGTGGCCTGCGGGGGGCACTGCGGAGGGACCAGCACACGGGCACCCCACCTGCTGGCCGCGGTGCTTCCCGCACACCACAGGGAGCGCCCAGGGAAGACTCACAAGACTCAGTGGTTCTCAGTTGTGGGGGCCACTCAGTGCGTTTCCAGAATGGAGAAGCACCGGCCCCACACCAGGCCCAGCAATCAGCACTTCTGGAACCGAGCCCAGGTACAGAAAAAGGCAGATACACAAAAAAGACTGAAGAAAACAAAACTGTCAGTCTCCGTGCCGTGCAGACAGGATAAAGGGTGCTGGTGAGCCCCTGTGGCTCCCAGGAGACGGCAGACACAGACTGAGGGCGCCTCTGGGAACGAAACACATCAGGATGGTCGCAAGCAGCTTTCGAGGAATAAACAGGCCGGGCAGGACCGGCTGCTCCCAGCTGCAGGGAAGCAGGACACAAGCCCCTGAGAGCCGGCACCCACAACACACGTCTACACAGTCCTCTCTGCCCCAGGTCCCAAGCTGGCTCTAGCTATGACTCATAGGACGCCTTTCCTAACACGGGAAACTCACAGATGTATCTTCTGACCTCTTAATTAATTTTATTCAGCACGACAAGGACGCTCTTGTCAGTGCTCCAGACTCTGCAGTGCACGTTACGCCCCAGCACCTCAGCGCTCCTGGTTTCACGCCGTGGTTCCCAGCAGCAGCCTGAGGCCCCAGCCCCCCAGCCTCGCCGATGCGGACATCTCAGGGGAAAGCGGCGCGCAAGTTCCCTGCTGGGATGTCACCGGGGCAGAAGGACCGTGCTCTTCTGAAATACTCGTTTATGAGAATCACCGGGCTCCTCGCTCTAAAACATGAGATCTGATTTTTCTTTTTTAAACTGTGATTGACGGTACTTTTTGGGGGTTATTACATGATCCAATTTCATGGAGTATTTAAAGAAGCTTGTTTACTTATATTGCTTCCATGGTCATTGGTTTGATTACAGAATCATCTCAAGAACCTTGAGTACAAGGGAGAGCATAAGAAAACGTTATTTAAAATATACTGGCTGAACAGGAATTGGGCAAATTAATTTAACAATGGCTTTTATCAATCTAAAAATAAAAAAATGGGGGCGCCTGGGTGGCTCAGTCGGTTAAGTGTCTGACTTTGGCTCAGGTCGTGATCCCGGGGTCCTGGGATCGAGCTCTCTGCTCAGCAGGGAGCCCACTTCTCCTCTCTGTTGCTCCCCCTGCTTGTGCGCTCTCTCTCTCTCTCTCTCTGACAAAAACAAATAAAATCTTTAAACAAAATAAAAAAATAAAAATAAAAAAATGATGTAAGGTCAGAAATGACTAATTTGCCACATTTAAGATTTTACTGTTTCTGTCTTCTGTAGATTTTTGAAATGATTTATATCCCAATTCTCTTTTGAAATAAATATGCTATAGCTAAATTCTGGCAAAACAAACAAACAAACCCGGAAATTTAACACGTAAGCCTGACAATTCATGTGGAAGTATGAAGATGGGATGATGAGGGAGGAACAGTCCAGGCTCCAGCAGCTTTGTTAAGATCTGACTTGGTCACAAATCAGTTTACAAAATCAGTAAAACTCTGGTTTTTCTCATGTGTTTTCCAGTAACTGACTCTTAAGACTTTCTGGAGTATGTGGACACACGAGGACCAAACGCACGGATCCAAAAGAGCTGTGTGGCCTTCAGGCCTGGAGCTAAGGCACCATTAGATGCGATAATAAAGCTCCCCTTGCATTCACGCCCCTGGAAGAACGAATTCTCATGCCTCTGGTGCAGGTTTGTATCTGAGATCCTCTAAGAGGCCCCGACTGACCTCGTCAGGGCTGGCGGCCTGGTAGGTGCGGTTCCCGTCACTGAAGTCCTGGTCCGCCTCCGCGTACTCGGCCTCTGCGGTCACGCCGGCTCGAGGCTCGTACACGGGGGTCACGTTGTGGCACAGCGCAATGGCCTTCACCGCTTCGTGGACTCGACTGCTAACACTTTTTCTCACTTTGGGAGCTGAGGATTGGGCCTTTCTTGGTGGCGTTGAACTGGTAGCGTTCCCGCTAGCTTGAGACTGCATCTGATAAAATACGGAACGTCACAAAGTTAGAGACACGTAGATGATACCGGAGGTACCGGCCTGTGGGATTTTTATGAGCCATCAGCGAGGGATGAGACAAGCAGCTCTCACGGGCTGGGTCTGTGCCGGCACGCTGGCGTCTCCTGGTCGGCACGGCGACCAGACTGTCTGTTGCAGTACTTAGAGTCGGAGAGTTTTCCTTTTCTACATTCACTTGATCCACGGCACTGGCTTGCTAAGTCCGTAACAAGTCATGTTTGTTCTCCTTGTAAAGATGGGGTGAGTTAAAGAGCAAACCACAGCCACATACTCCTAACTGCTTTCGTGTTTCGTTAAAAAGTGCTGGACCTGAAGTGGACTAACGCTAAAAGCAGGGAAAGAAGACTTACGAGTCTTCCTGTAATACAATACAGGAATCCAGCCTGTCACAGCCTCTGCATTAGAGCTAGTTTTGTGCATGACAGTAACCCCTGCATCTGACGAAAACTGATCCCCACCTCCTATTTCAGACTCTTGCGCTCTGGACGTGACTCCCCGCTCCCTGCGTTTGGCCCCCCCGCACCGGGCTGTGTTCGAGGGCACTCGCCTCCGCCGGTGGGGTGGGCGGCAGGCCGCTGCCCCTGCTCCCGGGGGAGGTGGAGCAGGACCACGGAGGCTCCTCGGTTACCTTCATGGCCACTCGTGACGGCCCTCCTGAGAAAGCCAGGCTCTCGCTTTTGGACGGGGCGTGCAGAGCCACCGAGCCGTGACTACTCTGCCAGTGAAGTCACAGTGCTGTCTAATGAAGGGCTCTCGGCGCCGCCTCTCGCCCGCGCTCGCCTCCCACCCGTGTGCCGCTCGCACGGCAAAGGGAGAGCGGCACGCAACACGGCTGACTCCCCTTAGGACTCTGTTTATCGATGGCTGTATAATTTAATTTCACACAAATGCCATTAAAGATTATGCCCTCCATCACCAAATGCTTCCGGAGGGGAAATATAATCAGATTATGAAAGATTCGTGTTACATTGCAGTGGACCTGGTAGACTATTATCATCTTAATAAAAGGACAGAATCTCAGGAATAAAATCAATTTTACAGAAGAGTACTATCTAATCAGCCAACCAACAGATAGCTTAGAAAAAAAGATTTTTAAAAGACCTCCTCCATGGAAATAAGTATTAAATATTTGCTATTTTTATACACTGACTCATCCTTTCTGTTTTTAATTTTTCTAGTAAAACAGCTTATTTGGAGCTATTAAAATCATATTCATGGATAATGTAAATTTATTTTTTTAAAAACAGATTTTACCCGGTACTGTTTTGACCTAGACCTAGATTACCAGGAGAAGGGAAGTCTTTTAATTAATTCTGTTAGATTTTTTTTTTTTAGATTTTCCTTCTGTTAATAAATGTTCTAGGTTACAAAATGCTCTGTATTGAACTGAATGACATCCAACTGAAGAAAGGGCTTGGTTTTAAGTGTATGTGTGCACGTATGTGTGCTTGTGTAAGTGATCATTACATACGATAAACACATATGCATTAGATACTTTTCATCTGACAGCGTCTTAAAAAGTAAAGTATACGCCATTCTGGTAAACATTACAGAGGAAAGAGAAGGTTTTCACAAACTGAATGTAAGGCAGATAGTACACCTGAATTTGGTCAGAGCAGAAACTGCTCAGGGCGTGTGGCTCAGCCCCGTCTGTGAAAGTCAAGTCAGAAGTATGACCGTCAATACACAGGGCCTACAGCCCCTGGGGGCACTGCTGCCACATGGCCCGTGGGAGCCTCGAGGCGGCAGTGGTCTGTGTACATGCGAGCCCCCTCTTCCCTGGGGGGCGGGCGACGTGCACGTTTGCACCTGATATATGCTGGCCTGTTACGATGGGGGTGACCGAACTCCACAACAGGCCAGCAGGGAGGCAGAAAAGCAGCCCAGGGAAGTGATGGCTGGCCCTGGGTTCAAACCACAGCCTTGTGTGTGCGGCCTCTTAGACGCCCTGGGCTTGCGAGGTTTGGTTACCCAGAATCAGTGAATTCAAATGAGCGCGACACAAACGCTACCTGGGAACAGGCTAGGGGACCCGCGCGGCCTAAAATGAACTCTGCAGAGTGGCCTGTGTCTGCCCGCCCCACACCCCGTCATCTATGGGAACACGTGGCCCTGTGGGCCCAATGTCAGGACCTGGTGAGTCAGGACCTTCCCAGGCCATGGACGCACTCGCAGAGCGCACGGCCTACAAAGTCTCTGGCAAACGCTGTGGCTACTAGGCTGTGTATTTCCTGTTCCTGCAACCTCAGAGGGCTCCTGAGGCTCCAGGGAAAGGCCAAGATTTAGGATATACGCCCCCCGCCCCCACCCAAGGAGTCCTTATCTAATCCAGACACAGACGACGTATGTGCAGATGAAATAAGACGTATTTGCAGATGAAATAACGTGACATTTGAGTTTCACTTCACAGTGATATGGTGAAGGAGGAGAAGGGCTATGGAGGGAACCGGGTCTGCTGTGCATGGATAGCTGCTGAGGCAGAATGACAGGGACACTAGGGCTCGTGATACCGTGTGTCTACTTCTGCTTATTGAAGAAACAAAAAAATATGAGAAAATCTTATTAATTATGAAGAAACCCAGAGGAACTGGTGAGAAACACCTGTGATGATGTAGTATTCTACTTCATAGTCTTAAAAATACTACCTATCCTGTGTAATTTTTTGGAGTATTTCACTAAGAAAATTATTTCATATGAGTAACTGGTTTAAGGTCATTATATCCTTTCTATTATTTTACAATATAGAAATGCTTATTTAAAATTGGTTCAAAAACTGCTTCTTGATTTATAAATTAGAACTGAGTGTTTTAGGACATTCAAAGATGTTTGCTGATTTCCAGATTAGCGGATACAGCGGGTTCAGGCTGGCTCGACGGAGCCAGGCACTTTTGCAAGCAGCTCCCGTGCGGATGCCAATGAGCTTACCTGTGAGTATGGATTCCTGAGGTGGCTCTGGATCTCGTCCATTGTGTCTGCTCCATAAGACACGGTCCCCAGGTGCAGCCGCTTAAACACCATCTCGTTCTGGGTGAGGGTTCCTGCAACAAAGACCAGGTCACAGAGGAAAGCTCAACAGGACCAGGACTCCCCATCCCGTACACGGACATCCATGGGCCGAGCCCTCATCCCTGGGCGCCCCTTGGCAGTGAGAATACTCTGCTCTGTAATTCCAGCAGCTAGGAATGTCCTTCCCCACTGAGGACAAGTGTCCCTCCCAGATCCCTCCGGAAGAGCGTGCAATAACGTGAAGGGCTCTAACTACCTGAAGAAAGTGTGGCCTCTGCCTTTCAGTTCAGATGCATTGTTTGGTACAAATAGAACTTCTGCCTGTTCTGAAAGAGACAGGCATGAAACTGGAAAACAGAGTCACTATCTTTGTAATTATACTCTAGAACACTGCCTGAGAAAGACATCAACTAGTCCCAAATTAGCGTGCCTACCAGTTTTAAAAAAAACCCAATTTTGAAAAATTAAGTATTTGTCATTGAACAGAAACAGATGCATTTAACCCTTAGCACCGCTTGCATTGTGTGGAGCAAAAGAAAGGTCAGTGAGCAGGGAGGCACGTTCTCTTTAGCTGGGCTTCTGCCCGGTGAGCTGCCTGGAGGTGCTCACGTCCCTCCAGATGGCCAGGGCTCACTCCTGGGAACGGCCAGTCCATGTAGGCCAGGCACTCACGTGTGCTTGAGCACGAGGAAGTGCTTCACTCCTGGTGTGTAAGGAAGGCAGTTAAGAGAGGAGCACGCACAGGTCAATTTTATGAGATGTCTTGGGTCTGCCAAATACAGTGAAGTAACATCATGAAAGGCAGTGAGAGGTTAACATTATTTCAAAAACGGTGAATTTTCATTAAAAGTGACACATAAATTCAGAATGTTACACATCTTCATGACTCTGAAAACCCTAAACATTGTGTATGTGTATCACTTAATATAAAAATGCACATACAATACGCACATATGATTTTTGCTTACTGGGTTTTCTAGAAGTAAAGCAACCTGAGGAAGCGTGAACACCTGTGAGCATGTACGTCAGGTGCGGTAATGAAAAGTGCGGCCATGTAGTCTCCCCCGGGCTTTTCTGCACGTACCTCACAGCTCACAGAAGGACTACCCACTGACTGATGCAATTATCAACGTGGATATGAACAATCCTAGCCCCAGTCAGTTAGAAGCTGGGCTTTCCACACGGCTGCAAGACACCCATAAAATATTAACTAACTTCTGTTTTCTTTGGCACACATGACGTGGAAGATATAATACAAAATGTTTTCACATCTATCCATGACTCCATACACACTGGTGTTCAAAACAAAATAGCTCAGAACTCCCACTAGGACAGGAAGGCTACTTTAACATAAAGGAAAACCCGTATTTCATTAACACTGTTTCAGAGACTGTTTTGATTAACCTTCTTACAAGAATGGATATAATACATACATTAGGGTCTCATAAACTTCAAAGAGCAGCTCTTCTCAGGGATGCTGATTAGTTTTAGAAATTTTGCTTTTTGCAAAATTCTATTTAGCCCTTTTAGTACCTCAATTAAACGGCACCTAAGTTTCCTGAAATCAAAATTATGTGAGAAGTACAGTTTAAAAGGGTTTTCTGGTTATGTCATCCTCATTAAGTAAAGCAGAATTAATTAAAATAGTAGTTTATATTAAAGAATGTAATTAAAAACAATTCAGCCTCCAAATGAAATAAGGAAGTTCTAGAAATTATTTACATCAAAGATTTGAGATGAAAATGATAGTTATCATCAAAAGATAATGAAATTGTACATTAATTCCTATTAGAATAAACACCAAGCTCACCTCTGTTACGTATGCCCAAATGAGCAGTTCCCTGAAAAATTATTTAATATATTATTTTAATAAAAAATGTTTTACTTATCAGATTGACATAATTAAAGAATTTCCTGTAGACACTTTTTCCTCTGACATACACTGAATGTGAGGCTTCTAATCTATGGTGAGCTGTGGTAATGAGGCAGTTTATAAATACGACTACAATAAATAATACTTCTTTCAACCTTTTTATTACTAACAATTTTATACGTATGGCAAAAATAAGAATACTACACCTGCACAGTTCCTACCAAGAATAAACTATTATTTCTTTAGGTTTGTAAACCAGTGAACGCAAGTGACCAAAGACCCTAAGTAAGGGGTCCTCTGCTCCGCTCACTAGCTCACACCGGCGGGATCCGCGGGGACGGCACTGGGGGTGCGCCCAGTTCACTCAGTGCGAAGACCCACCGCTTCACAGTGCTGTCGCTGTAATTGGATGGATCACTTCCGTATTTCTTTTTTGTGAAAACTGAAGGCTAACTGACACACACCACCTGTTTCAGGTGTACACGGCAGTGGTTCGCTATTTTTATACAAAATGCTCCCCATGGTAAGGGCAGTCGCCGTCTGTCACCGCACAGCGTTACTACAGTATCACCAACCACACTCCCCAGGCTGAACTTTTCATCCCCGTGACTCATTTTATAACCGCAGGTTTGCGGCTCTCCACCCCCCTCCCCAGCCCTCCCCTCTGGCAACCACCCATTTGTTCCCCATGTCTATGAGTCTGTTTCTCTTGTGTTTGGTTATTTAGATTCCACAACTTTGACTTTCTCGGACTCATTTCACTGAGCTCCATACCCTCTAGGTCCATCCTTTTTGTCAAAAATGGCAAGATTTCATTTTTATGGCTGAGTAACGTACGTGTCTACCACCTCTCCTGTATCCATTCATCTATGGATGGATGCTTGCGATGTTTCCAGATCTTGGCTATTGTAAATAATGCTGCTGCAAACACAGGGGTGGTGTGTGTCTTTGTGAATCAGTGTTCATTTTCTTTGGATAAACACCCAGAAGTGCAATTGCTGGATCACATGGTGATTCCTTTTAATGTCTTGAGGAACCCCCATGCTGTTTTCCAGAGTGGCTGCACCAGCTTGCGTTCCCACCAGCCGTACATGGCGGTTCCCCTTTCTCTGCATCCTCGCCAACACCTGTTGATTTTAGCCACCGTGACCTGTGTGAGGGAGATGTACCATCGTAGTTTTGATTCGTATTTCTCCCACGATTAGTGATGTTGAGCATCTTTTCATGTGTCTACAGGTATTCTTTGGAAAAATGTCTTTTCAGATCCTCTGCCTATTTTTAAACTGGGGCGTTTTAATTTTTTGATACTAAGTTGTCTAAGTTCTTCATATGTTTTTGGATATTAACCCCTTACAGGATGGATGATTTGAAAATATCTGCTCCCATTCAATAGGTTCCTTTTTCATTTTGTTGATGGGTTTCCTTGGCTCTGGAGAGGCTTTTTAGTTTGATGAAATCCCATTTGATGTAATCCCGTTTGTTTATTTTAGCTTTTGCTGCCCTTCCCTGGAGAGACAGATCCAAATAAATGTTGATAAGGCCAATGTCAAAGAGATCACTGCCTGTGTTTTCCTCTAGAACTTCTATGGTTTCTGGTCTTCAGTTCTGTGTTCATCTTGTGTGGTGCAGGACAAAGGTCCAGTTTCGTTCTTCTGCACGCTGCTGTCCAGTTCTTCCAGCACTACGTACTGAGGAGACTGTCTACTCTTGCCCCCTTTGTCCTACGTTAGTTGCCCATTTACGGGTGGGGTTTTTTCTGGGCTCTTGATTCTGTTCCCCTGGTCTGTGTGTGTGTTGTGCTGGGGCCACACTGTTAGGATTCTCTGGCTTTGCGGACGTTCTAGGGCCTAAGGTGTCACCATTCCCAGATCTCATAGCGCCCAGCTCCACCCACTCTTCCTCTAGGATGGTTGTTCTACCCTGTGGACGCACAGCCTTGGCCTCCCCTTCCGCCACCTGGCCCGCACGCCCCCTGACCAGCAGCACCCGCCCCTGCAGGAGCGCCACCTGAGTGCTTGACTGCGGGCACTGCCGCCCCCCTGCCGCCCACCCCCCCACTGTGAAACACCGGCGGAGGCTGGCAGGGGGGGTCCACAGGCCTGCAGGCGGAGTGCCCCACATGCCGCCCTCCGTCATCCTCCCTGTCCTTTCTGCCAACCCTCAGACCTCCTCACGCCAGCCGCAGGGGTGCGGCGCGGGGCCTCTCCCGCTGCTACGTGTACTCTGGGGCCCTCACCGCTCATCCCGACTTGCGAGCCTCGGGAATGGCTTCTGACCTTCTGACTGGTGCCACCTTCATTCTCCTCCCTCCCTCAAACAGCACCAGCAACGTCCACCATCTACATGAAATGTCAGCTCCTTAGGATGGAAAGATCTCTTCACCATCCTTGCCGAACGTGCCCCTCACACGTCAGCTTGCACAACTTCTGCGCCCGCGTGGCTTCAAACACAGTCAACTCTCACATTCCCACCGCTTTCTAATAAACTTGGAATTCACTCATGCATTGGGCAAAAAACTCCTTTAAAGGCATCACTATGTGTTGGGTCTTTCGAGGCCGATGGGCCTGGGTGCGAGCCCTACTGGTCACCGTGCACTGAGGAACCTCACGCCTCAGTGTGTCTGCAAATAAGGACATGACCATGGAGCTTGCACAGATGCGGCCAAGAGTAAATAAGATCGTGTACCAAGCGCCTGAGACACAAAGAGGAACAAGAGTCCCTTTCCTCAGGAACCTCGTGACGCAGAGGAAGAACAAGAGCACGAAACGAGTCTGCTCCCGAGCGGCACTGAGCGCACTGGGAACCACGTGCAGAGTCTGCGGCTGCTGGGGGAGGACAGTGGGGAGGGCTGCAGCACGGACACGTGTCCCGTGTGCTGTGGGCGCCGTGTGCTGTGCTTCAGGGGCCTGACTTCGTCCCGGGGACTCCCGCGGGGGTGACAGTGACTGGTCAGCGCACAGTGATGACAGTGGGGGCCACAGTCCAGGAAGGTCTAGGGGAGGGAGGGGTGATGTGGCAGCTGGACACAGAGAGGAGGACACCGATCCGGAAGCTCAGGTGGCCGACCCTCCCGGGAATGGGGGAGAAGAAAGTAGGCAGAGTGAGGCTGAGTCCGCTCAGGAAGCCGCAGATCTAAGGGGCCGGGGCTCCGCGGCTGGCTGGCTGGCTGGCTGGCTGGCGGGAGGCCTGGCAGAGCGGGACGCTGTCTTCTGGCGAAGGTGCCCCCGTCCCGAGTTCTCCAGACTGTGCCACGGGGCCCACCTTACTGCTCATTCAGAGCACGGGGCTCAGCCAGAAACCACAGACACTTGGCGCGCCTCAAAGGTGCTAGAAGGACCCTCACCTCCACCTGCTGTGGAGGGCAGCGCGAGCACCTGTCCCCGCTTTCTATGTAAGTAAGCACGTTCAGAGAAGTGAAATGAACTGCTCGTGGTCAGGCTGTCAGTGACTTAGAGAGACAAGAACTCAGATCCTCTGATTACGAGTTCTGTATGTCTTCCACGTGCCCACCTGCCTCAGTCCGATGCTTGGTCAGTGACCCATCACCAGATTTATGTGCTGTGCTCACATTCGCTGAGGAAGATGAAAGCTTCATTCGAAGACCAGATTCGGTTTAAGGTTATAATGCAGATTAGGAAAAAGAGCAGGTCAAATTATACTTTAGGAGAAAGGATCAGGCATTTCTAGATAAAGATTAATCTTTTCTAGAAAGATCTTTGGGGCCGTATTTGATGCATTTCAACAGGTTTTTAAACTGTCAAGAACAATCACAACATTTAATCCATTCGCATTAAAATAAACGTGACCACCACGGTATTCACTGTACTGTGGCCCCCCTCCTGGGAAGTCACACAGCTCCGATGGTGGGGATGAACAGAACGGCCAGACACCTGCCTGAGGAAGCCGCAGGTGTCTGGGACACACACCGCTGCACACACACCCTCGCAAGCAGCCGCTTCTGCCACACGTCTCCGTGGCCTGAGGCAAGGGCGGCCTTCTGAGCTCCAGCAGGCCGGTCTTCCCGGGACGCACGGTCTCTGTCGCGCGGGGTGGGTGATGGCAGGACTGCAGACCTTCCAGCGAGAGCGCTCCAGGGACTGACGCTGAGCTCTACAAAGCGGCATGTGTACGACAGCCCGTGGAGCTACTCCCCAAACATCCTCTCCCTTGATCCCGGCAGGAGCACGGACCGCAGCCAGGGCTGGGCCTCTGGCACCCTGCGCTTCACTGGGACCTGCCAGGCCCCTGAAATGCTAGACGATTACAGAATCAGAGCTCTCCAGTTTAAAAAATAGCAGCTACCAGGAACATCAATGAAATGATAGGAAAAAGTAAGAAAAATACGCTTTTCATAAGAAACACTCTAGTTTAGAGAAAAAACTGCTACCTCACAAGGAAATGTGTTATTCCTCCTCCTGGGCAGCACGCCTACCACAGGCCTTTCTCGTGTCCGCCAGCCTCCGAGTAAAGGCTGCTGGCTCCTCTCTGACTTCTCCTGCAGCAACTCGGATTCCCAGACAGCGGCACCGGGGGCTGCCCGCACCTCCGCCCGGCACCCCCACTGGCCGTCCCGACGCTGAGTGGCACGCTATCAGACCAGCGCCCGGCACTGCGCGGCGTGTCGGCTCCACGTCACCGTCACGTGTGGATCTGCGTGGCCAGCACGGCCATCAAGATGCAGAGGCGTCCCATCTGCACCGACATGGTCCTCGCCTGCGTCCGTGGCCACATCCACACCCTCGCCCACCCCTAACCTGGCACGACCCATCAGTTCTTCACCCGCGCTGATTCTGTTCATGACAGCGGCCGTGCAGGCTGCCTGCCCAGCAGACATCAAAGTCTGGCCCTTGGCCTTCTCGGACTCTGCGCTGGCCAGGGAGCTGGGTCATCTGTGGACGGCCACGAGAGGTTGGAAGTCTAGGGTCCCCACTTGGTCTTCGGAGACAGAGGGTGGGGCCTTTGCTGAGCACAAACGGACAGGGAACACTGCACAAGTTGCCACTGCACCACACGCTTACTGGGCTGACTGGACACACTTACATGTGGCCATGTGATGGCCACCGCCGTGCTGACTCCTCCGTCCGTTACATCATCACGGGGCCACACGTGCTGTGGTTTCTCCAATGGCTGGAATGGAAGCGTGAGCGTTCCCGTCTTGCCAGGCTGCTCCTTCAGTCAGAGAGGGCAGCTCTTCTTGGCCTGTCTGTGCCCACTGGCATTCTGCATCGCTGGCTTCTCTAGGCCCCAGTCTGGGCACGAGGCGGAACACCAGGGAACTGACCGCTGGTCCTCCTGACAGGGTGAGCCTGCCTTCCTCCCTCCCTGCTCACAGTCTTCTTGTGTGCGCTGCACGCAGCACGTCAGGTGCGTGGCGTGCTCAGTAGGACGGACAGGGAGAAGAACATCCACTCCATCGTTCTGGAATTGGAGGCCCTCGTTTATTTTAAAAGTTGTAAATACTCGTTGTACCCTTTCACACCCTGGGGTCACCTAGTTTAGGTATATAACCTCTCCCAACTTTTCCACTGGTAGAGACCAGTATGCATTTATGAACTATTTTTTCACATGAGTACACACAGGGGTATTTTATGTTATTTTTAGGGGGTATACCATAAATCCAGTATGATATACCATGTTCTGTTGGATCATCCTCCCAAACACGGATACTCCAGTGGTTTAAAATTTTTTTGCTATCACCAAAAAATGCAGCTACAAAACCATTATTTATGTGGGGTAGATTCTTCAAGATGAGATTTCGGAGAGTACAATTTGAATTTACGTAGAGGGCCACGCCCGGGACCCACAGGTTCTACTGACCCGGATGCCTTCTGCCCACATGGGGTGCTCAGCAAGGCCGTCGACTGGCATCAGCTCATGATCACAGAACTGTTCAGAGGCACTCGCCCTAAATTATGTTCTTAAGATCTGACAGTTACACATTTACTTACCTAGCGATAAATTTACATTTATACTGGTCTCCTTATGTAAAAACCTATTAAATTCTACTATCCATATACACCTTGCAAATGCTCACGTTCTTAAGAAGTCTTGAGATTACATACTGTTGTAATATAACATTTTGGTTTTAAATGGACAGTTTTTCTTTGAAGATGGCATGTATTTTACATCAAGGCAGCAGAGCGGGTAGGACCTCCAAGGTGCCCATGAGGTTAGGTCTCCTGCTTCACGGCCTCGGACCAACAGGACGGGGACGCTGCGTTCAGGCTGGGCAGTGGCTGTGTGTCTACCTGTGCGCACCCCAGCAGACCCTGAGCACTGCTGCCCGCTCACCACCTGGGAGATTTTAAATCCTGACACCCAAGTCACAGCCCCTTATCCCTGGACCAGAGTGCCCGGGGAGAGAGCCGGTCTCTACACAAGACAAGGTCCGGCGTGTGGGAAAGGGAAGGGTCAGCTTCAGGGAATTAACAGGAATGTAAACCCCACACTCCTGTGCCTCGGTGTTAAGACACCACGCTTCCAGCAATCGGCCCCCTTCACTTTGATTCTTTCCCTTCACCACCGAATATGCTGTCAACTGGATCAGGGCCAAGACACCGAACAGACAAAGCTCAGTGACGGCTGCTTGACCTCGCTCCCGTCCAAACGCATTTCCGTGATCACCTCAACCGTACCGTGTGTATGAGAACTACGTTTATTTCACGCTTGGTATCAGCGTATCCTTTTCCCACTCTCCACTCATCATGGAAAAAGGAATTGAAATACATGATTGCCGCTGTGACCAAGGCGGCGCCACGATACTGCTGTCCAATAAGCACGTCCCCATGACCCAGCACGAGCGAGCCGTCCCAAGTCACAGCCAGCCTGTCTGGGAGAGGGTGTGGGCACGCCCAACTCACAAACCCAGCCAGCACGTGAATGGGGGCGGGGCGAACACACGCTTACCGTGAGTTCACAGTCTGCACGACGTAAGGAATACAGAAAGTGCATCGAAGTAAAAAGTATGACAAAGAAACCCAGACCCCTGGGCTGCATCAGTACTGCACGCAGCGGACAACCGGCCACTGGAAGAAACCTGCTACGACACTTCACCGAAGGCACGGGAAGGAACAAGGACGTGCGCACAGGGCACAGGTGGCAGTGCATCTCCGGTGCCTTCTCCAGGACCCGGGCTCACACTGGCCTCCCCAGCACCAAAGGTCTCCAAAGCAGGAGACCTGCTCCTCACGCAGGGGAGACGCTGACACACGGAGCACGGCACGCGGGGCCTCTGGCGTCTGTAAGCTCGTGCACCCGACGCTGGGGACGCCTCTGCTCTTCATGCACGTGCTGACTCTGTCAGGTCATCAACCTCTGCTTCCCAACTGCAAAATTAGGAAGTAATTCTAAGGTTCATGGACTTAAATACAGTATTAAGTATAATTACTGAATGATAATTTAGTTTTATCAAGGCAAAATATTCCTAAGCACCTGATTTAGCTACATCTTGTCCTTCATTAAGCTAACTGTAATATCACATATTTTAATGTCCCAAATGTTGGCGAGGATGCAGAGAAAGGGGAACCCTCCTACACTGTTGGTGGGAATGCAAGCTGGTGCAGCCACTCTGGAAAACAGAATGGAGGTTCCTCAAAAAGTTGAAAATAGAGCTACCATACGACCCAGCAATTGCACTACTGGGTATTTACCCCAAAGATACAAATGTAGGGACCCGAAGGGGTACATGCACCCTGATGTTTATAGCAGCAATGTCCACAATAGCCAAACTATGGAAAGAGCCCAGATGTCCATCGATAGATGAATGGAGAAAGAAGACGTGGTCCATATATACAATGGAATACTACTCAGCCATCAGAAAGGATGAATACCCACCATTTGCATCAATGTGGTTGGAACTAGAGGGCATTATGCTGAGCGAAATAAATCCATCAGAGAAAGACAGTTATCATATGATCTCACTGATACGAGGAATTTAAGAAACAAGGCAGAGAATCATAGGGGAAGGGAGGGAAAAATCAAACAAGATGAAACCAGAGAGGGAGACAAACCACAAGACAAACCTCTTACCTCTAGGAAACAAGCTGAGGGTTGCTGGAGGGGAGCGGGGTGGGGGGATGGGCAGTAAGGAGGGCACGTGATGTAACGAGCACTGGGTGTGATGTAAGACTGATGGATCACTGACCTGTCCCTCTGAAACTAGTATGTTATATGCTAATTGACTTTAATTATAAATAAATATGTAAATAGGAAGGGGAGGTTTGGCAGAAATATGTAGGATGCTGCCACCAGAGGACAGAAACGTAAACAATTACATTACTGTTTTTCAACCAGATGAAGAAGTTTTCTAGCCAGAGCCCAAGGCTGGAAAGCACTGCACAAAAAAGCAGAAGACGCTGTGTTACATAATCCCCTCCCGTCCTGAAAACTGGCTCTGTTGGAAACACCGTTGCTTTTTTTAATTTCCTGACTTTGCAAACTATCGTTCCTTGTGGTACTTAACAGGGATTGAGGAATATGCGAGTATTTTTAAAGCAAATGACGATGTGTTTAGAGAAAAGCCACGCGTGTCCCTGAACCGAGTTTTGGAGCCACGCACGGAGCTCTTAACGGCTGGCGGTCCACGGCACGAGGCGGCCTCGCAGCGCGAGCAGGAAGCGGTGCCGCGGCCGGAAACGCAGCTGGGACCCCGCGGGGCTGCGCGCGGGGGCGCGGCTTAGGGTCCCTCGGCCCGCACCTCATCCTGCCCTCAGGTGTGAGCCCCTCCTCACCTGTACCTCGGGGCCGGAGAGCAGCAGGGGGAACGCGGGCGAGCGTGCGGAGAGGAGGTCTACCGCTCCCCGCCCACGCAGCCTCCCTGGAGCGCCGACGAGGAGGGGTCCCGCCAGGAGCCCCGGGACCACCAGGCGCCAGCACGCGCGTGCCGCTGTGTGGGAGCTGGCGCACGACAGCAACGCGGCTTGGGGTCCCACTGCCGGCGCCCTCCTGCGTGCCAGCCCGGGCGCCGCTCTCGCCGGGCCGAGTGTGCCCGTGCGTGTGCACACGTGTGCGCCGGCGCGCCAACAGCGCGGATGAAGCAGGACACGCGAGACTTTCAAGCACCAATGTGAGGAACAAGCAGGGTCAGGAGCTGACTGTCGGGAACGTGCCTTCCGTCCCAACCCGCCCGCGTTTTCTAAGGGAATGTCCAACCTACCCCAGAGCGGACAGAATGGCGTCACGTAAAGCGGCGTCCGGACGCCTCACGTCAGCAAGGACCACCTCGGGCCACGCTCCGGAGCCGCCTCGTCCTGCCCGAGCGCGTCAGCTACCGACACGAGGCGCTCCTACATAAACGGAGCCCGTGTGGTCACGCGGCCAACAGCAGCAGCTGCTCAGCACCAGGTCACAAGGCCCGGCCTGGTTCCCGTCGAGTGTCTACGCCGTCCGCTTGCGTGCGGGTCCAGGGGAAGCCCCCTGAGCCCACCCACAGCCTGCTCTGCTCCCTCGTTCTTCCTGTCAACGCACTTGCTCCGGCGTGTGGCCTGCGGTGTGGACCTGGCGCTGGCGGGCCTCTGGGCTCCGCAGTCACTCTGTGCGTAGGCAGAGCCCCGTCAGAGGCACGGCCGCCCGCCTCGTCCTGTGCCGACGGTCAGGTCCTGCGCCCGTGAACCCACCGCGGCTTGAGGGGGGCATCTCTGAGTCACGTGGCAGATGGCTTACTTAGAGCATCGTGCTCCCGAGGCTACTGAGGACGAGCATTCTGGCATTCCCAGTGCAATACTCCATGGGGACAGCAAGTACTGTCCAAAACCAAAGGCACATCATGATCACTGCCCCAGTCACAGACTGTTTCTACACAGCAAACCTGGAGCTGCACAGTGACTGCTACTTTAATGCACGGCTTTAGCTCACTGTCCTCGTCAGCCTGGTGACGGCATTTTAAGTTCTGAGATGAAAACTCCAACCATGTCGTTACGTTTGCTTCCTGCTGCCGTTTGGAGAACTCTCTAGAGTAATGCACAAAGACCCCTTGAAATTATGGGAGGCCACAGGGTTCCCATAGACACATACAAGCACATGTTAAAATAGTAAATATACTGTTGCATTTAAAAATTGAGTTTAAAATAATTAAAAGAGAACATATCCAAATTTAAACTATTTCTTTCTTCTTTTGGGTTACGTCTACATTTATTTTTTATTTTATTTTTTGGGGTTATGTTTATAAAGCTTTATATTAAGGTAGATACCTAGAAGTTCTTTATTCTGGTGCTTAATGGAGCCAAAGAGAATGAAATAGAAAACAAATTTAGAGTAGTTTCTGAAAACTCAGCAGTTTAAAAAAATGATCATTTTAGGTCTTACATTTAGGTCTGCGATCCATCTTGAGCTAGTTTTTGTGTATGGTGTGAGGTAGGGGTCCCCCTTCATTCTTCTGCACGTGGACGTCCTGCTCTCCCCGCCTGTCTGTTGAAGGGGCTGGTCCTCCCCAGTGAGGATGGCAGCAGCCCTGCTGGAATCCAGTCGACCGGCAGTGTCAGGCTTTAGTTCCTCCCAGCACACTGTCTTGGCAGCCTTGCTGGAAGTCGTCCGAGTGTCCAGCTACAGACTGACGTCCGGACTTTGATGCCACCCCCTCGATCTCAAGGTCTGTCCTCACATCAGCACCGTCCTGTCTTGATTCCTGCAGCCTGGTGGCAGGCTCTGGGATGAGGAACTGTGGAGTCCTCCCATTTGCTCTTTTCCCAAGATTATTTACACCACTCTGGGCACCACCGCCTTCATTTCCACAGGAATTCTAAGATCAGCTTGTCAATTTCTGCAAAGAAGGCAGCTGGGATGTTGAGAGGGATCGTGTAGAATCTGCAAATCAATTTGGGGAATCCTATTGCCATCTTAACACTATAAAGTACTGATTTTATTTTTTTGATGCCATTGTAAACGGAATTGTGTTCTTAATTCTATTTTTGGATAGTTCGTTGTTAGTGTATAGAAATACAATTCATTTTTGTACATTCATCTTGTATCTTAAACCTTATTAAATTCATTATTGCTTCTAACAGATTTTAGGAGATTCCTTATGATTTTCTTTCTTTTTTTAAAGATTTTATTTATTTATTTGAGAGAGAGACACAGCGAGAGAGGGAACACAAGCAGGGGGAGTGGGAGAGGGAGAAGCAGGCTTCCCGCGGAGCAGGGAGCCCGATGCGGGGCTCGATCCCAGGACCCTGGGATCATGACCTGAGCCGAAGGCAGACGCTTAAAGACTGAGCCACCCAGGCGCCCCTCCTTATGATTTTCGGTATGAAGACCATGTCACACACAACTAGCTTCACTCCCCTTTATAGTGTGGATGCCTTTTTCTTCTTCTTGCCTACCTGCCCTGGCTAGAACCTTGCTCATAGCAGCACTGTTCCTAACAGAAACAGGAAAACCCGCACTAATGTCCTTCAACTGAGGCGGAAGTGAAATGTGGTCTATCCACATGACGGAGTATCCCCCGCGATAGAAAGCAGTCAGGTACTGAGACACGCGACCATGCGGGTGAACCTGGAAAGTGTCCACTGAGCAAACGAAGCCAGACACAGAAGGCCACATGGTGTGCGCTTCCACTCCTGGGAGAAGTCCAGCACAGGCAGACCGGCTGAGGCATACGGTCGCCCAGGGGTCACCGAGGGCTGAGCGAGGGCAGGGAAGCAAGGGGGCTGCTGCTGTGCACCAGGTGGCCTTGTGAGGGAGCTCGGACCGCACTGACAGCACACGGTGGCTGTGCCCAATGCTGGCGCGACCTGCCCCGGTGGCCTGCCATCCGAGTCAAACGCTGCGTCTGGTACCATCGTCCTAGTTGCTAGTAAATCACGTTTTACGGAGGTTATAACAGAATATTCAAACAAATGACTATCATTTCATCAAATAAACGACGAAATTTTTGGCTCAGTTATTTTGCCATTTGAATGAATGCATCTGCATCTTGCTGGGTGAGAGACACTGGGGTATGTATGCAGACGCTCCTTTATGTAGGGGCGCACATCACCTCCTAACATACTAAGATGAATCCTGGAAGGATCTTTTTAACTTTCAATGATGTTTCTATTTCATAGCGGACCCTGTAAACGCTGAGCAGGAAAGTCAGGGCGAGGTTGAGACTTTCTTCACCCTCTTGTACAGCAGGGGCGTCTAAGGTTAAACCAGTTACTGAAAGAGTCAGTAATGCAAAACTGCTTTTCAAATCTTAAACAATTTTCATGATTTTAATCAATCGATAGGTCGTGCAATTTTTGTCATCTTAATACAACTGTAGTATGTCCCAAGTCTGAAGCTTCGTTATAGGGATGGGCTGACTTGGGCAGGCAGACGCCACCAGAAGGCTTCCCTGTGACCTGGCCGTTAGGAGAGCACCAGGGACGGAAAATGTCTTTGGACAAAAGGCGTGTTTGTGATTCCCGAAGAAGGAAAACGCTGTAGCTCCTTAATAAGGCAGAGTGCTCTGGAGGATGAGCAGCAAAGCAGGTAGAGGGGAACTTAATTTCTAAGGACAAAGTCCTGCAGGCACACGTCTCAGGGCGGCGATGGAGGAGATTCACAGGCAGGCAGAGGACACGTTGCTGGAGACGCAGCTGCAAAGCGTTCTGACCCAGTGTTCCCGGCGGGTGGCGCGGCCGCACCGCAGCTCGTGCGTGGGGCAGCCAGGGCGTGGCAACCGCACAGAAACAAAGGGAAGTCCGCCCGTGGCACACGGGGACAGGCCACCCACCCAGCCCCACGGACTTCCAGCGCAGGACCCAGGTCGTAAACAATGATCACATGGGATCAACGGTGACGTGAACACAGAGCTACTCACACTTTATAATGAAGCAATGGGGGACGGAAACACAGCTTCTAACACCCTGCAGCCTGTGGCCATATTCTTTGTTAATTTGTATTTGCTGTAAGTGAGGCTTTCTCAGAAGCCCGCGGTTCCCAGTACGACAGGCCTCTGTTCAACCACTGCCCGCGTCAAGCGCCCGCCTGGGGTGAAGAGCCCGGCGGTCCCGCACCGCGCCAGCCAGCCCTGCGGTGTGCCGGCGCCAGAGACCCCCGTCGTCTGCAGAGCCTGCGCCCGGCCCCACTTACGGGACACGCCCCCGGCTCCAGGTCTCCCCGGCGAGGCGCGCACGCCATGGCCTGCTGCCCCTGCCACCGCGGACACAGCACTTCCCGTTGCAGAGGATGCGGCCTCGGGAGCTGACGCGAGCCGCGTGCAAAGCGCACGGCCCAGCCAGGTAACGGGCGCTGTCGACACGCTGCGCATCCTCACCGGCCTGCTGTCTCGGGGCGCGGTCCGGGAATGCTGTCGTACTGGAGCACAACGATTCCCAACAAAGGGACTCGCGGCTCGCTGTAGCAGGCCGTGGCCGGCGCCAAGTCCACGACGTGCGAGCTCTCTGCAGCCCCGTCTCTGAGCAGGGGCTCCGTCAGGAGCGGCGGCGCAGGCCTGGAGGCCCCCAGCGGGCTCGCTGCAGACGACCTGCCCCGCGTGCCAGCGCCGTCTGCTCACGTGTCACGGCACGGCCACCATTTCTGGTCAGTGTCAACACGCTCTGCGCCCTGGCAGCTAACAGATGTCTGCTCTTGTCGAATGAACTGCTTCATGTTTCACGCACTGCTGGCCACACGCGTCACTATGGCAACATCATTAATTTCAGATCTTACCGGAAACGTGCACCCCCATCAGACCTAATTACACCACACTGCTCTCTTGTCCACGAGAAGGAAACTATAACGCACTCGCGGGACACCTCATTCTCTGTTCTGCTGGGGCAAATGAGAGGCCGTGTGATGGACGCTTCTGTCAGAAAGCATACCGACGAGGCACAAGCCCGATCACAATCACGCCAGGGACCGCCTTACGGTCATGTCAGAGCGACAGGCTCCTCACACAACAGCTCATTCGGTTAAGCAGATGATGTCTGCAAACGGTCTTACAGCCCGAGTTCTCCACCCTCTACCAAACCACCACCCCCGTCAGACCCTCGTGATGGTGGTGCCCACCGCTAGGCCCCGGCCAACTGCAGAGGACCTGAATCACTCACACGACGAGAATAACACAACACAGAGCACAGTTACTTCAGTCCCTGCCGGACGACGCTTCCCAGTAACACCAGATACGCAGCTGCGCAGGACCCCCGGCAGGGCAGGGGAGCGCGAGCACGAGCCACGCAGCCCTCCTGGCAGACAACACAGGGCTCTGCTCGGAGGGTGGGGTCTGCCCGAGGCTGCACGCTGCCCAGAGGTGAGGGCCCAACCCGCGGCGTGCTGGCGGCCTCCACCTGTGCGAGAAGCTGGTTTTTACAGAGTCTAAGTGGGGACAGTGCTAAGTCCTACTATGTGCTGGCAGTGTTGTGACAATTACACAGCTCGTCCTCGATGTCCTTCACCTGCGATCTGGTCCGTGTGGCCTTTAGAAGCGGCCAAGGCAACACTCCCTCCTGAGTGCCCTTGGGGAGGAGGACCCGTGAAGGGCAAGGGCCCGCGGCCCCGGGGCGAGGACAGGCACAGGGCTGGCACAGCGTGTGGCTCGCCGGACGTGCCGTGGGTGGCGTTCACCTCGTGATTACGGAGAAAGGGTCTGAAAAAGCTCAAGACCAAAAATTTTTAAAAACACTAAAAATGTTTAGAACTCCATGTGGCTCCAACACTAGGAAGTGATGACAGGGGATCCCTTCAGTGACTTCTGGCACAAAAAGGCCTTTTGGAAAATGAAATGTGTAAGATTTTCTCTCACTCACATATTTTATATAATATTCTGTAATTCTTTTTAAATCTCAGAAGCCCAGATTATTTACTTTTGCTTTGTCAAAGCAGCAGAGTGAGACATGGGGAAAATGGGGTTTCACTTTATGACTCTGGGCAAAACCACTCATCCTTATCCTGGATGGAACTCAGAATTCAAAGACAAACGGAGGAGCTATGAAGAAACAGAGAATGATGACCCCATCACCATTTAAAATGCATAATAAAAAGTTAGCATTTTAAGAAGAAATGATGTCACAAAATCCTTCTTCCCTTGCCGATATCGCACATCCAGAGACACAGGGAGAGGAGAGAGGACCAGTTACTCCTCAGGCAGACTGTGAGCTGACTTAGGCTTCCTGTTTGTGAACTGACGTGAACAGGTACCACACTTAGGCGCGTTACATGCAGATTTAAGTGGCCACGAAAGCAGGTGGGGGGCAGACAGGACGGCCCAGACTGCACCTGCTCCCCGGATAAGCATGCCCCATGCCTAGAACACAGGGCAGGAGGCGAGCACAGGCCTCCGAGAGGGGAAGGCCCCAGACCTTTCTTGGTTCAACATTAAACTGTGACACCGTCATTGCTTGTTAGCATTCAACTGCAAACACTCCACGATTTATGCATTGTACTGATAATCGCTTCTGTTATGTTCAGTCTGGTTTTGTTGTCCAAGATGATGCCATGAACATTCCTGGGCTTGTCTCCTGCTGCGCGTGCGCACGTGTCTCCTTGGGGAACAGGAGCCGGAGGGGCACCGCGGTGCGGAGGCTGCCGGGGCTCGTCCGCCGGGACAGAGCAGTGGCCGCCAGGTAACGCCCCCACCAACGGTGCAGACAAGGTCCTGGGGCAGCGTGCGCCTCAGACAGGTCGGACTTGTCCACGCGGGGTGCGGCACTGAGACGCCCACCCTCTCACTTAGCTCCTGCTCAGGTCTTCAAACTTACATCCATGCAGGCTTTACACATGTTCTGCTTGGATTTATTTCTAATTACTTTATACATTTTGCTGCTATTCTAATTGGCCTTTTTGGAATTAAATGCCCCCACTGTTGCTGGCACGTGGAAACGTAGTTTAATTCTGACACTGAATTTACAGGTGTGACTAAGCCCTTCCGTAATCCGGCACCCTCTCCTCAGGGCTCCATTGGGCTTCTCTGTGAACACACACAGATCTGTGCACTTGGGGCCCAGCGTGCCTGTTCGTGCGGGACTCCGAGTGCACGCCACTGTTCCTGGTTTCCGACTGTATTTATGCACAAGGTCCAGGCTGCTGAGTGCAGGGCTGAGTACAGCTGGGTTTCTCCCGCCGCCAGTGGGCAGCCTGACGGCCTCCTGTGCCGCCCCCCACAGACCTGTGTGCTGTAAACTCACCGATTCTCCAGGACCCTCTTCTGTGGGGTCACTTCAGGAACCATTTTGAGTTTGGGTTTGCTTCACTCCAGCTTCTCCATCAAAATAATCCCACCTGCCTCCCAGAAATAACTCAACCTCTGGGCAGGCATGCCTGCGTGTCCCCCACACTGAGATCTTTTCTCTGAATCTTTCCCTGTCGGCTCGGTGAGGTTGGGAAGGGAGAAATCTGAAGGCATTTCACAGCCTACCTTCTTGAGTCTGAGCCCCTCGTTACTTTGGAGTTCTTCGGACTTACGAGCATCATCTGACGGGACAGCCCCCGATGTGCCACAAACACCAACCCTGACCACAACCAAATGCCGCTGGGGCGCCCGGCTGGCTCAGTCGGTGGAGTGTGTGACGCCTGATCTCGGGGTTGCGGGTTCGAGCCCTGCGCTGGGGATAGAGATTACTTAAATAAAAACAAAAAAACCCACTTTAAATTAGAAAACAAAACAAAACCACATGCCACAGGCAACTGGATTTTGACTGAACTGCAGTAAACCTATCACTTCATCGTGAAGGCAGGCTCTACTCAATCCCTTATCTTCGCGCTGGGGACCTTCCGCTGGAGACCACAGTCTATCCCTTCACTGGTTTACGTCTTCCTTCACGATTCTCTGCAAGGTCTGATCATCCTCACGCACGTCCTTCACTCCCCTCACATCTATGCCCATGTGTTTCACACGCGCTCGCGCTACCATGAGTGGGGCCTTCACTCTTCGGTCTGCTTGACACGCAGGGAGCTACTTTATTATTCTGACCTGTGACCTGACGCTTCATTGGTTCTTACTCTTAGCAGTTGATTCCCTTGGTTCATTATTTCATCTACAAATATTTGCTCCATCTTCAGGCGTAGAGCTTATTTCTAGTTCTTGTCTTACTGCAACGGCCAGAATGAAACATGTGAAGTAATAGGATTGTTAGATTTCTCTTTTTTTTTCCTGACTATGGTGAAGCTTTTTCTAGTATTTTATTAAAAATAATGCTGAATTTTATTTGAGACATATTTTATCATGTTATACAAGTATTCTTAGTTCTAGTTCACCAAGAATTACTAGGAAATATTTTTTGAGACTTACTTATTTTAAAGAGAGAGCATATGTGACTGAGGGGAGAGGCAGAGGGAGGGAGAATCTCAAGCAGATTTCCCCCGCTGAGCACAGAGCCCAACACGGCTTGATCTCACAACCCTGAGATCATGACCTGAGCTGAAATCAAGAGTCAACGCTCAAGGGACTGAGCCGCCAGGTGCCCCAAGAATTACCAGGAATTTAAACTATGAATGAAGAAATCAGGGAGGGATTTAACCTGCTGCTAGGATTTTCACTGGATTCAGTTCATCTTTTATTTATCATGTTAAGGATTGACAAGGATTCTTTGATGAAACAAAGAAAAATGAAATAAGGGCAAATAAAATTTGGAGCAGGGACCTGAGGGTGGAATAGTCACTCATAAGGCTCTTCAGGAGAACATTACTGTTAAAATACCAAACCCACACACGTCTTGTTACATTCTTCCAACAGTTCACAAGTATCATCCTGTCATAAACAGGCAAGCAGTATTTCCTCTCCAGAAGCCGCAGCTAATAAAACAAAGAACGGTACGACAGCAGAGACTCAAAAATATATAAACGTGTCCTTTAAATCTCTAAGGATTTAACATTTTGCTAATTCTAATGATACTGTGTTTATTCGAAGGTGAAGGTTAGTTGGGTGCCAATGTTCAGCGAAGTTTGGAAAATCCCAAATTTGAATGACTTCAATACGCCGCTACACACGCACACACTCATGCACATACACACGCAGCAGGGTCACCCTGCACTGGATGCCGGCGAGCATACACGCACACACACGCACACACACACACACTCACGCACACACACAGATGCAGCAGGGTCACCCTGCGCTGGATGCCGGCGAGCACACACACACACACACACACACACACACACGCGGCAGGGTCACCCTGCACTGGATGCCGGCGAGCGCACACAAAGGCAAACATGAACCAGGAGCAGTACCTGTTTTGTCCGTCAGCAAGTACACCAGGCGCCCCAGGCCCTCTGGGATGGTGCTGGTCCGCACGACCGTGCCGGGGATGCTCTCGTCCTTCATTATCATCCATCCGTACGCGGCTTTGCCCATGTCCAAGTTCACACGCAAACTGCCAAACAAAACCGGTTCATCACAGTCGTTAGTTGGGTCCAAACCCACACAATACGTTCAAACTCATGTTTTCCATACAGACGTATTATCTTTAACCTCACGTGAACTAAGTAGGTAACACCGTATTTCAGACTTTTAAAATAAATGAATTTGTTGACACTTAAGCCAACAAACCTTTTTAGGCCCCTTATCATGTTTGTAGGCGATGGTAAATGGGCTCCTCACCCTGGTCCTCCAGCGGAGCGTGCAGAGGCAGATGCGGGAGGAGAAGGTGGATGTGCGTTAAGTACCCCCGCTCAGACACAAAGGAGAGATGATGCGTGTGTAAGGAGATCAGGCAGCATCCCACTTGGAACAGATACTCGAAACGCACCATAACCTTCATCTGCTCATCTTACAAGAACAAACAGGATGCTTTCCTGGGACGATAACTGCCGGACCGAACACAACCTGGGAGGACTGGGCCCCTCAGGACACCAGGCTTCCGAGCCAGGGCAGGGACCTCCCTGAGGCCCGGGACGGTGGTGTGGCCTGAGCAGAAGCACCGTAGGGGAGAGCGGCAGGAGGTGGGATCAGGCGTGGCGGGGGCCAGACCATGGTGCAGATCGTGGGTTTCACAGTCAGGGTGATGGACGAAGGGCTCCTCTGTGACCTCAGCGGCACTCAACTCCCTGCGGAGCTCACTGACACACTCACTCTGCTCCCACCTTCACACGTACCCAGCTTTGCTCTCGTTCACATTCAAACTCAAGACCATTCAGATATGCTTCCAATTCTAGAAAAAAATCTGTGCCTGATTTGATTTGGTCAAGAAAAGAGCAGATGTGGGGCGCCTGGGTGGCTCAGTCGTTAAGCATCTGCCTTCGGCTCAGGTCATGATCCCAGGGTCCTGGGATCAAGCCCCGCATCGGGCTCCCTGCTCAGCGGGAAGCCTGCTTCTCCCTCTCCCACTCCCCCTGCTTGTGTTCCCTCTCTTGCTGTGTCTCTGTCAAATAAATAAATAAAATATTAAAAAAAAAAAAAGAAAATAGCAGATGTGATATGTGATATACCTACACAATGCGGGGAAGCTGCTGACAGTCACTCATTATGACCAACATGGCAATTCATACAGATCTACCTACTAAGAAACGCACCCTTGAGAAGCAACGTGGAGGACTCAGTCAGTGGAGAGAGTCCACTCTGTAGGTAAGTTAAAGAAAATTAAAATAATCATAATGAGCTATTTGTCCATAAAGCTCATATCTTAAAAATCCTAAGAACTCTGCTGGTCAGAAAGAAGAGTTTTAATTGAGAAGTACACAGACTTCCACAGGCAGGCAAGAAGTTTTCAAGAGTTCACAGGGTGCTGCTGGGCTTGGGGAGGAGTGGAAGCCCAAGGAGCACCTTCTGGGTTCATCCGCGGTGCTCTCTTCAAATCATGAATGGTTAGGGCTTAATAAAACCACCGCTATTGTCACACAGCCGTAAGAATTTGTTATTTCACGAAATACTGAGTCACAAATAAACGCCAGTGGACTACTTTCGGCTTACGGCACACACCCTTAAGGCCAGTGAACAGAGAATGCGGATGATCTTCAAGGAAAAATAAAACACAAGTTCACTTTACAAGTGAAAACTATCATAGAAAATGTATCTTCAACTAAGACTGAAATACCACAGAGGAAGCAGAAGCTCGAGTTTATACGCATCATATATTTTGGTCAAATGTTCGTATAGTTTGCTTTTTAATGTTAAAAATCTCTAGAACCTCAAACTTCAAACACTAAGTTCACAGAGTAATTATAATTATCATCACTATACTTACTTTTTAGTAATGTGCTAATTTATAGAATTTTAAAATTTAGACCTCTGCTCGTCTAGTAAAGTACTTTACAGCAACATGACTTACGAACAAAAAAACATGAAGCCTACCATTTTGAGAATTACAGAGATAGATTATAAGGTAATGGATACCAGTTATTTTAAGCTCATTTTATTGCTAACTGACCAACTGTGATTTTGTGATCAAGAGATCCATTTCAAATTAAGTGGAAAAGCGGTCTGCCATTTTAGACGGTCAAGTGAACAAGAAGGCCATCGTGATCCTCACTGTCACACACACCGAAACGGAGCCCCTGGACTCTGCGGAGCGTCAGGAGTGTCAAGAAGGGGCGCTGAAGCCGAGCACAAGAGCACAAGGCTGACCAGGGAGCAGGCGCCTCCCGGGGGCTCTTTCCTGACCAAACAGTCCTGCCCGGCCTCACCTCACCACCGGGCAATGTCGGAGGAGGGAACCCGAGCCCTGGATAAACAGAAGGCCTATTTCCCTCAGTGCCGTGATGCGCCAGGACCCCAGTGAGCCTGCACAGTGCCCGCTGCGTTCAGACTGTCCTGTGATACGATGGTGCGGTGGCGCTTGGTGGCGCTCGGGCTCCCAGCCGAGCCAGGCCCTGCGCCTGCAGCGCTCCCCAGGGAACGCAGCCGCCTGAAAGGGCTCGCGCACTCCTGCCTGCCTGAGGCCTATGTGTAGATCCTAATCTGAGCACAAGTCATTTTAATGAGAAGTTCTATCAAAAGTAATCAAAGCTTTTTCCTGTAAATTGTCATCTATGGGAAATGGCACAGATGCCGTTTTATCTGAATCTCCCCCCAAATTTTTCATTTTGTGACATCTTTAACCTCTTTTCTGGGGTGCGGAGCCCGACATGGGGTCTGAACCCATGACCCCCAAAATCAAGACCTGAGCTGAGACAAAGCGTCAGATGCCCACTGAGTAAGCCAGCCAGGCGCCCCACCCACCTCTTCCTGACACACCGTGGATGGCAAGGGATGGCACCAAGATCCTCACTGGCTGAACTCTCCCAACGCTGGGCACGTGGAGGGTGACATTCAAGTCTCTGCTAGGAGTCTGGACCTCTGTCCTAGGCTTGAGACCAGTGTATTCTGTTGCCTGCGGACGATCCTACCTCAGACTCATCACAGATCCCTCTACATGAATATATACCATGGAGGGTAACGTTCCCCCTTCGTCTTCCGGTGCCAGACAAAACAAAACAGACAAATCTACTCTTTCTCAAGGAGGAGGAAACACTCCTTGGGACCACCTGTCACCTGAGCCAGAACTGCCAAAGGACTCCAGGTTCCTTTTCCCTTTCATTTCCCTTATCTCAATAATCAACTCTGGCCCGCTCAACCTCCCCAATTCTCTGAACCCTCTCTTTATGCTCCATCAGGAAGAAGCATGGCTAACTGAATTTTACAGGGTTAAGGTCAGGTATGACTTGTCCTGATGGTTAATTTCCAAATTTACCAGTTCTATGATCTTGGACAAACGACCCACTTGATCTGAGCCTCAGTCACAGTACCTGTAAAATGCCCTCTAGGGTAGGGTCACTGTGGGTATTGGCACTAACGCATAAACGCAGGTTACTGAATTATGTCACTGGAGCAGAAGATCACCGGTCTCCACAGTCGGGAGAAGGTTTTATAGAGAAGATGAGCCCTGAGCTAAAATGGAATGGACCGGGCGGGCAGCACGTCTGTGCACCGCTAGGTGAGGCAGGTCGTCGGCAAGGCTCCAGAGCTCAGAAGCTGTAGATGGGATGTAAGTGGTCGAAGGTGGGTATACACCTAAGTACCCTGAGAGTCCGTCGGAACCGCATCCACTACTGCACGCACAAGGGTACACAAAACGTACAGCCTTCGGCCCTAAGCAACAGAAAACCTGGTGAGGTATGAAAGTAGTTTAAACTGGCATATGCAAAATTCTACATCACATTATTAAGTTTTTGAATGGGTGTGGGAAGATTAGAGATTGGAAATGAAGTAGGAGAAATAAATGGAGCATCCATGTTCCAGATCAACTGAAGCAGAGAAATGCCGGAGCCACAAGGAGAGTCAGAAGCTGCGAACGAGGCAGCGGGACGCCTGGGAGCGCACCAGGACCTGGGGCCCCCGGAGGGCTCCGAGAACGCACCCTTGCTCCGTGCCACACTTCGGGAGACGGGGGCACAGTAAGGATGGTCTTCAGGGAGACTCACCTTTTCGCCTTCCGTTCAGAGTGATGTCAGCCCCATCTCCTCAACAACCCCCACGATCAAATATTAATCATAGGCTCAGATATCGGGGTGAGTGGCAACAAGGTAATTCAGGCCCTCCCCACCATCCAGAGTTGTTTCGGTGTTTACGTGGGGGGCCACGTGAAATACTGTGTACACTATGCACCAGCTGGAGCTCAGAGGACCACGAGTGTGTGTGTGTGTGTGTGTGTACTGACAGGTAAAACACACCATATAGCAGCAGCATAAAGATATTTATGCAGGAGTGAGGCCAAATACGTGTGTCAATACGTGAAAGGGATAAATATTCCTATTAAAGGGCTAGCACTTCCTGCAGCTCATAAATAAGTAAAAGTACTAATTATATGTGATTTGATACACCTTAAAATCGAATGTCTCTGGTAGTCTAAGAATAAAGGAATGGCAAAGATATATAAGACCCCAAATTAAGCATGTTGGTTGTGTCAAAATATTCATAAGAAAGCTAACCAGGCAAAAAAAGACCAGATGAAAAGGTTGAAGGCAGGGGCCCCTGGGTGGCTCAGTCAGTTGAGCGTCTGCCTTCGGCTCAGGTCATGATCCCAGGGTCCCGGCATCGAGTCCCCTGCTCAGCGGGGAGCCTGCTTCTCCCTCTGCCTGCCCTTCCTGCCCCTTCCCCTGTTTGTGCATGCGGTCTCTCTCTGACAAATAAATAAATAAAATCTTAAAAAAAAAGAAAAAGAAAAAGAAAAGGTTGAAGGGAGAAAATCAGATGCTTTTCAAGGTTGGAAAAGCTCAGCTCAGCTCGCTACCGAAGGGGACGGTAACCACAGTGAAACCAGGGCAGAGGTTGGAGGGGTGGGAGGAGGCGCCCCCAGCGCCCCCACTATGGGGCCCCGCACACAGAGCGGGGATGAGTCACGCCCTTGCCGGGCTGCAAGGCTGCGGCCGCAGAGGCCCACCCCTGCTCCGAGGTCGGGCCGGGGCACCGGGCCTTGCGGATCCAGGCTATGCACAGGGAGGCACTGCTGGGTTCTGGGCTCTGGGAGCACCAGTGCACTCTCAGGAGTCTTCCTGAACTGGTTCAAATAAAGTGTGTAATTACGGGAGCAGAACATGAGCCTGAGGCCACTCACACCATCTGTGTAAGCAGGTGAGGAGGACGGGGCAGAGAAGACACTTGACCCGAAGAAGGCAGAGTCAGCAGACGGGGAGAAGACCCAGAGGGCACTGGGCTTCTTGTTCGAGCCACACCCAACAGGTTGCTCTTCTCATCTTTTTTGCACCTGTTTGACACATAAAGTCCCCCTTTAACTTATACTTAATTTACAAACCGCATCTATAGATCTTTCATGAAAAAGTACCACAGTTTAATTAAAAGGCAAATGAAATAAATATATTTGCAAACATAAAAGAGCTGCTCATTATCATATGAAAAGACAACACAAACTGAAACAAGAAGAGCCAGAAGGACAAAGGCCTGAAGAGTGAGTCCAGCTACTGGTGCAGTAAATACTTTACCCTGCGAAGGAACAGAAGAGACCTCTTGAGGCCACAGCAAGAGTGAGGTGCCCTCAACCCAAGAATGCAAACTCACAACCCCCAGACTCCAGAGCCTGAAACCTCCACCTCCAAGTATATACCAACTCTCGTGGACCAACGGTGATGATAGTGTTTTGCTTTTTTGTAACATTTTTTTTTAAAGCTTTTATTTATTTATTTGACAGAGAGAGACACAGCGAGAGAGGGAACACAAGCAGGGGGAGTGGGAGAGGGAGAAGCAGGCTTCCCGCCGAGCAGGGAGCCCGATGCGGGGCTCGATCCCAGGACCCTGGGATCGTGACCCGAGCCGAAGGCAGACGCTTAATGACTGAGCCATCCAGGCGCCCTGCTTTTTTGTAACTTCTAACTTCGAAGTCGTTTTTAGACTCACAGAAGTAGCAAAACCAGGGGAGTTCCCGGGTGCTCCCCCAGCGGTGACACCCTAGGCCACGAAACACACTCTCTGAGCAGAACCAGTGTTACAACCCGACTAAGTCAAACGCAGGCTTCATGCAGGCTCTGTCAGGTTTGACACACACTCTTCTGCTTTATGTGTCCCAAGGACAGATTCGTGTCACACCCGTCCACCATCGGGATCAGACAGTTCCATCTCACAGTCCTCACGTTAACCCCCAACAGTGCTAGCTGCCCCCAACCTGAACCCTGGCAACCGCTGAACTGTCCATCATTATAATTTTCTAACTTTAAGAACGTCCTATAAATGCCCAAGTTGTTCGATGTATCAGTACTTTATTCCTTTTTATTAATGGATAGTATTCATTGTATAGATAGACCATAATTTATCCAGGTCACATTTTTTTTTTAATGTCACCTTGCATTCCCCAAATTTGCTATGATATAGTTGCACTTTGTTGTTAAAACAAAGCCTGCTTCATTCTCAAGAATAAAGTTTATCACATTTGGGGCCTGAAAATTTTACCTACCCTTGGAAAGTACTGCCAACAAAGTTAATCAGAAAGTTTCATTCAAATTTGTCTAACTTTCTTTATACAAAACTGCAAGAAAGTTCTGTGATCTTGGGTAATGGCAGGCTATCCTATTTGAACCAATGTTCCCACTGAAAACAATAAGAAATACTGTATAAAATATTTTTTAGATTTCTTAGAAGAAATAAGGAACTGACTAGATAGTAAGGAATTTCTGGGTTGAACCCTCGTCAGTTTCTACAAAGGTTAAGTGATCATGTGCCAGGCCCCAAGAGTTTGAATTCTCTCTTCAACAGGCTACCTGGGCAGGAGCAAAAACAAAGACCGGGACCATCAAAAGGTGGAGGTCCAACAAAAGGCCCTTCCTTCCATGGGAGGCAGGGCTGTGAGGGGCTACACCGTCACACTAAGGGGGAAGCTGGAAAGCGAGGCAGGTGCACGTGGAGATGGCACCAGGCTCACATGATTCAGTGACTGTGAATCTCCAATTTGGGGGAAGATGTTCCAAGACAGGTGGTACCTCCAAGTACACCGCAGAAGCAAGTGTAGAGTTTTCAGAAACACATAACTTTCATCTTTGATCTCACATTACTCATATAATTAGCCTTTCAAATACAATTACCAAAGAAAACCTCCCCAAATAAACCAAAAACAAAACCCAACAACAAACAGCACAGCACTCAGGGGGACTGTACTACGAGTGAGAGCCAGAAGGGAAAAACAAGAGAAAGGACCAACAAAAGCAGCAGATCCCGCACGTGACTGACACAGGCTGTAAAACAGGGAACACAGTGAAAACTAGAAAGACATCTGCACGGAAGAGACAAACGTAAAAATGAATAAATCAATGTGATGAAGACACCAAACAGAATTTCCCAAACTAAAAAGTATCAGTAACTGAAATTAAGAACTCAACTGGTTTGACAGCGGCCCAGATGCAGCCACAGATGAGGTCGGTGACTAGGAAGTCGGATTGCTGGGAATGGTACAAAATGGAGAATGGGGACAGAGGTGGAGAATAGGGAGGAACAGGGGAAACAAAGAGTGGGGTTAGGACGCTGAACAAGTCTCACATTCGTGTCCCCAAAAGAGAGGGGACAGAGCAGTATATAAGGGGACGACAATCCAGTTTTCTGGGATGGGAAAGGACCGATCCACAGACGCGAGAAATGCACCGAATCCTGAGCATTGTATGAAAAGCAGCTTCTGTCCCCACACAGTGCCCAAGTGCAGAGCAACAACAAGACAGAGGTTGGAAAACTGCCGTAGGGCGGAGGGCACCAAGGAGCAACGTGGGGCACGCAGTGGAATCGTTTCAGGAAGGAAAGCCAAACAGAAATCCAGAGCATTCCAACAAACCCACAGTAAACAAAACAATAAATTTTTGACAGAAGGAAAATCATTCTACATGAAAGGCCTGACGTATAAGAAGAAATGAAGAAACACATGGATACACCAAAATGCGTAAGGAATGTAGAAAACGACAGTATCTTTGGGACTTAAGAATGACTTGAATTAAAATACACGACAAAAACGGCACAAGGTCGAAGGGGTGCAGGGAGGTAAACGTTACTCCGAGACAATAATGTAAAGGAAGTAACTACCTGCAGATCTGACAGATTGAGAATAACGATCTCAGTTCACAGGCTAACTACTAAAAGAACAAATACGGCTTAAAATCTTCCAAACTAGTAGAGAAGACAGTGGAACTATACAAGAATTATAAAATGGTAAGACAGGAGGAAAATACAGAACAGGTGAGTCATACTAAAAAAACAAAATAAGATGATAGGTTTAAACCAGAAATACAACAGAATCACAGTAACTGCGTAGGCAGTTTGTCGGAGTAGGTAAAAATGAATCGTAAGAGACACACACACACACACACACACAGAAGGGAAAGTGCAAAATGGAGCAAGCCAAGCCCATTACAGCCAGCCGGCATGGCTATATGAACATAACACGAAGCAGAATTTAATGCAAAAAGCTTTCACAGAGGGGCGCCTGGGTGGCTCAGTGGGTTAAGGGTTTGACTCTTTCAGCTCAGGTCATGGTCTGGGGGTTATGGGGTCAAGCCCCGCGTCAGGCTCTGTGCTCAGCTTGGAGTCTGCTTGAGGATTCTCTCCCTCCTTCTCCCTCTCTCTCCCCCATTCTCTCTAATAAATAACTCTTAAAAAAAAAAAATTTAGCAGAGATAAAGTCACTTTATAATGAGAAAATGCTTAATTCAGCAGAAATATATAAGTTTAAATTTGTATACATCTGATACCAAAGCCACAAAATATATAATGCCAGCAATAGAATTCCAGAGAAAATAGATTCCCAATACCAATGGGAGATTTCCACCTGACGCTTTGCAAGTGTGACAGAAGGCACAGAAAAGCCAGCAGAGTGCGGAGAAACTAAAAAACAAGATTAACAATCTCAGCCTAACAGACTTGCACACATTCCAGCAATCCAACACCCAGGTTTAAGTCAACCAAACACCCAGCCCTACAATGCGTCTCAGCAACGTTCATGCATCTGAAATGACTAAGCCACACTCTTCGACAACAACATAAAAACCTAAATATGAACACAGATAATAATTAGAAAATGCAAATATGCTTACAATAACCACAGGTCAAAGAAGAAATCACAGTGGAAATTCTGTACTGACAGTAACAAAAGTACCACATACAGAAGCGTCTCGGACGTAGCCAAAGCAGTACTTCTGTGTGCATTTATAGCCTCACTGAGATATTCAGACTGGGAAAAAAGGCTGAAAACTCATAACTGAGACATCTACCTCAAGAAGAATAACACAAACCAAAAAAGGTGTGAGGAGAGAAGATAATAAATTAGAGAGATATTATATAGCACAAAGAATCAATAAAGCCTAAAGAAGGTTTTCCCAAAAACCTTCTACAGCTGATACACCTACTGGAAGACTGACCAAGAAAAACAGAAAAGAGAAACAAGTATCAAGAGTGAGTGACAAAGATCAACACCACAGACCCTACACATTTGAGGTAAAAGGAAAGCATTATCAACAGGCTTGTGGGAATACACTTGAATACGGGCACAGGGGACATATTTCCTGAAAACTGTAACTGCAAAACTGACTGAAGAAGAAATTAAAAACTTGAAATCAACTTTTCTAACTATTTAACTATTTACAACTATTTGATAAATATATTTAACCTATTAAAGACACCAACTCTGCCAAATATCTTTTCACAGTAAAAAGTTCAGGCCTCCCTAATGTGTAAATATCAAGGAATAAATCATTATAATTTTACAGAAAATATTTTAGAGAAGAGAAAATGAAAGACTTGTCAATGTACTCATGAGAATGGCATGCTCCTGACACTAAACACCACAAGGAAAGTTACAGCAGAGTCAGTCATATGGACCAATGCAAAAATTCCACAAAAATTACAATGGGATCCAGTAACACAAAAAGGATGGTATATCATGATTAAGTTGCATCTTTTCCCCAAAGAATAAAGGCAGGTACCACATTAGAAAGTCAAACAATATAATTTTTCATATTAAAATATTAAGGAAAAATTTAAAGATAAAATATCATTTCAATAGATTTAAAAAATCTATCGAAAACTATATTCATAATTTTAAAACAAATTTTAGCAAAATAGTAATAGGAAAAACTTCCGCAGGGGGCTCCTAGGTGGCTCAATTGGTTAAGCATCTGCCTTCGGCTCAGGTCATGATCTCAGGGTCCTGCGATCAAGCCCCGCACAGGGCTCCCTGCTCAGAGGGAGTCTGCTGCTTCTCTCTCTCCCTCTGCTGCTCCCCACCTGCCCCCCGCTCGTGCTCTCTCTCTTGCTCACTCAAATAAATAAATAAAATCTTTAAAAAAAAAACTTCCTTAGTATAAAAAGGGTTTCTATAAAAATGTATAGCATACTTGATGAAATCTTGGAAGTTTTGCCTTTTATGCTGGAAACAAAAACAGTCTATTATTAGTACTTCTGCTTAACGTTATATCAGGAATCTTTGATACAGCAATAAGGAAAAGAAATAAATGGTGCAGGAATCAAAACTGTCATTATTTACTGATGATACAATTACCTATAGAGAAAATCCAATAAGCCACAGATTAATAATTGAAATCAATAAGGTTTTACCAAAATTGATGTATTCAATCATTTTACAGAAGTCATCTGATTTCTCCATACCAGTAACAAATACAAAGGAAACAGTTCTTTCAAAACCTACAGTATTTACAACAGCATTTGAAAAATATCAAGTATCTAAGAATAGCTCTAATAAAAGTTGTGCAAGATTTCTAAGAAATTTTTTAAAATTTGAGATACCGCAGAATACCTAAAAAATTAAGAGAGTTATGTTGGGGCGCCTGGGTGGCTCAGTCGGTTGAGCAGCTGACTCGTGACTTCGGCTCAGGTCATGATCTCCGGGTCACAGGATCGAGCCCTGTGTGGGCTCCACGGTCAGCAGGGAGTCTGCCTGAGATTCTCTCCCTCTGCCCGCCCACCCCCCCCATAAATAAATACATCGTTTTTTTGTTTTTGTTTTTTTTAGATTTTATTTCTTTATTTGACAGAGAGAGACATAGCAAGAGAGGGAACACAAGCAGGGGGAGTGGGAGAGGGAGAAGCAGGCTTCCCACGGAGCAGGGAGCCCGATGTGGGGCTCGATCCCAGGACCCTGGAATCATGACCTGAGCCGAAGGCAGACACCCAATGACTGAGCCACCCAGGTGCCCCTAAATAAAAAAATCTTAAGGAAAAATTTAGAGATAGGCTAGATTCATGGTCTGGAAGATATAGTATTAAATGCAAACAGCCAGTGAGAACAAGGCTGCTCTTGAAGAGCACAAGGAGGAAGGCCCTTTCTAGGAACCACTAACTCGGGACAAAGGTGTGTGAGTTCCGGCTCAGGAACAGGCAAACCCCCCAAGGGGACAGCACAGGAGACCCAGAGCGGCCTATGCGTGTCTGAGTCCTAGCGTATGACAGAGGGGCTCTCGTCACTGAGGAACAGTCTTTCTTACAAGGCACGCTGAGACAACTGGTGTGGTAGTGATACATGAAAATCCTGTTTCACGCTATAAAAAAAGGTTGTCAAAGACAACGCTGCTATGCTTTCAGAAGCTAATGCAGGAGGACAGCTCCAGCATCCGGAGCACAGAACAGCTTCCTAAACAACATACAGACAGAGTGTAACCAACAGCAAAAAAGACTTATAAATTTGACTATACAAAATTAACATTTGTTCATAATTTCACCAATAGTAAAAATTCAAGCTATAGATTGAGAAAGACTATCAGTAAAACATGGACCTGAAAAGAACACCCGTATCCTGCCCAGTAGGGCCAACTCTTTCAGGTTAGGAGAGCTGGGGACAGTCTCCTGTGACTGGATGCTCCACTCTCTGGGCCTGTAGGTCCAGGCCTGTGCACCTGTGGCCTCAGTGATTCTGCCTTTCTCTGCAAGGGTAGCACCAGTTTGCAGCGGGGCAGCTCTATCAGCCTGTTTCCTGCCTGTCGGATTTGGGGGGTGCAACAGGCTTCCCTCATTTTAGCCTGTCTCTGTTCCTTCCAGCTCAAGCTGGTAGTGCTCCTGCTGATCCAGGATTCTCAAAAACTCTGTGTGTCTCCCATGTGTGTTACGGGGGTCCACACGACCTGACAAGAGGCTTCTGCACACATCTCTCCTGGATAACCCCATCCGCTCCAGGCTCCGGCCAAGTGGGTGAGTGAGTCCATGAGTCACATACCTAACCTCTTCAGCAAAAAGCTGTCCAGCGACACCCTTGGCCTCTATCCTGTGCATGCTTTACAAACCGTGAATTTTCTAATATTAGTATCTTTTGCAATCTGGACAGGCTGCAAATTTCCACCACCATTGACTGGTTTCCTAGGTTGGAAACACTTTTTTCCCCAAGCATGCTAAATGGAAAAGGAGGCCCTCCTGAGATGTTAAGAGAGTTAATTTCTAGGTTCTGAAGCAAATTCTGTACCCATGTTACCTGAAATTTTCGACACTCGATTCTTACTGTGCAGCGCTCTGAGCAGAGCGGGCTACTCACTCCTTCGGGCAGTTAGGTGGCAGAATGGGGGCCCCGCTGCCCAAACCACAGGGCCCCCACCAACTGCAGTGCTTTAGACAAGACGGGCCCACGTGTTTCTCAGAAGGGACAGAGTCCTCACTGTCAGCACCTTTCTACCCCCATCGCCCACGCGTGCCCCCGTGAGAGTAAAGGTCCCTCTGACCCAGCACTGATAGGAGTTTTCTGGACCATCAGCTAGAACATGACACAACACTTGGAAAGCATGTGGGGAGAACAGCTACTGAACCAACAAGTAACCACAAGTGCCTGGCCTGACGGGGCCACGAAGAACTCCGACAGTTTGTGTTTTGTTACGAGTGACACAAACAATGCAGGGAACATATATCCATTTCAAGTACAAGAGTTAAACCCTGAAATGTTTTCCTTGAAAGACAAAGTAAATTATATGAGGTGGCTCAAAAATATTTTATTCTGTCACGAAAAATTTCTATGAAACAGCCTAAGTTTGTTAAATTTGAAAAGCCTTTGAACCAACCAAACACACCAGAAACAGACTCACAGACACAGAGAACAAATGGGTGGTTACTACAGGGAAGGGTGAAGCAGGTGAAGGGGATTAACAAGTATGAACCTCCAGTTAAAAAATATCCCCCGTCACGGGGATGAGACGTGCAGCACCGGGAGTGTCGCTGGTAAGACCAGTAACTGCACGGCCACCGACGGTGAGCGGACTTACTGCAGGGAGCATCTGCTAAGGCACGGAGTTGCCCAAACCCTATGCTGGACACCTAATGAAACTAATGTAACACTGTACTTCCATTAAAAACGTGTTAGGTCAATAGAGGAAAAAGCACTTAACTTTCCAAAACTGTGCACTTTCAAAAAAAAAATTTTTTTTTAATCTATCCTTTATTAAATTGGAAAGCGTATTTAGCAAATACTAAAACATATTACTATTCATATTTTATGGAAACTTTGCAAAAGGAAAACAAACTTTGTTGAATCAAATGTAAACATGAATTCCCTAAATCAGCATCCTAGGCTTTTCACATTTTACAGTTTTCATTCCTTCTGCCACATCTGTCTAACTGCATTCTCAAACTGTGAAAAACAAGGCAAAGGATCGTGTTGAAGTAGGCGTGAGACATTTTGGAGCTAAAAAGAGGTGCAGGTATAATTCTGTCTAGTAAGTCTCTCCACACTTGACTGAACATGTAAATATAAAACTGTTGACTGGAGGGGCACCTGGGTGGCTCAGTCACTGAGCGTCTGCCTTCGGCTCAGGTCATGATCCCGGGGTCCTGGAATCAAGTCCCGCATCGGGCTCCCTGCTCGGCGGGAAGCCTGCTTCTCTCTGCCTCTGCCTCTCTCTCTCTCTCCCTGTCTCTCATGAATAAATAAATAAAATCTTTAAAAAAAAAAAAAAGTTTCTTATGGGGCGCCCGGGTGGCTCAGTCGTTAAGCGTCTGCCTTCAGCTCAGGTCATGATCCCGGGGTCCTGGGATCGAGCCCCGCATCGGGCTCCCTGCTCAGCAGGAGGCCTGCTTCTCCCTCTCCCACTCCCCCTACTTGTGTTCCCTCTCTCGCTGTGTCTCTCTCTGTCAAATTAATAAATAAAATTAAAAAAAAAAACAACAAAAACACCTGTTGACTGCAAAACCGGAACAAGACAAACTTGCAGAAACTTAGTACATTCCTCATTTTGTAAAGACTTTTAAAAAGGCTATATAAGCTAAACAACAATAAAAAAAGGTCTGTTTTTGTGTAAATGCTGATATATTTATATATATATAAATATGCACATTCATATTTATAAGTCCGTATATGTACACGTATCTGAAAAGTTTTATAGTTCTTATCAATAGTAAAATTACAGATAATACCTATTTCTTTCTCTTGTTATTAGGTATTATCTGATTTTTTACTATAAGTATATATACGACTGAAATACAAAAAAAAACATTGAAAATTAGTATCGGCCTAAAAATGCTTATAATGTATATTTCATAACTATAGTTCATTTTTCCTGTTAATTTGACAAAAGAAATGTGAAGTCTCTTTATACTGTCATTATGCTGAAGAAATCAGAGAGTCCATAGGAATAAAATATTTCATTAAAAAATATAATAAAAATTTGAATAGTGTTCAGCAGTTTCCACCAGTTAAATATGGAGGTGCTCCAGAAAAAAGAAGGAACAGAGTCCCCACTAGGCCTTATGCACTGTATGAGAGTCTTGAAAGGGACATCATAAAAACACCTTAGGACTGACAAAAGCAACACAAATGAAGAAAAACAAGATTAATGAAGTAAAAGCACAAACCAAGGCAAAACAAAACACAGGATTTACTAAGAAAATAGGTGTTTGCTCGATGGATGCAGGAGCAGGAGACTTTTGTTGGCAGTTGAAGGAGAAGAGAGGAGTGTGATAACAAGCTAACACCTGCAGGCCGGTCCCTGTGGACACAGCCTGAGCAGGCGAGGAGGGGCTCCCACCAGGCAGGGGGGCTCACACCGGGGAGGGGGGCTCACATCTGGTAGTGGGGTTGGTTCACACCAGACAGGAGGGCTCGCACTGGGGAGTTGGTTCACACCAGGCAGGGGGGTTGGTTCAGACCGGACAGGTGGGCCCCCACTGGGCAAGGGGGTTGGTTCACACTGGGCAGTGGGGTTCACACCAGGCAGGGGGGTTGGTTCACACCGGGCAGGGGGGCTCGCACTGGGCAGGGGGGTTGGCTCACACTGGGCAGGGGGTTCCTGTTGGGCAGTGGGGCCCGAAGCTCACACCTTCCAGCACTAAGTGCTGCTGGTACCTAGTGGGCTGTGTGAGGGGTGCTAGGCATGTGGCCTTCTTTCCCGTGGGGAATTGTAGAAGGAATCCTTGTCGGCCTCGGACTCGAGTCAGGAAGCTCCTGGGGAAAGCTGTGACATTCATTCAAAGCAGAAATGACATCAAGGTCCTTGATCTAGGGAGCAACAATGTCAAGCTAAATCAGCAGATACAATCCACAGAAATGGGTGGTTGAGCGGACACAGAGAGTAAGGGAAGGGAGGCTTCCAAGGCTACTTTTGGGAAACATACCCACTGGTGTGCTACGTCTGGCAGTCAACTCTGTATTGTGTTTGCTGTAAAAGAGTGAAAACACTAGCAACACAGACTTATCACATTTGCAAGCTGGCTTTCCTTTGGGGCCGTTCTTTCCACGCGCTGCACTGAGGACGTGGTGCGTGCCATGCACCAGGCTGGGGCTGCTGGAGCGGCAGTAAGCTGAGCCAAGGCGCTCTCTGCCGGGTTCCACGCACGCGTCAGGCCTACGACCGCATCCACGTCCCCATGGGACACTGGGCGACGTGCCCGGCACAGATCAGGGCTGTGGGGGGATGGTGACTAGGCATCCGGGCTGAATGTGTTCAGACCAGGAACTACCCGCTGGACCATCCCATCTGAAGGGGTCAGTTCTGGGAAGACTGATCAATAGCTATATTCTGCCTGTTTCCACTTACCCAGTGAGTTTCTGGGGACAAAGCTCTGTCACCAGAGCGCCCTGCTGGCACTCGGTACGCATCTAGGTGCTAACGATGACACCGCCTGACAGCTCGACTGATGGTCTGCACACTCGCAGCTCCTCAGAGCAGGGCAGGACCTCTGTGACGGTCCGTTCAGTGAGGGTGTGACGAGCCCTGGGGCACGCCCTGCACTCTGTTCTAAGCACGGAGCCAAACGCGGCCCCTATCCTCACGGAGCGTGGTGAGCACAGAGCATCAGAAAAGCAAGACCAAGTATCAGTGACCAGTGGAGACATCAGCAGAATTAAAACAGGCTGCTGTGATACCAAGAGGCTGGCTGGCAGTGAGCACTGAGCCCAGGTTAGGAGAGGCTTCCTGCAGCACACACGGCTGAGAAGGGCCAAGCCTGGAGTGTGGTGTGGTGGTGGAGGGAGGCACACAGGTCTGGGAAGGCAGGCTGGCCCCATCAGGCATGACGCTGAGGCGGTCAAGGGGAGAGTGTCCACGGGAGCAGGTGTTCCAGTTCCAGCAGAAACAGCCGTGAATGCACACGACTGCGTGTTCTCGGAGGAGCGGAGATGAGCTCCCCGTCTCAACCAGCGAGTGGGGGCTGGATGCGTGAGCGGGCTGTCCACAGGACACTGTCGTGGGCACGGCACCCGGGGGCAAGCCACAGCTCCGCTTTAGAGACGTACGTAAGTGAAAGGGACAGCACCTTTAGACAAACTTTTGGAGAAAGCTGGTCTGTAAAGAAGCCCTTCCCTTCAGAATGTTTCCATCCTTGCGCAAGACTGTTCCAGTCTACGTCACTCTGCTCTGGGTTACAGAAGATGCTTATTCTAGCTTCATGCTTTACACATGATTAGGCTGGAACTGCTCATTCATGTAAAAATTTTCAGTCATATATATGAAGCATTTTTTTAAAATATACTTTGTGGAAATATTTTAGAATGGACTTATATATATCCGTACTGTAAATATTAGTAAAGTAAACTCATTAGACATCTAATATTAACTATTTAGATCCCAATTTCAAGTTAAATGGGTTATCATTTTGAAAAATTGTTCATATTAAAGTCTGTCTTACTATTTTATCTCACTTGACAGATATATTAGATGGTTTCTGAAATATAACTTAGTGACACATATAATTCAATGGTACTAGAAGTAAAGTCTACTGGCAGTAAACAAAACTGTTTGTTTTATCAAGAAACATCTCCCAATTCTTGAATATACTATCAAAACATTCATATAAGGAAAAGCATCAGATTTCTAGATTATTCTAACAAAACTGACTTTGCCCCCCCAAAATATTATTTTCTATAGAAGCATTCCTTAAGATTCATCAGAGTTGTTGGCTCCTTCCTCTTTAGCCTTGTGTGGGTAACTTCTTCCATGCTGACAAAGATAAATTTCAATAAAATCAAACTCAATGAAACCAGTTACTTGTTTTCTCTTAATTCTTACACCTACCTGATGGGAATGATGTAGGAGAAGAGGAGGAGGAACCGAAACAGGTTGCGGTACCACGGGCCTACAAATCCTTGTAAGGTTACCATAACAACCGAGAGAGCAACTAAAGCCACAAACAGTGCTTTGGTCAGCTGATTGAGTTCAAGGTCCAACAAACCAACCTGAAAGAAAAACACAGAATTAGGGCATAACCATAATGTCCCTAACATGACTAATGTGAATACATGATAGTGATGAATGACACCCTTAAATTCCCTCTTGTACTGACCTTAACTATAATGAAATACAAAACGGTATTAACTTTACTCTTCTCCTGAAAAGCCTCTTAGAAATTTAAGCAGAATTTCTGAAAGGGAGTCATGATCCCCAGGAAATTCCCAGAAAGGATTTACTGAGACAACGGGAGTCCAGGGTATCCAACCAAAAAACACCCAGATCCTTTCTCAAGATGAAGATGCTATGACAGCCGACTGGGGCAGACTGGGACAGGGGGTGGGGGCGCAGAGGACGGCAGAGACTTGCTCAGTCTGTGGAGGGTGGATGTGTGTGTCTCTCTGCACGTGCCATGCCAGCTGACTGACGCTTAAGTGCATCCCATGTAAGGATTTTATGCTCACGTAGAGGCTCCCAGGAATAGGACAGTGTCTGTCATCCCTCTCTGCCAGGAGGGTCTCTAAAAAAACCTTCTCTGAATCAAGCAGAAAAGCAACAGACAAGGTAGTTAGCTTGACTGAATACCTTTTTAATGTGCACAAATCCTACACTTTAGGTTCTCCCAATAAGGTATACAACCCCAAATTCATTCTGTGGATCGCGTCCTAGCTGAGCAAACCGTGAGGGGAAGCTATGTCCATGGGAATGAACTCATTTTGGGGCGCATTCTGTGTGGGATCTGGGAAACGGTGAGAAGCAGTGTTCATTCCTCAAGTCAGAAGTGATCTCAAGCTCTGGTGGTCCGCACGCTGCCCTCCCCTGCTAGGCTGCCTGGCTGAAGGACCACAGTGTGGTACAGCATGTGGGTGGACACAGGGGTGGGGTCTTGGGCTTTGCAAAAAGGCTTCAGAACCACACAGTGGGAGAGGTGGGGTCGCGCAGCAGTGACATGTCCTCGGGAATCAAAATGTAGGCTCATGTGAATGCTGGCTCTGCCACCTCCCAGTAGGGCCTCGGGCAAACTGTACACCCACCTTCTTATCTGTAAAACAGGTTACAGAAGTGCCTCCCTAACAAGACTCGGGGTGAAAGACGAAGCACAGCTCCTGGGACAGAGTAAGCCCACACACGTTTTCCTGTTCTCGCTGAGTGAGGAAACACTGAGATCTGGATCTGCAGTTCCCACCTCTGTGGCCTTGGCCTTACCCTGGCTACCCTTGCTTTTCTCATCCCCAAGCTGCGGCTCCCCACCTGCCAACCAGGTGGGCTCCCCGCCGGCCATGGAGAACCCACAGTCGCCCCTGGTGACCGCCCACCCTGCCTCCTCCTCACTCACGGGACCCTGACGGGGACCGAGTCCTACCACCTCTGTCAGTCCACCACCATCTGAGCTCCTCCCGAATCTCGTACAAATTGTGAAAGAGAGTAATCTAAAAAGAAAGTGATTGCCATAACTCTGATAAAATAAACGAGATACTACAATTCTCAAACTAAAACATTTGAGAATTACTGAGCTAGTTAATTAGTAACTTGGTTTATTTTTTAGTACTTTTGAAAACTCCTAATTTTGGCCAGAACGAGGTTAGCTTTCCCCATGTCTCAGTCTTTAGTCTGTATGTGGTTGTGACTGGCATCTGCCACAGACTTGCATGAAAACATTCAAACCCATAGTTAGAAAAAAACACCAAATTTTGTCAGGAAGTGCAGGTAAGTGTAGCTAGGAGGAAATCCACTCATTAAATCCATGGAAATGTCTACTGAGCTTTCTGCTACAGTGAGTGTGAGGTGGCGAAAAACGAGCCCACTGAGATTCCACCTGCAAGAAACAGCCTTCATAAGATGAAGACCAGCGATAAAATTACAGAACACACAGTTTTCCTGTCTGAGCCAGCTGCTGCCGGATGCCGCTCCTCGGCCTCTAAGAACAGCCTGGAAACACGGGAACCCCAAGAAGCCAGAAGGAACCACCGCCGTTTGCCCAGAGCCTGGGTTCTCGCTGCTCACCCACCAGGACACGGCGCTGCGTGCGTCCTGGGCGGGGCTCGGGAACCCCGCGACAGGCCCCGCCCCGCGGCCCCGCCCCAGAGGCTCCCCGCTCCACCCCAGAGGCCCCGTCCCTGTGGCCCCGCCCCCCGCCCCGGGGAGAAAGGCGGGGCCTGTGGAACGTGGTGCGGTCTGGGGTCGCCCTGGCTGAGCCTGCGGGCCGGGGCCACTCAAGTTGGCGCGCGGCCGCAGGGGCCTTCCGGTCCTGCACAAGCGGCCCCCGGCGGGCCAGGGGCAGCGCGAGGCCCTCCACCTGCAGGCCCCTCCCCAGGGGCCGGGCAGGCTGCACAGGAGCCCTCGCGAGCTTCTGGAAACTTCGGCAGGCCGCCCAGTCAGAGCCCTTGGGAAGCGGGCCGCCAAGAGCCGCCCGGATTTACCCGCCGCGCTTAAAGAGCAGCACAGCGAGGACAAGTATCTTGCAATTTCCGCCACTTCAACTACTACATGGTTTATGCTTGAATTATTGAGAAAAATAGGTTTTTGGATTAGAATGAAGAAAAATTACGCTGAGGAAGTAGAGCATGTCTCAAAGCCCAGAGCCTTGTGCTGTGACAAAGGGGGCCTGAGTGTCAGGCCTCGCGAGGGTCAGATGAAGTCGTTATTCATTCAGTCAGGGAAGAAAGACTCAATTACCGCAACCTAAAGATGCTATCAATGAATGCAGAGTGCGTATTTTACTCTATTCATCCAAATCCCATTAAAAAGTGAAAGGAATGATTTAATCTGGCCTCGCAGAGTTGGTCTTTTTTCTGTAATAAAATAAAGAATCACTGTCTTGCAAAATGCATAACCGCTACCTCACACTCCCTGCATCCCAGCAGTGAAAGGCTGTAAGAGCTGGGACAAAACCAGTCAGGAACGAATACAAAGTTTCCTTTGGAGAAATGCCACCTATAGGACCGCAATGAAAAGCAGCCCTGCCCACTGCTATGCAGATAACTCCGAGCATTCACACCTTCCTGACTGACCAGGGCGCGGGGGCTCAGCTGCCCGACTCCCGCCGGCGCGGTCCTCTCCCACACCCCTCGGGTCCAAAGGAAGCTTCATCACTTGGAACTTTTTAAGTTTACGGAGCAAAATACAACTTTTCTTTTTTTTTAAAGATTTTATTTATTTATTTGAGAGAGAGAATGAGAGAGAGAGAGCACATGAGGGGGGGGAGGGTCAGAGGGAGAAGCAGACCCCCTGCCGAGCAGGGAGCCCGATGCGGGACTCGATCCCGGGACTCCAGGATCATGACCTGAGCCGAAGGCAGTCGCTTAACCAACTGAGCCACCCAGGCGCCCCAAAATACAACTTTTCAATAACGGGTTGTTCTTTGCAGTCTTTCAGGTAGCCCTTGTTGAACTATGATTATTCTTCCCGGAAAATCACTGCAACCAAGCTACAGTACATAGCATGATCTAAATTTGTTTTTGTTTTTTTTTTTTGTCAATTCTAATAAAGTCCACTTTAGTTAATAGTTAATATTTTTATACTCGTTTCTCTAAAACATGCTTAAAAAGTTTCTACAACTCGCTTAAAATGCAATCTGGACTCTTAAAAACAATATTCAGTATAAAAACTAGTTAACTTGTAAACTTACAGGTTTTACAAAGAAGACGGTAACTTCACTTTTGATATGAATCTCTTCCTTCTTTAAAAAATTTCTTTAAACACCTGAACAGACCAAATACCTTTTGCTATGATTGTAAAACCTTTCCACCCATAAAATATATTATTAATCACTCGAAGTAATTATGACTGTGCAAGAAAAGGTAAATTATGTACACTAGCAAGCAATTTTCAACATTTATTGTAATTTCCTATATTAGTAAAGCAAATTTTCTTCTACTTGTCATAATATTTGTTTTATTTGAAACAACTGTGATAACAAAATTAAATACGCTACTGGAAATTTTAATCTCCAAGGGAAAATTTGTGCATAATGTCTAAGATACCACAATGGTTCTGCAAAGGGGCTGTTCTAGGATAATGAACACAATAATTGCCTGTATAATCTAAAATGCTACTAATGGCAACGATCACAAATCCATTTAGCTCCTCTTTAATTTATGTACCAAGTTTTAAATAGCTAATGGTTCTCAGTAAAATAATGGTTTATACCAACAATAAAGGGTAAATACGGTATTCTCCTGCTTAATCAAGAAAAGATCAGTCAGGTTTTTGTAAATGGACGAATGAGAGCCCGCCTTATCTCTGAGACGCAGCGCTGTCCCATCCATCTCAAAGTTAAACCCCTATCGTGCTACCAGGTCCCTAAGAAGTCAATGTACACCCCAAACTGGAACAAAGGTCTCGTGCTATACAAACTTAGTAAGAGACAAAACAACGGGCCTCGACACCCACTAAGTGCTGACCATATGGTATTATCCCTGGAGGAGCATGATGTGAACATCAAAATGCTTTCACCATTCTTTTAAAACTCACATTTAACTTACCTGTTACATAGAGTATTTTAGAATAACAAAACAGTAAGATGTGAAATGTCAAAAAGCCAATTTAAACTCTTGCAAGGAGCTAAATATTATTTTAATTTGTCCTATATTATCCCTGTACATGGATCACATTTTGAAACACAGAAAAGCCTCCAATCTAAAAGCCTAATAGCTAATTTACTCAAGACGACTCTACACAGGCAGAAGTACGGCGTTATACATGAAAGATCACTTAGGGAAAAAAATAACGTTGTTAATGCTGTTTATCTTTTAGCAGCTGAATACTCTTGGACCAGCCCACCAGTTCCTCATCATTCAGAATTTGGATCTTGACTAGAAAACTGAGACAGGGCAACACTTTAACCTAATTGAAATTCCTATAAAAAGCACATTCCTTTTAAATATCTTTGAAACAAATCAGCCCTATATTTTCCACTTTTAGTAGAATCTTAAGAAACAAGAAAAAAATAAGTAATCTTCAGACCTTCATTTGTACTTATGTATTTCAAATAATTGAAACTCATTTAACTCCTAAATCTTAAGCAATTAACTTTTTCCATTTTGGAGTTTAAATTAAAAGTATGTTTTTAAAAAGTGATGCTATATAGCCTTTTATTTTTTTCCTCAAGTCTATTTATTTACTCATCTTTGGACATGAACTACTAAGTCTTAAGTGTCTGCTGCATACACAGGCTGGCCGCGCACTGCAGACGTGTTTGAGCTATTACTGCTTATCGCCTCAGTGATCTGCGAAATAGGCAGCGTTTCTCTGAGCCATTTTAGTCTTTTGGCTCAATAATCTGTGCTTTTAAAAGCTCCCTAAATAAGTATCAGTACGACAATTCTTAATGTTACAATATATCACCTTAATTTTTAAAAATAAGAATGTATATTTACACAGTACACATTTTAAAGTCTGTTGTTAGAGAATACTTCATATCCTACATTTTTACCTACCAACAAATTTTGCCTGACTGCTATATTCAGCAACTAAGGTTTCTTCCCGTGCTTCCTATACAGTTATTATATAAGATGGTTTTCCTTAAGTGCTGAACACTTAAAAAGAAAATGGGGTTGTTATATTTTTTACAGGAACAAAAAAGTACTCGTGCGAGGATCAGCTACTCAGCAAAAAGTAAAACCACTCTGCATATCAATGGGAGAAACTTAGAGAGGAGACAGGAGATTCAAGGCAAACCCTAAGTGAGCCTGGTTTACACAAATTTGGGACTGAGGTCCACTGTCAGACCACGTGTCAGCTGGCTGACAGTAAACACGCTGCTGAAGGTGGAATCCTTCCTGAAATCTGCAAACAAGTTACCTGCTAAGTCAAGTGCACAATGAAGCTGTCTGGTCAAACTGCTGACCCTGCAGATCCCCGGAGAAATTTCGATACTGGCTTTAGCATTTCCGACACGACACATATCCACTCAAAAGGGTACTTTTTATAACTGACAGATATGCCAAAAAAATAGCAGATTGTCTATGAACATATGTATACACACATCTCAGATTTGTTTTGCAAAACGCAGGCTTGTTGTATGGTCCTGAAAGACAATCTGGTCACGTCCCCTACTGTCCGACAGCTTCCTCTGTCGTATTAGAACTTTTATTAAAGTATAACCAATATATCAGAAGTCATCAAAGGTAATGCAATACAGTGGCTTAAAAATAAGTGGTAAGTTTAATTTTTAACATTATAAATTATTTCAAATACTCGTGTATATGACTTGTGACACATCAATGCCATATTTAAAACAAAAATGAGTCAGTGAAAACATGCAAAACAGCCTGGAAACTATTTGGAAATTTAATGTATACTCCATGTACACAAGTTACATCAAAATCCAGCACTAAGCATTAAGAAAACCCCGTAATTTTCTAATGTACACTATTCCTAATCTTGTTTCACAATAGTCCACATAATTTATTTGAAAATCAGGGACGTAAGAAAACTAAAATGCACATGCCAGCGCTGTACTGACTATAACCTGAGTGCACCGCGGTCACGGGTCACGTTAACGTCTTGCTGCTCTTTGTAAACTAAGATTCCCAGCTGGGAGAGACGGCAAGCGCCAAGGGGCGGCATGCTGCCACGGAGCCAGCAGAGGGCGCTCAGGTTTGATGCTTATTTTTTCTGAATCCCGAAAGCCTGCTTTTTGAAAGCAGAACTTCGATCTCTAATTCAACCAATTCAGTATATTGAATACATGTTATGTACATAGATGTATTTTTTTTTGTTGCCTAAAAGGGTTACCCTAAACATCTAATTTCTGCCATGCAGAATTCAAGACAGAATTGACAAGGACTTACAAGAGGGGAATTTCCTGAATAGAAACGTACTGTTCTAGAAGGAATCATGTTTAGAGATCAGACATCCAGAATACGTCCAGAATACTGCAGGTAATCAGCAGAGTACTACGGGACTAAGGCTTCTGAAGATTTAGATCTATTATAAACTAAATTGATAAAACGGTAACAACAGCTTACATTGATGGTTTCAAGATCCTGCATATATTTAACCTTATTTTTGTCCTAACAGTGTAGGTAGGAAGCTATCAATTTTAAATGGTTTCGCCAAGCCACTCACCAATTTAAAATAATTACTTCAATAACCTAAGCTATCCACTGACACCAGAAACCTTAACGTTCAACCTCATTCACGTAAGTGGAATTCCCAGTCAGGCATTTGGATTTCAGTGTCATTAAATAAGCAGTTGATTTTGGTAATTTTATATTTAACAGATATTCGACAAACAGCATTAACCTACTTTCAAATCCTGACTATCTACAAACACAACACCCACGAGTCTGGGGTCTGACCATGTTGTCACTGTGCTGAGGCGACAAAGCCTGGAGGGATGTGGGAGGAGGGACGGAGCCCAGGGCGCAGGTCCAAGAGCCGCCTCACGCCCAGGGTCGCGGCCTGCGGTACACCCGACGCTCTTGGCATTTCTTTGTTCCCTAGCAACATGAAAGTCAGATTTTCTAATGATAACTCTAAGTGGTACCGATACTTTCACAGAAAGGCTTTCATCAGGGGCCCCAAGAGCTGGCGGGGAGACTGTGCTTCCTGCCGCGCTGGCCTCCCCCGCGCTCGTCTCTCCACGGCGGCCCGGCCCGGTCTTCCTCCGGGGACAGGTGCACGCGTGCGTCTCTACTTTCTCCTCAGTGCGGCACGTCCTCTGTTTTAAGTATCTTGTGTGTGTGTGTGTGTTTCAGAAACACCCTTAAGACGCGTTCTCACTCATGAGATATAATGTGTACGCTGTTACGGGCTGGAGCACAGTGCTGCACTGTAAGGATGTTGATAGAACCAGTACTAAAATCGGGGCTCCGTGACCACTTGTTACGGGAGTTACCAAACATACAGCCAGGCCTTCCAACTCTACTGCACCCTCAAACTGCCAAGCACAGTGACAGCTCCCCTTCAGGAGACCCTCTGAACTCTATTTAAAGAGCCAGAAAATAATTACATGATCCCTTTCTGATATCCAGAAAATGAGGTGTTGAAGGAATTATTCTGGTGAGTGGCTTGGAGCCGCTGGACTACAGGTGATATGAAAAGGCTGGGTTTGGGGGAGGATACAGGTCAGAGCAGCCCTTCCCCCGCACAGTGCACAGTGGGGACACACAGGGCCGACGGGGGGATGGCCAGAGCAGCGGGGTGTGTGTGTGTGTGTGTGTGTGTGTGTGTGTGTGTGTGTGTGTGTGTGTGTGTGTGTAAGAAATTGTATGTAATGGGGCCAGGGGTTACCACCTTTCCACCTGTATTTTTTCCCTTATAAAATTTTGGTTAAGGAAATGGTTCAATTTAGTAAATGAGGTCCCATTAATTTAAAATGAAACCTTAATTTCCAACCTGAGGTCCTCTTTCATAAGAGGTCACGATACAGAGGAGTCTCCAAAATAAAGTCAGAAACTTGCTCAGTGATTAGCTTCAAAACGTTACTTACATCTAAACTCTTCCTTCAGCGTACCAGCAAACACGATGTACATGATGGTTTGTGCAGGGGAGTTTACCAACCTTAGTCAACAGAGTTTTCATATAATAGATTCCAGAAAGTCTGCTTTCATGAGGGACTTGAGTCAAACACTAAACACAGCCTATGAAGCTGTTAGTTCTAAGTCACACATCTTGGGGTGGGGACGGATGACAAGCAGCAGGAAAAGAATGCTTCCTTGCTCTAGCAGTGGAGTCTCATTGAGCACGGTTCCACGTGTGAGCCTCTGCAGCCCGCCCCACGGGGACCCACGCTGTACCGCCGGCCGCCACGTCACACGAAGGCTGCAGTGGTGTCCGGTCACGCATCACTGTCTCCCCTCAATGTTTCTTAGATTATTGTGTAAACATGCAGGAATTTATGGACCACTTACGGTCCCTACCCCAATCTCCGAATATCCGGCACCTATCATTACATAAACCAGTCAACAGTGCTTTTAAATCAAGGGTCATTAGCTGACTTGACAAGATCTATGACGAAGATATTTACTGGAACCCCAGCTAGGATCACGGTTTCAGGGAACTCGTGAGGCTCCCTGGCAATGCGACGCACGCCCCCTGACCGTGCCCACATCAAGCGCAGGGTAGATCCATAACACACTGGGGACCAGTGTCTCAAACATCTGGGGAGGACGCTGTCGTGAACACAGGGGCTCGTCCTGCCCGTGTCCTGTGCACCCCCACAGTCGGCATCAGCAGCGACCAACCCCCTTCTAAGGCCAACGAAGAATGGCAGAGAGAGAGAGAGAGAGAGACACCGATGGAGAGTGGCCAGTGGGTTTAACATCTAATTTTGAGTCAGTCCACGGTTCTCATGATTTACGTTCTTGTTTTTCAAGAAAAATGGAATTTAGCAGATTTGCTGAAAATTTTAAACGACAACTTGAGGTGGTTGAAGAAACTTTCCATCTCGCTTTACCTCCTTTATTATGAGAACTGTCTGTGTAAGAGCTTTATTAGTGGTATCTTGGCAAAATGTAACACTATTTTAAACATCTAAAATTTTTGTGTTACTTTATGTTTTCAAAGACATTTTATGAACCATTTCATACTTAATGGCTTGTAAGCAATCCCAGGAGTTAGGAATTGTGTGAAAAGTTGCCCAGATTGACAGATAAAGTGAAAAGGTCTGTATTAATTTCCAAATAAAGAAATGCATGGCGTGGTATCTCACGATGATTACACTCCAAAGTACCAATTAGAACGCATCAGAAACTAGAGCAAGTTGACACTCTACAATAAAGCAAATAATTTCCAGTTGGAGGGGCAGAAAATGTTAATATGCAATGTTCAAGACTACAAGAATCTTTGTAAAAGGAAGTAGCTAATAAGGTTTAATGATGCATGTCAGGAAGCCACAGTATGTAGGGAAACACAGCTGGCTTCATTTTGTAAACTATTTGATATACACATCTTTCTAGTTCGCGATTATCAGCTGCGCCACTGCCACGGGGGACAGTTTAGCCTTCAAATCAGGGCACTCTTCTGTGCTCTAAATTACAAGTAAAACACATTAATATCATATGGTGCTAGAGGCCAGTGCCCTGACTAAAGTTCATCCGCTCACAGAAGAGGATTTAAAGAAGTCTTCTGTAAAATGTCGTGGAAACAATCCTACCAGCCTAAACAGGCTACTAAGTACTAGACCCATTAAAGCAAATCATAAAACAAACACAACGCCAGGATTTAGTGAATTAATTACCTTCCCCAAACGGTCACCATCTTTCATACCTTGTGCATGAAAATACAGATGAACTTCCACATGGTTGTACTGAGAAACCCCACAGCCCATGGCTGTGCTCCCCTCCCAGGGGTCCACGTGTGCGTGTGTGGAGGACCCCACTCCAAAGGGCCATGTGCGTCCTGCTCACACACTCTCAGCTCTGGGGGACTGCAACGTGCAGGTGCCAGCAATTACTAGCAGATGACAGCAGCGCTCTGAATTTGTACCAGATGGCAGCTCAGGGTCACTGCAAGCCAGCAAGCCTACCACAAGGAGACCCCGCGTTCGGCAACTATCAAACGGAAAAGCTCTTAGACACAAATTAATTATTCAGGCACCAGAAGACAACTGCTAGGTCACAACACTAATATCAAAATGCTGTTACAGCACTCGGAGCCACTTATTTTAAATGTAATTACACATATTAGCTGCTAAAAACAGGCATGCCACGTAATGACGAAAAGGTTGCCCTAAACTAAGAGAGCTAAAATTCTAGTAATTAGTGAATTGTCTTATGGCAGAATATACTCCACAGGTTCTCACTGTGGATGAGGGCTGTTTATGGCTGAAGCCGGGATCAGCCACGCCGAGGGGGTCTGCACTGAAAGCTCCCGGGCACCGTAGCTGCTCCAGGAGGACACACGCCACGGATCACGAGGAGGGTACGGGGCCGTAGCTCCTCGGCGGTCTGAGGAGAGTCTCAGAATCTCAGAGGTCGTCTAATCAAGCCTTGGTGCTCAAAAATATGACAGAGCACCCAGGCCGGATGTGAGGAGACAAGGGGCAGTATGATTTCCGAGAGGCTGTGCATCTTGACTGGGGGACGGACCCACCGTTACCTAGTTCAACACTGGAGTCCGTCAGGCTACATTCTACATGAAAAAAGATGCAGGCAAAAGTGCTCCAGGCAAACAAAACATAAATGCATAAGTAACCGATTTACTTTAACAAGAGTAATTCCACACTAATAATTAACATAAAAGAGTTTCATTTCTGGTCTGATTAATTTCTGAGCTCTTATGACCTTAGCCATTTCCCACCCAACAGCCTTCCCCAAGTGCTGCTGCGTGATTCCCATTGGTGGATCTTCCTAACTCCATCAGAGGTCAGCACCTGTGGCTGTCCTCCAATGAGCTTCGGTCTCCTCCTCCAGTCTGGCTTCCTGGGCCGGACACAGCCCAGCTGTGGATGCTCCCTGGGACCACTCATCCCCATAATCAGATCTCTGGTCGCACTTCCCTTTAACTACACATGCTTCCACAAGGTCCATAAAATAAAGACTGGTCAAATCTCGCTTATTAAAATGTTTTTCTCTACTGTTTTTATCTAAATGTGGTAAAACTTGCTGACATGGCACCAACTACTTTGGGGAAAGCACAACAGACTGAATAAAATGACCAAAACGACAACCAAGAAAGTAAACAGTCAACAAAGGCAAGTCTTTTATCCAGCAAAGTAATCAAAGGACAAATAACCCCACGGTACCTGCCTGTTCTACCTCAAGCCTTCCCTCCCATGCTCTAAGTGGGTCCTACCGAGTTCCAAGCAGGGACGGGGCGGTGTGTGTGGAGCCCCAAGGTTCTGGGTCGGGCAGGAAGGTGTCCTCAAAGAGCCAGGGTGGGGGCACGTGGAAATGCAGGCCTGAAGGACTCCCAGAGATGCACTCTACACTCCTCTGTGTCCTTCAGAATCTCTCAGAGCCTTGATACTTGACTGATGATTAACTGTCCTTACAAAACAATGCTCTCAAGAAAACAGCAAGGTGAGACACATATTCCTCCTAAAGGATAATCATATAACTTACATGAAGAGCATTTTAAACTACAGAAGAAGCTGCTGTGAATTGCCTGAAGTGAGCGTTGGTCATCAGATTTCTCTTAAACAATGATCCACCGCAGGTAAGCTAATTTTTCTTCAATTTCCTTTCAAAATAAGTATGACATGATGGTAGGAAATGGCACCATAATGACTAGAATTTAAACGAATTAATTCTTCCCAGACTATTTTAAGTACCTATAATCCACGGCGGCACACCCCATCTTCCCATCTGCCTGTCACTACGACAATAGGCCTCAGGCAGGCTTCAGCTCACGTGTCTTCCCAGAGCTCAGGGGCTCACGCTTCATCCTGGGGCCCCACTCCACGAGAACGGTCCGTGTGCACAGGGCTGCGTGCACAATGTCTGCGTGAAGTGCCGCAATGTCATCTGGCCTGTGTGCAAATTCACCATCTTTGTTTCCTCTCTAGATGCACAACTAGTAACGGACTGTGGGCAGGAGAGACATGGGGAGTACCGGCGGGCACGCGGGCAGAGCCTCGCCTCTCAGCCAGTCCAACTCCGCACAACCAGGCAGCTGGCCCCACGCACCTCCCAGTGTGGCCCTCGGAAGCTCTTCCAAGGCGAGATACATCTGGGCCCACTGGGGTCTCTGGCTGAAAGGCACCCTCTCCACTGTGAGCCCTCTGCACGGACGACTCAGGCTGCCGGCCCGGGACGCGGCCCTGGAACCTCTGTGGTCTGGCCCACAACTGGCACAGGGGAACCGCTCACTGCAGCCAACCGCCATCATTCTCGTTCTCACTAATGTCATGACAATGCATCTACTTCTCCTCTGGTCTGATTTCTTTCAAATCCAAGCAAAAACACTGTTACAGAATAGCCGACGTGGAGGCTGCAGATCTTTCCCCCTTTTGAAATCCAATCATTGGAACAGCTTTCTCCAACAGGAGGTCACGTCGGCTCCTGGCCCCTCAGCCACTGGTCACACACATCACCATCTCAACAGCGGAGGAAGAGGAAGGAAGCTTAATTTCACAGCCTGTCCACACACAGCTCGTGAGGTGGGGTAGGGGCAGAAGAGTGATTCAGGACCGGTCAGGACGGTCAGGGCCATGCTGAGCCCACAACTACTAAGGAGCTGGCTCCGGCCTGGCCAATTCCGTGAGTGAAAAGGGCTGGAGTAAGATCTGGACGTGGGCAAGCATCTTCAAAGCGACCACCCCATCGCTCCGAACACACATGGGAGTGTACAGAGTTGGAATAAAAATGGTGGGACTGACCTGTTCAGGGTCACCCTGCACTATGGTCTCGCACATCAGCAGCCCAAACTGACAGGAGTCACTGTGCTTTCTTCTCCAGTGTTTCTGTGAGCCTCCGCACCTACATGTCAGGGACCCACCATCTGCCTCCCTCACACGGATAGGAGATGGCTTCCCTGGGGCCCTGAGGCGGCCTCAGCACCTCACCAACAGCAGTTAAGAGTCTTGTGCTACAAGTCACCAAGTTTCTCATTTAAAAAACTATCAGCTGGCCAAACAGGGTAAATTCTTTTTCTTAGAGGGGTGGGGCAGCAGGAGAGAGAGAATGTTCAACAGGACAACCTGAGATCATGACCTGAGCCAAAATCAAGAGGCGGTCGCTTGACTGACTGAGCCCCCCAGGCGCCCCAAGACAGGGTAAGTTCCTGAGACGACAGTGCTCAACATCTGACTGGGATCTGTAATTAAAATGCAAAGTATGCATTTAATATTTTTAATGGGAAACCAATTTGGGAATAAAAGGCTTCACTGCAACTATATTTTTATATGGCAGTAACCAGAAAATGAAATTTTAAGAAGGTAACAAACGAAACAGCATCAACAAAATCTACCTACCTAAAAATAAATCAAACAAAAGGTGTACAAAACTCTACAGAGAAAAATCATAAAACATTATTGAAAAAATTAAATCATACCTGAAAAAACAGAAAGGGATACACAATATTCATCAAAGTTCTACGAGAGTGACTGCAATCCCAATCAAACTCCCTACAGTGATGGAAGATTATCAGCATGGAAACGGACGCACAGAGCACGCACACCCACTGTGTGTGGACACGGGACCGTACCTGCAGCGCCACGAAGGACGGATGGACCTTCCACGTGGTTATGGGCCCATGGACGTCTACACAGGGAAGGAAGTGGAAACTGTCCCATCTTCACATGAAACACAAAACCTAGTTCCAGACATCTAGAGATGTGAGAAAAGTAAAATAAAAACTTCTAGAAGACAGAGTATCTTCATGACCCAGGGTAGAGAAAGATTTCTTAAACCATAAAAAGAAAAAAATAACTGATTACATTAGAATTAACAATCGCTATTCATCAAGTCGCCACGAAGAGCACGAGGAGGCAAACCGAGTGGGAGGAAGGAGCGCACCTGCGTGGCCTCGCGCTCACAGCGGCGCGCAGGGAACCCCCACAAGGCGGACACAGAAAGACTAGCCGTCCAATGGAAAGACAGGTAAAAGACACCCACGGGTAATTCTCAAACCAACAACGTCTGGACAGACGATAAACACAGAGGACGCTTAACCTCACTAGTCATCAGGGAAATGAAAACTAAGAACACAGCGGGACATCGACACATGCCCACTAGAATTATGTTAAAACTGGAAAAAAACGGACAACCCAAGTGTGCACAAGGTCCCAGAGGAACTTGAACTCCCAGCACCGGGAGGAATGAAAACGGGTGTGCTCGCTGTGGAAGACTGGAATTACGTGAAATGAATGTAGACACCGTGTGACCCAGCGGCCCCATTCCCCGGGCACCCACCCAAGAGAAACCGTATCTATGCGCACACAGCACACAGACACACCCACACCAACGTCCTAGCGGCCAAGAGCTGGGGGGACCCGAAGATCCCCCAGCCGCAGAAGGACGCGCCGCACAATCACGGTTTATTTACACCGTGGACTAGTGCGCAGACATGGCCCAGGGCAGAGCGCTGCATCCAGCCTCACACGTGAGGAGCGCTGTGCCGCGGGGGCCAGACACAAGAATCTGTTTCACGTAAGTGCATTTTTTGTAAACTTCAAAATCCAACAAAAATAATGCTGATTAGATAGGGGAGGACAGTGGTTATTCTTAGGGAGGAAAGGGCAGGGGAGGGGAGGTCTACTGGCTTGTAGACTTCGGTGTGCACGGCGTGTTAACAAAAATTAAAACAGAAAATCAAAACAGTAAAACAGAAATTAAGTATCATTCCTGTTGTCAAACAAAACCCAAGCACTGAGGAAAACCTCCAGAGGTGAAGCAGGAGATGACGGGCTGGGAACAAGACACGTGGGGGGAAGACCACTCCAGAGGAAGAGTAAACAGGTGTGGAACCGCATGTGCCGCCGTCGAGGAGGCGAGCTGAAGAGCCCTTTGAAACCGCAGAAACGGGGGCGCCTGGGTGGCTCAGTCGTTAAGCATCTGCCTTCGGCTCAGGTCATGATCCCAGGGTCCTGGGATCGAGCCCCGCATCGGGCTCCCTGCTCCGCGGGGAGCCTGCTTCTCCCTCTCCCACTCCCCCTGCTTGTGTTCCCTCTCTCGTTGTGTCTCTCTGTCAAATAAATAAATAAATAAATAATCTTAAAAAAAAAAAAAAGAAACCGCAGAAGCGGCGCGAGCAGCTCACGAAGCACGGCGGCCCGGCCAGGCTGCGGGAGTCCCCGCGCGTCCAGGGGAGGAAGGCCCCCACGCGCTCCAGCGCTCCCGCCGCCTGCGCCTGCACTCGGGGCACTCGGGGCCCGCGGGGCACAGCCCTCCCTGCTGCCGGAGCCGGTCTTCTGCGAGGGCGACCGGGCAGACGGTAGAGGCGAGAGGGTTTCCCGCTCTGCATTTCCAAACCGTGTGGCTGTTACATCTAGAGGCGCCTCCCCACGCTAGGCCCTGGAAGCCCGCGGCTAACCCTCCGGCGGGGCTTCCTCTCCCCTCAGGCTGGTCGGAAGGCTCCGGGCGCCTGCGGTCTACCCCCAGCCCCGGGCGCCGCTCCCTGGCCCTGAGGAGGTGCTGCCGCGACCGCCACCTGCCCTGGCCGTGCGCGCTGTCCTCCTCCAGGCCGTGCTCCCACTTTCTCTGGCTTCCGTCAAGGCTGTCTCTCTGCCTTTGGGTTGCTCGGTCTCAGTGGGACGCAAGCGGATGTACATCTTTTTGGCTCTGGCCCGGCTTGTTCCCGGGGCTCCGGCATCTGTGGTTTGGCGTCTGTCATCAACTGTAGGACGGCTCCAGCCGCCTGTCAGCTCTGTCCTCTCTGGCTGGCACGTTACACCTTTTGAGACCGTCCCTCACTCTCGGAGGCTCTGCTCCTGGCTTCCGTTCCCTTTTTCATTCTTTTTTTTTGCTTCTCATTTGGGAAGTTTCTTTTGTCCTGGCTTCAGACTGGCGCTGTGCAGCCCGTCGCAGCCCTTCTTCCTTTGTCACAGTGATCCTTTCGATCCTTTCAATAGCGTGTCCCCCCACCCGCACCCCCCACACCGGCTCCCGCACAATGTCCGCTGTTCCTCCCAGAGCCCGTAACGTCGACCACGGTGCTTTCCCCTCCCGCCCGCTAACTCCAGAGGCTGCGCCCTCTGTGCGTCTCGGTCTCATGTTGGCTTTGTTTCTCCAGGCTGTTCTCCTACCCGGCAGCATGTCTTACAAGGTTTGCTGAAAGCTGGACATGATATACCAGGTAACTTGAGCAGGGGCTGAAGTGCCCGAGGACCTCTGGTGTCCGCGCTCCGTCTTCCCCGCCGACTCGGGCTTCTTGAGTGTGGCTCCTCGGGGAGTCTACGCCCCAAAGCTCTTCCATCTGGAACCTGCCACCGTGGCCCTGGAAACCCGCCGGTGTGCGGCTAAGGTGTGGGGCCGTAATTCACTCCCAGGTTTTCAATGGACCTGTCACCTTCACAAATGGGGGACTGAGTGGGAGAAATGCCCTCCCCAGGGGGGACAAGGCCAGACAGGCTTTTCACGGTCTACAGTAAGACTCTGCTACGTAGGGGACACTCCGCCCTGTCCCCTTCCTGCCTTGCAGAGTGGGGGGGGCTCTGGAGCCCCCAAGACGGCAGCACCCAGGTCCCAGCCTCAGACAGTCCACACTCGTCCTCCAGAATTGGTCAGAATGACTTAATTAGTCCTTCCAGTTGATGGCTCCAGCTCAGCAGATCTCAGCCTGTCTCTCAGATTTCGGGTGACAATTGCTGATCTTCTCGGTTCAACTCCTTTCTGCTGTAGGGCCAGGCGTGCCGACTTCCCAGGCCGACAATGGACGGGGCCCACTGTGCCACCCCCTTCTGGCTAGATGCGGGGATGGTGCCGTGGCCCCGGGTGCTGGAACCACAAGCTAGGAGAAACCCAAGTCCCCAGTGACCCCAAGGAGAGCACTCCGCTGTTCTCCGAACCACTGTGATGTCAGGGCCCATTTGTTACTGCACTTAGCTTACTCTGGCTCACAGCCCGCACAACCCTGACAGCAAAACCCAACAACCCACTCTCGCCTTCTGGAGGATCTTTGCTGGAGAAAGTCACACAGCAATTTACAATCATCCTTCTAGAAACGGCGTCTCCAGCCTCTACGAGGGCTTCAGCAACATGGGTCAATCTCTCTACTTGCTTTGGAATGGCTTGTTTTCCCCACCCTCTCTACTCCGTATTCCCAAGGTTTTTCTCCAGGCCAGAGGGCTCTCCCCTGACTTCACTCTGACAGACCAGCACGCTTCCTACTTCATCCAGAACATGGAGCCGAGTGGTGTGTCATGACCAGCCATGTCTGAACGAATCTGTACTGACCAGACCTCCTCCCGCTCCTTCTCCTGTCCCATGGAATGGGATGTCCCTCACCCAGTTCAAGGACACCCTCCTCTCTGCGGAAGAACCTCCTGTGTCCTTTGGGATTTTATTCTGCTGACTCTGTCTCTCTGGAATCTTCCATCTCTTCCTTGCTCCTGGCATGGCCCAGAAACACGGCCACATTGTTTGTGTCCTGTAAACCACCTGAGAATACTCATCGCCTCATGCCCCCCTCCCTCCCTGCTCGTCCTGGAGGTCCCCGGAGCCCTGCAAATGGTCAGAGCCATGTGTATGCTGTGGTCTGCTGCATCTGACACTGGTGGTCATTCCCTCCGGCTTCAAACTCTTCTCTTTGATTCAGCTCATACCTTTGCCCGTTTTGTGGGCTCTATTCCTCTGACCATACTAGTTCTTGGAGGAGCACAGGTGTCCTCCTTGGCCCAAGCCTACTCAGACAGCTTCCATGAGAACAGTATCTATTCCCACAATCCCAACTAACAGTCCACTCTCTACCCTAACCAGGAGGTACAGAATCTTATCTAACCACACCTAGAATTCTCTACCTGCAAGTATCAGAAGCTCCTCAAATCTCCAACATCTGGGAAGTTTCACAGTAGTAGGTATCATCTTTATAGAATGTAGGCTGAGATGTGCAAGGCGTAACTTTATTTTCCTAAAATAAATCCCGAAATATTCAATCTAATAGAATCTGGTCACAACCTAAAATCATAATTAATATTTCAGATTTAAATTAAATTGCATTCTGGCCTTTACCACTGTTTCCCCACCCCCACCTAAGATCCAGGATGGGGTGGGGGCGCCTGGTGGCACCTGAGGATGAGGAGGCTCCCTCCCCTGCCCACTATCTGCATGGTATCGGCTCTGGGTGCTGAAGTCCCAGGGTCGGTGGTCAGCACCATGGCAGACACTTTCCTGGTCTTCCCCGCATCTGCCCCTTCTGGTGGCACGGGGACTTCTGAGACTGCCCTGCAGGACTCTGAAGCCTGCCGCACCTGTGGGGGGGTTCAGCTGGGGACAACCTGGGGCCTTGGCATCGTCTGCGCCCACAGCTGTGCTACTGGGGCTTCTGCTCCAGGAGGCAGGAACTCCACACCCACACCCCTCTTCCTTGCTTCTCCTATGCCTCTCCTTTATTTTCCAGAGCAGGCTATGACAGGGTGTCTACAGAGGGATGATTTGGCTGTGCCGGCCTTCTTTTCTCCTGCTCACACGTACATTCCACTTTGGTTTCTTTAAGACTTGGCTTCTCGAATCTCAACAGCACACAGCTCTTTCAAATCAAGTCTCAGTTTTTAAGACCATCAAATTTGTTTTAATCTATTTAAAAACTCAAAAGCTGAGCACCAAGCTACGTATTTTTTCTTTCCATTAATATTTTAAAATTTCTAGTTTCTTGCACCTCTGACTGCATTTTTGAGCACTTATGAGGTGTGAGGCAATGTACTGTAAATAAAATATTACAGTATCATTACCTCAATCTCATGCTGTAGAAACGACGACACTGAGCTGTCTGAAATGGGTCTCACCAGATGTCATCTGCTGTCCGTCCTGCCTTCTGAACCAGTCTTCCACAGCGGTCAGACAATCTATCACACACATCTCCCTGCCCTGAGCTCATTTTGCTCTGGCTCTGGAATGTGGGTCAAGCACTCCACAGTGGCACGGAAGGCCCTGTGTGATCGAGGCCTTGACCGTTTCTTCAAGGACAGTTCTTGTCGCTCCCTTCCATAACCACACACGACAAAAGTGCCAAATCACTCCTGGTCTGGGACCTACGCACCCAGGGTCTCTGCTCGCCCCTGACCGGAAGAACCCTGGAGCCCCCTCCTCGAGTCTGACCCCCTCCAGGCCACACCTCCCAGGTTTGTTAGGGTCAGTGTTCAGTGCTCCTCAGACACCTGAGGACTAGTAAGACTATAAAGGACAAGTCCGTTTTAAAATGGTCTGTTAATATGTCTCCCACTGAGCAGATGATGAGCTCCTCCAGGGACAGATGTTTAGGTCCCCATGTATTTCCTGTGCCTTAAAAAGCCCCTGCACCAAACCAGTGTTCACGAATGGATGAAGGAGCAAGTTACCAGCATCCCAGGTAATTCTGAGGAAAGCACTGAAGCACGAAACAGAAAACAGAGAATTTATACTCAATTTCTTATTATGAAACATGTGGTTAATTGATATCAAAAGATTATAAACAGGGGAGCCTGGGTGGCTCAGTCGGTTAAGCGTCTGACTCTTGATTTCAGCTCAGGTCGTGATCTCAGGGTCGGGAGATGGAGCCCCTCGTTGGGCTCTGCGCTTGGGATTCTCTCTCCTCTGCCCCGCCCCCGTAAAAAGAAAAAAAAGGTTACAAACAGAAACTTCATGTTAATTAGTAAGAGCGGCAAATAGCTCGACCTGCATCCAACCACCAAACTAACAGAGAACTTCAGATCGGACGATAAGCAGGAGCAGGCTGGGCCAGTAAGAGGCTCCCACCGCCCTAGGGTGACAGAAGGATAGATGAAAACCTACCAGTTTACTTTGAAAAGCTAGCATCGAAGCACTAACAAAATAAGAAACTGAACATTTTTATACTTCTTGAACTACTTACATTGATTTTAAGGGGAAAAACGATTAAAGTACTCTTCATTTATTCTTAAAACTTGCACATGAACTGTCTCTTCTAAGCAATGTGAATCTTACTTTGAAAAACAGACCCAGGTCCTGAGCACCCCTCTTTTCTCTTCAGCGCACTAACTCAGCATTAAAACAAAAACGGAACACACAGCCACAACCCAGCATGTTACATACACATCCTTAAAATGACTTAAAGTACGTATTAAATGAAATTGTGCAATCACATGGATACTTTAAAATGTCCAAGAACCCATTTATTTATTTACTGGTGTTACTTAGCAACCACAAGTATCTTTAGAAGTGTTATGAATCGATGCAGAAAGCCACAGTTCGAGAATAGACCTTGAAGAAGACTGATGACTAATTAAAGAATGTGAGGAAACTTCTCAATCTGATTTTCTTCTAGAATGTAGCATACAGGGATGCCCGGGTGGCTCAGCTGGTTCAGCGTCTGCCTTCAGCCCAGCTCGTGATCCCAGCGTCCCGGGATCAAGTCCTGCATCGGGCTCCCTGCTCAGCGGGGAGCCTGCTTCTCCCCCTGCCTGCCGCTCCCCCTGCTTGTGTTCCCTCTGCCTCACAAATAAAAGATCTTAAAAAAAAAAAAAGAATCTAGCATACATTCCGTAGTAACCTCACCTGACTGCTAAGAAGGCAAAGTGAGCACATTCCCCTGAAATCAAGCTGCTGCAATGTCATCTGCGTTTATCTAAAGTACGGAACAAATGCATCATCTTAGCCCTAAATTAAAACTTGGAAGTAGTCATTTTTTCTTTATATTGTTTGGAATTAAAAACATATTAAATTGGTCCATTATGAAAATTCTGTTTTCTATGTTGTGTGTTTCAGACCATGTCTGTATCTTAAGGCTATGAAACAATTTTTGTAATTGTAATAAAAAAACAAATTATTGACTTTAACTTAAGAAGATGGTTGCTTGAATGACTAAATATCCAACCAAAACAAAATAAATCCTTCTCTAAATTGTATCCTGCACAAGCCGCTCATTTCTACAGGTTAATGCACTTTGTGTAGTAATGTCACATTTCTCTCTTTCTCTACTTCTCCCGCGCGTGTCTGTGTTTGCAGTAGCGGGAGAGGGTCCGTAATGTCGCTCCGCAACCACACGGTTCTACGCAGCACGGAGTTGGCCATAAGCGTTCCTGCAAGGAAGAGTACTATGTACTCCATGTTTAGTGAGCATCACTACCCACGGCAGAGTCCACACGAATCCTGCTCTGTGGCTCGAAGACATCAATTTGAGTTCTAGGCCTAGCTTCCTGAGTCTGTTCATTAACTTTGAAGTCACTTAATTTGGAATATTAAAAAACAAACAAACAAACAAAAAACCCTATCCTTAATGTCAGCACAGCAACTCATACTTAAAATAAGTCACTATTTATTGAGGGTGTACTGTGTGTAAAATGTAGGGAAAGAGACAGAAAATACATGTATCCATGACAAATTCCCTCTTAATCTCTTTCAGGACAGTGTTTATTTCGAATCCCAAGCAATAATAGATGCAAAAAGCAATTCCAATTAAGTGAGCTCTACTTGTTTAGAAAGCAGCAGATGGAGAAAGGGAAGGAACATGGCTTCACCTGTCTCTTTGCCCAGGGTCCCACAGACCGCTGTCTGGCAGATGTGGAGGGTGGGGAGCCTCGGCACCTGAGCCCACCCAGGGCTGTCTGTGGGGAGCGGGAGGTCCCCCAGCAGGAGCGTCTGCTGCACCAGCACAGTGGTGTGTGGCCACGGACTTGCCAACAGGACGAAACCCTGCTCACCAGACCGACGTCATATTCAACGCTCAAAGAGACTCAGCAATTTTGATCTCACTTCCTCTTAAATCAACTGAAGACAAATACTATTCTATACTCACCTAAAGGCTCTTTCAGGGTGAGGCTTTAAGTATTTAATATGTCTCTCATTGGCTCTCTCAACAAGTGACTCATCTGTTCAATCGGCATTTACCGAACACCTCATGTGTCTGAATAACAACCTATAAGCTTGGGCTGAGGTCTACAAGATGAATGAACAATGGTTGTAGCCTTCACCGAAATGAAACAAAAATAAAACAACTGGAGAATAATTACTTGAATGTGTCCCTGTCCTTTCTAAACACAGTGCATGTGGCCTGTGCCCTAGCGGAGTCGTCCAGCCCCCAAGAGGGCACAGGCCCAGGTGGGGGATGGCACTGAGGCCCCCGAGGAAGGAGACAGGCAAGGATGGTCGGGCCCAGGGGCTGGAGCTCAACAGGAACAAAGGGGTACAGCTGGGAAGGGTGGGATCAATCAAATAAGTAAACACATCAAGGGCAACAGTACCCATGTTTCTCGCTAGAGAGAGAGAAAACTAGAAGAAACCGGAGCAGCAAGTGTGCCTGAACTCCCAGTGTTCAACACACATACATAAAATTAGGCTTAACGGCGCGTGTCTGTGCACGCACGGGTCCATCCATCCGTCTTCTGTCACACTTCCGCCTCCTTACTCCGTCCCACGCCTGGGCCTGGGTACAGCACATCCCAACAGCTTCGAGCACACCCAGGTCCCTCCTGACTCCCAAACAACATTCTCTGCTGGAAGGAACCCACGGCTGATCCCAGGGCAGGGGCAAAGAAAGTACAAGATGAATCTGGAACATCTTTTGTGGCAGAAAGAAAAAATAATATTTTTATTTTTTATTTTTTTATTTTCATTTTTTTAAATTTAAGTTTACTGGGGCGCCTGGGTGGCTCAGTCGTTAAGCGTCTGCCTTCGGCTCAGGTCATGATCCCAGGGTCCTGGGATCGAGCCCCGCATCGGGCTCCCTGCTCTGCGGGAAGCCTGCTTCTCCCTCTCCCACTCCCCCTGCTTGTGTTCCTGCTCTCGCTGTCTCTCTCTCTGTCTCTCTCTGTCAAATAAATAAATAAAATCTTAAAAAAAAAAAAAAAATTATATGCAAAACCAATTAAAAAAAATTTAAATTTAAGTTTACTTTAGTTATAATATACTGTATTATTAGTTTTAGGGGTAGACTGATTAGTTGCATATAACACCCAGTGCTTGTTACATCATGTGCCCTCCTGAATGCCCATCACCCAGTGACCCCATTCCCCACCCACCTCCCCTCCAGCAACCCTCAGTTTGTTTCCTATAGTTAAGGGTCTCTTAGGGGTACCTGGGTGGCTCAGTCTAGGTTAAGCAGCTGCCTTCAGCTCAGGTCAAGATCCCAGGGTTCTGGGATCGAGACCCACATCGGGCTCCTTGCTCAGCAGTGAGCCTGCTTCTCCCCTGCCGCTCCCCCTGCTTGTGCTCTCTCTCTGTGTCAAATAAATAAATAAAATCTTTAAAAAAAAAAGTCTCTTATGATTTCTCTCTGATTTCATCTTGTTTTATTTTTCCTTCCCTTCCCCTATGATTCTGTTTTGTTTCTAAATTCCACATAAAAGTGAGATCTTATGATAACTGTCCTTCTCTACTTTACTTATTTTGTTTAGCATAATACCCTCTAGTTCCATCCACGTCATTGCAAATGGGGAGATTTCATTTTTTGATGGCTGCATAATATTCCATTGTATATATGAACCACAACTTCTTTATCCATTCATCTGTCACTGGACATCTTGGCTCTTTCCATAGTTTGGCTATTGTGGACTTTGCTGCTATAAACATCGGGGTGCACGTACCGCTTTGATCACTACATTCGTATCTTTGGGGTAAATACCCAGTAGTGTAATTGCTGGGTCGTAGGGTAGCTCTATTTTCAATTTTTTGAGGCACCTCCATACTGCTTTCCAGAGTGGCTGCACCAGCTTGCATTCCCAACAGTGTAGGAGGGTTCCCCTTTCTCCGCATCCCCGCCAACATCTGTCGTTTCCTGACTTGTTAATTTTAGCCATTCTGACTGGTGTGAGGTGGTATCTCATTGAGGTTTTGATTTGGATTTCCCTGATGCCAAGTGATGTTGAGCACTTTTTCATGTGTCTGTTGGCCATTTGGATGTCTTCTTTGGAAAAATGTCTGTTCATGTCTTCTGCCCATTTCTTCACTGGATTATTTGTTCCCTGGGTGTTGAGTTTGATCTGTTCTTTATAGATTTTGGATACTAGCCCTTTATCTGATATGTCATTTGCAAATATCTTCTCCCATTCTGCCAATTGTCTTTTGGTTTTGTTGACTGTTTCCTTTGCTGTGCAAAAGCTTTTTAGCTTGATGAAGTCCCAATAATCCATTTTTTTTACTTTGTTTCTCTTGCCTTTGGAGATGTGTCTAGCAAGAAATTGCTGTGGCCAAGGTCAAGGTTGTTATTGGCTGTGTTCTCCTCTAGGATTTTGATGGATTCCTGTCTCACACTTAGGTCTTTCATCCATTTTGAGTTTATCTTTGTGTTTGGTGTAAGAAAAAGGTCCAGTTTCATTCTTCTGCATGTGGCTGTCCAATTTTCCCAACAACATTTACAATACTTCTAAATGATGGCTTTATGATAATGGGACACAGACACTGGGCTGAATGCACTCCCACAGGCCAAAGGGACAGCATAACCATCAATCAAGGACAGTAACAGACAGATGATGACGCCAGGGGCAAACAGAAAACCACCAGTCACAGGGAAGACAGTGTAGGAAGAGCTAAGTGTAGTATCTGGAGTACGGCAAGTGCTCAGTAAGTGCGCCCTCCATCTTGCAGCGCCCCCACCCCATCCGCACACTGCCAGAGCACTTCAACCACCCAGGACAGCATCTCAGTCTCCAGTGAGCCCACGTCCCCTACAAAGACACCACATAACTTTCAGGCAAATCATCTTGATATCCTTCTTCGCTCCTAATTAAACTGCCCAACATCGATTATGTCTGAGGAACCTGGACTGCAGCAAGAGAACAAGACACAGCTTCTGCCTCCAGGAAGTTTACAATGTGTGGAAGAGGCAGACACGTAAACAAACAGTTACCCCAGGTTTACTCCTTTGTTCAACCAGTTTGCTAAGCATGTGCATCGGGCAGGGCACCCGAAATAACAGACATGAACAATCTCTGTGGTAAAGCAGCTTACCTGTTAGTGGAGGAGGCAGACAGACTAGTCACACAATGATCTCATTACGTCTCTCCTCAGAGCTCAGGGTTAATGCAGGGAGCTCTGATGCTGCCCAAGGCTAAGCAAGCGGGGGCCACTGAAGCTTGGTGAGCACAGAATCAGAGGTGAGCCTCTGGGCTAAGCACCAAGCAGGTGGAGGGCAGGCGGTACGTAGCCCACAAGGAACGCCTGCAAAAGGTCTGGGCCTCCTGGCTACAGTGGAGGTGCCGGTGTTTGTCCTGCAAGAAATGGGGACCCCTGGAACCCTCCTACACTGTTGGTGGGAATGCAAGCTGGTGCAGCCACTCTGCAAAACAGCATGGAGGTGCCTCAAAAGGTTGAAAATAGAGCTACCATACGATCCAGCAATTACACGACTGGGTATTTACCCCCAAAATACAAATGTAGTGATCTGAAGGGGCACATGCACCCCAATGTTTATAGCAGCAATGTCCACAATAGCCAAACTATGGATAAAGAAGATGTGGTATATATACACAATGGAATATTATGCAGCCATCAAAAGGAATGAAATCTTGCCATTTGCAATGACGTGGATGGAACTAGAGGGTATTACGCTAAGCAAAATAAGTCAATCAGAGAAAGACAATTATCATATGATCTCACTGATATGAGGAATTTGAAAAACAAGACAGAGGACCATAGGGAAAGGGAGGGAAAAATGAAATAAGACGAAACCAGAGAGGGAGACAAACCATAAGGGACTCAATCTCAGGAAACAAACTGAGGGTTGCTGGAGTGGAGGGGGGTGGGAGGATGGGGTAAGTGGGTGATGGACACTGGGGAGGGTATGTGCTATGGTGAGCGCTGTGAATTGTGTAAGACTGATGAATCACAGACCCGTACCTCTGAAACCAATAATACATTATATATTAATAAAAAGAAAAAAGAAAAAGAAACGGGGACCCCTGGAATGGCTTTGGGCAGGAAACTAACCTCAAGCAATCTGCACTCTGTAAGCATGTGTGTGGCTGGGTGTGATGCCCAGAGAACAGGACTGCAGCTGCCTGAGCTGTGCGGGTGAGGGGGATGGCAGCAGTGCTTGGACGGGGGTGCCATCCCAGAAGTATGGGAAACCCTGATGGGCGGAGGGGTGCCCCAGATGAGAGCGGGTGCTGGTAACCATGGGGGGATAGGGGAGGCTGGAGGGTGCAGGTGCAAGGGAAGATGACGATGAGAGCCTGGCGCTCCAGCCACCAGCCCACAGGTGCACCATCCTCTCACACAGACACCTTCAAATCACCTGAGTTTCTACGACCCTGTCTCCTGCCAGAGGAGCCCACCACGGAAACAGTGATTCGCAGCTTAGGCAGTAATTGTATTTTCAACGTAATACCCACACTGCAGTGCATCTGTATAAAATAGATCATTTTAAATCCCTAAATTACCAGGATGAAAACTTTTACAAACTTTGCATTCCAAACAATTCTTCTCTGTTTTGAAAGTAAAAATTTTTGTGAACTAGATGTGCTTCAAAAAATAAGATTCATAATCAGAAAGTAATGTTATAGTTCTGTCTATAATAATGTCTTGGTTGTTTAAAAATTTAGAAGTTTTAATGGAGTAAAAAAGCCAATTAACACAGGTGCCCAGGGTAACACGAAGCCCCTGGGCGGCACCGTCAGCACCTCGGGGTCACTGTGGGTCTGTCTGTCATTTACCAGCGTGCCCTCCTTCTTCAGGAATGAGAATAACACAAGACAGTGCTCTTCTGAAGGGTCCTCTCAACCTCGGCCTCATTTCAGCACAAATTCAAATCAACCAACCAGACAGCTCACTCGGCCAGCCCACTGCACTAACTAGCCCAGCCTCAGTTATTAACTAACCTGCACCAGGACTAAGCTCACACAGTCACTAGGATGGGGGTGTTTACAATACGTGAAACACCCAGCAGGCCCCGTGCAGCCCTGTCACCCGTGACCTCACGACCTCCACCCTTCTGAGCCACCCCCCCAACCCCCTGGCCTGGTGCAGCACTCCTCCCACCAGGATTTAAAAACATCAAACAGTAAGTATTTCACCTAATCTTTGCTAAAGCTTTGCCACTGGAAGCTCTGTTCATGGAGGAAGGAACTAATTAACCTTAACCAGTATGTTTTGGGCTCACTCAAAACTTTTCCTATTGCCTCTAGAAAACACTACGAAGAAATACCCTGGCATGCTGATTTCAATTTATACTGAAGCTAAAAAGAAAAAAAAAAAAGAAAGAAAAGGAATGTCTGATGTGTAACTTATCCCACAGAAGTTTGTGTGTCCTGTGTTCAAAAGTGTCATTCTGACTCAAGGCCTCAAAAAAGTTTTGATTTTGATGGTATTCCACAATTTAAAAAGCAGCCTCAGAGATGCTTGCTGCGGATGACTGGCCCTCGGAAAGAAATCCCAGGCGATCAGCAGTCCATCACAGTGGGAAAGCTCACACACACACACACACGATATATTTTAAAGTTTTACAAAAGGTAATTATTAGCTGACACCGCTAATTGCATAGGAGAAAAGAAGGCCATTTAATCTCACGTTAAATTTATCACACACGTTTTAGTTAATGCAGTTTCAAAAAAGAAACTGTGGTACAGTTGCTACTCCAACGACAAATCAAATTTTTAAAAAACGGTAGCATTCAGAATATATCTTCAGATGTATGAGAAGACAATTAAGTTGAAACCAGATGTTTTAAGATTTGTTTCCAAGCAATATTTTTAAAAAACTGTCGCTTAGAAAAAATGAACTATGGAGGGGAAAAGAAACGAGCAGCTCCTCAGTAGAACTATCTAATCACCGGGCACACGTGCTGGGCGCTGGGCCAGGGGCGTGACACGGTCACGGCAGCCAGCCTGGGGCCGCTCTCCGGGGGCCGGCTCGGGGCCCGGGCAGCAAGCTGGAGGCGCCCTGCACAAGGACCCAGCGGGCCTCCCAACCCACCCAGACCGCAGCCCCCAGGACAAGCACCCCGCACGGCCTGCCGAGTGCTGGCCAGTCCATGTCCCCACCGAGGACCAGCTTCTCTCTCTAACGAGGAGGAGCCACGTGGGGGCCGAACGCGCTGCACAGTAGGCCTTCCCAGGACACAGTAAGGAGACCACGTGGCCTCCCCTTCTAGCTGGCCTGGCTTGGAATTTACCCCCAGGAAAGTCTGCTTCCGAACCCACAGCATGCACACAACCTGTTCCTGACCCCGAGGAGGCCCCCGTGTGCACCGCTGCACCGCGGGTCTGTACCACTCAGACCCACCACAGCCCTCTTGGGAAGAAGACACTGACTCTGGGAATCTCAAAACAACAGGAAAACCTCATTGCCCCCCTTCCCAGTCTCCACGCATACCATCGTCACCCACACTCCACCTTCCTTCGGTTCCTGTCCCAAGTTTTAAAACCAGTCTTACTCCTTACTCTCGGTTCTACTAGATATTCCAGATCCCATTTCTCACCTGTCCAAAATGGCTTCCACCAAAAAAGGCTTCAGGATAATCTGATGATGGTAAGTACTCAGTTTTGTGAGCTCATACAAAGTAAGATGGAAACATTGGGATCAACTTCCACAAATTTCTAACAGTTTTTATAGGCTCGGAGTAAGGAAACAAGGATTTCAAAAAACAAAGACAATTATGAAAATATCTGCTTCTTGAATAAACTATACTTTCATTTTTTAAGATTTATTTACTTATTCAGAGAGACAGGGAGCGGGCACCAGGTGGGGGAGCTGAGGGAGGAGAGAGAGAATCCTAAGCAGACTCCCTGCTGAGCGTGGAACCCGGCTCGGGGCTCGATCCCAGGACTCTGAGATCACAACCTGAGCCGAAATCAAGGGTCAGACGCTGAACCAACTGAGCCACCCAGGTGCCCCTGTACTTCTTTGTTAAGACTTTGGTTATAAAGAATTTAACTATACGGCTCAGAAATGATAAAATACTATTGAGTAGTTTTCGACAAATGATTAGTAAGCCCTCCTCATTCAGAACTTTATGTAAAACTGAGTCTTTTTAGTGATACAAAGTATTTAAATAATAAATACGCTCGTGTTCCTATTTAGAACACCTGCTTTATAATCAAATTCATACTTAAAAGGAACTTAGGGACTAAATCCAGGTTTTCTGGTGTAGATATTTGCTGCATACTCTGATAGAGCATTATGTCCCAGATGTTATCATTAGGATTGCTTTCTAACCATTTAGCATTTTGCCTCTTTATTGCTTTCCTGAAATTATAAGTTTATTTACATTCACACTGCTGATGAAGAAACCCAACTTTTCACCGTGAGCAGCTGTAATACTCAAGTGTGCGGTCACACAGGCGCAGCAAAGGCGGGCTGTGCGGGGCCATAAGCCCTAGAACCACCCTGGGTCCCGTCCACACGCCGCTGAACCACGTTATCGTAGGCGGGTTTCTCTCGTTGATCTTTTCCTGATGAGGCTTTTAAACACTATGATTTGTTAATATTAATAACAGTTATCCAGACACAGCATTGCTGAAGTCTCGTTATCTACAGTTGCTGTATTCCACAGCACGCAGCACTTGCACGAGGCACACGACCACATTTCTAAACAGGTATTTAAACCCAAAGATATTTTATTACTCAAGAAGACAACTATTAGAAAAATTAAGGGGTGCTATGATTGCACACAAGAAACCACAAGAAAATAGAGAAGGAAGTTATTCTATGGTAACATCTTAATATAAGTCAATACAACTTTTAAAATATTAATAAACTGCCCTTTTTAAAATAAGAAAGCTATTCTCCAACACAGCCTTGATATTTCAACCTACAAAGTACAGCACAGATGATTCTATTTTGTTCTGTTATCTGAAAATGCCTTTACAACAATTCAGAGAACAAGAAGTAGCTCTAATTCACATAATGGCACATATCACCTGTCTGTCAGTGAGACATCTGAAAGCATCTTTTTATTAGAAACACAAATCAATATGCCCAAGGGATTACAATAACTGCCTGAAGCAATCTGTATTACCATTTCATCCCTGACGCTCTTGCTCGGAGCAACTTATTATTATGAATGGCATGAAAATGGCAGCCTGTCACAATTGATTTTTCTTAACCTCCTGTAAGAATTTTCCCTCTTAAATGTAATCAAGTATCATCTTATTAAATATATCTCAAGCTAGGTTTTATAAAACAGTCCATTGCTCAAGTTGTATTCCTTATAATTTAAACTTTCACCAAATATTATTATAAAAGTAACTGCTTAGTAATAAAAACTTTTGGTTTGTTCGAAGTTTTAAGATAACAATTTCAGACTGGGTAGACCCCATGTCCCTGCCTTGCGCCTGCTGGAACCCTGGAGGCACGCATTTTCGTCCTGAAAAAGAGCCTCGAGAACTGGTCTCTATCTCAGAACTCTCCTCCATCGAACAACATCGTAGAATTTGGTATTAATCGACACAACTGGATAAAACGTGCTACATTTTAAAGAGTATTCTGATAAGCCCTTGTAATAAGCTTAAAGCTGTATATTCTGATTCTATAAAATGATCAACTCAGATTCCAAGGACCACTCTGCAAGGGTGAATTAACATGGGACACCTGTCAGTGATGAATCTGGTTGCAGCTTAGTTAACCTGCCCACAAATTCTCTTTACATCTCACATTGTCCTGGCCACTAAGGAGGTGGTGGCTCTCGGTTATCAGTGTGTGTCCCAGCCCTCAGGGCTGGCTGCACCCCCAGTTTCCAATTCAGGAGGTCTAGGAGAGACACCCCGGGGCAGTCTCCGTGCAGGCAGAGGTAACGCTGATGTCGCCAGCCCGGGGCCACTCAGCTGGGCCACGAGACAAGGCCGTGGGGACAGAGAGGTGCCGCAGAGTGAGACAGGTGGCTGAGGCAGCAGCTAGAGAAACCGCCCTCATCTCTGTTTTTTAAAATGCATGCCTGGGGTAGAGGGTAGGCATCCGTGGCCACAGCAGAAGATGAGGCAAGTGATCATATTTTTCTCCTCACTTTTCTGTTGGATGTTTTCTTTCTGATAAGCAGCTAGAGAAGAACAAAACAGACAAAATGAAGACAAAAGGAGAAATGCCCAAATTAAGGCTTGGGAAATGAGATGGGCAGAATGACAAGTTTAAGAACAGGTTTTATGAAGCAACTAGCAGAACTGGTTAAATGGCGAACATCCCTCTACTCAGCTCTGGGAGGGTATTCTGAAAGGTGCACATGCTGGTGCACGAGCACCTCCGGCCTCCACGGGGAAGTCACACTCACATCCCCTGACCCGTGGGGACGGCTGGTGCTTTTCCCAGGCAGAGACAGGACTCTGTGCGACAGCCCTCACCAGCGGCTCCACCACGGGGGACAGGGCCCTACGAGCGGGCCGTGATGTCGAGTAACGCCACCTGTGTGCACCTGCGACTGTGGAAGTTCCCCGACTCGCCTGCCCCATCACCTGTCACTCTGGACCAGCCATTTCTCTGCCCATGTCTCTGCTTCTGCTCTGAGGCTCTTGAACATCGGCCTGAGAAAGCCACATGCTCCTTACTGGCTCCATTACTAACTTAAGAATCCCAACAGCTGTTGGGTCCTTCCATCGCTCAAGAACTGATGAGGCCGAATTGTTCGGCGAATCCTCTCCCACTCCGGCCGTGCTGTGCGTCCCTCTCCCCACCTGAATGACTGTTACCACTGGTTCTCCCCCACCAGTCAGCACTGCTCTCTTCCCGCAGAGCCTCCATCCCAGAAGCTCACAGATGTTTCACCAGTGAGCATGTCCCTCCTCCACACGCTACGGGAAGGCAGGGAATCAACGCACTACGGAGCGAGAGCGAGGACACACCGGCTGACGGACTGAGGACCGTCCACGTGTGTCCAGAGCCATGGAGCCACGCCCTACTGCACACAGCAGCTCTTCCCCCGGTGACCCCGGTGATCTGAAGTGACTGCGGGATGACCGTGGAACTCATTCTTCCATAGACTGCAGCTTCTCCTTTATAAACTAGGGCCCTCTCCTTCTTTTATGGAAAGCATGAATAATTTTATAATTTTCTCACCAGAAACAAACAAGATCAATAAAACCCTCTGCCCTCATCCCTGCTGCTGTCCTGATGCTTCGGGCTCCCTCCCAACCCTCGGCCCCACTGTCCTTCCCCTCATCCCCGACCTTCCATCTCCTTTTGCATCTGATTGCCCTGGAACAAATCAAAGACAATGATTCTCCTGTTGCTAAATCCACTCGTGTCTTTTCATTTTTCTCCCTAACGACCTCCAAAGCGCCAGCAGGCTGCGGACCTCCGCCCAGCGCTACAAGTGCCTTCCTCCTTCAGCCTTCCTTCCTGGGCCCTCTTCCGCCGCTTCAGCCCTTCGCTGCCAGCACTATGAGGTTCGACGAGGTTCCTGTCTCGTTCTGGCTCTTACTGTACATAAAAGGCCTGGGAGCTCTCATCTATGACCACGCTGGGGTAGCCAGTGGTCTTAAGTCATTAAATATCCCCCCTTTCCCTCCTTCTGCACTGGGGGTTGGCCTTACCCCCCTGGCCCACTCACCTTCTGTGAGGCCATTCCTTGCTCTGGCCAAGGAAAGGTGAGCTGAGCCACTCGGTATGTAACCCGCCCCGTCTGTGTCTTCGTACCCAGTGGTCCTGGAGGGCTCCCCGAGGGACCGTGAGGAGCAGAGCACCTGCCAACGTGTCAGACCCGTACTGAGGAGGAAAGCAGTCTTTGCTGTAGTGAGCCACTGCGGTTTTCCAGGCCGTGCGTGGCACAGCATGACTCGGAGACAGGACTCTTTCGTAAGTACGTATTTCCAGCCCCAATTACTCTGCTGTCGTGAGCACCACAGCGAAATCTCACTGGAGCACCGTGTCTGTCACCGCCCTACACACACGCAGAACGGAGCCTGAGGAACAGTGCGCTTCCCCCTAAAGAAGAGAAGCTCAGGGAAATGGTCTGACTGCCCTCTGAGATGTTTCCTTTGCGTTTCGGGTGGCCTTCCATGAAGTCCAAATGTTGGCTGGTTTAGTAAGCCACTGCAAGAACACGGAGAGGTCGTCTTTACATGATGTCTTCCTTTCTCTCTTTAGGGATCTGAGTATCACATAATCTTTTCATTCAACACGTATCAGTACTTCCCCTAGATAAATTACATCTGTCACTTTTTGCCCCCTGTAGCATGCACATGTTTCCTGAGTTTTTTTCTTATAAATCTGGCATTTGACACTTAGAAATATTTAATAACATATGCAAATGTAGAGATTTTATTCTTCTCCTAGGAGCATTCCTTAATTCACACAAGCGTCTCCTCAAGCTGGCGCCCTCTGACCCGCAGTGCTTCCACGGAGAAGCACCACGCTGACACCGCGGCCTCCTGCACCACCACGGCCCCGCTCCAAAACCAGATGCCACCACTTCCTGCGAGGGTGGTCATGCAGGTTCACGACGTCACGTACCAAGCGCTTCGAACAGCACATGCCACGTGTCGGCGCTCTGCCTGGGCCTCAGCTATCACAGGCACAGAGACTTCCGCCTGGGGCTGATGGAGCACCAGGAAGGTGCCAGCCATGGAGGAGCACGTCTGCTCCGCCTGGGAGGCTGACGGGCGGCACAGCAGGGTTCTGAATCCAGTTCTGCAAAAAGTCAAAGATACCCTTCCAGTCACAGGTATGCTGTGTTACCACCAAGGACATTTAGAAGTTTTGTTTTGTTTTAAAGGAGGGAGAGAGGAAGAGGAGGAGGGGGAGCAGGAGGACTGCTGATATGGGCATGGAGCAGGTCTCCAGGCCACCCGGCGGGACAGCGTGGGGCGGGTGCCCCACAGCTAGGTGTACCCTGAGTACTTCTGGGCACTCACTCACAGGCGCACGTCACTGTACAGGAGGACAGGGACGGTAACACGTACTGAGCGGTAAGACACAGAACTCAGCCATTTGCCCAGGGTCACAGAGCTGGCTAGTGGCAACGCCCAGACTCTGACCGGGCAGCAAAGCCCCAGGCCAGAGTTCTTCACCTCCGGTATACACCTGGGAAAGGTCACCCAGCTGCCTCTGTGCCCACGCCCAAGGGGAAGAGCATGGAGCCAAAACCAAAGGTGTCTGCAGAGTGGTGAGGTGCGGACAGACAACGGGAGGGAACAGAAAAGAAGCCACCCCGAGGAGTAAGCTGGGAGGAAACAGGAGTTGTGTTACATGACAGGATAACTTCTCAGATTTTAAAGCTTACTATTTAAAATAAAATTGACCCTCAAAGTCATCCTAAAAGTAAAATGATTAGAAATGATTAAGAAACAAAACATACCCTAGAACTCGTATATGCATAGGTAGAACATTCTAGTTTTGCTTACTAAAGAAAAAAAAATATCGCTATACTTCACAGAAAACATACACAAATATGCATGTAATTCTGTCAATTTGTTTAATAATTTATTTTTAAATAGATTTACCTCTACTGAAAAAATAATGACTTGAGGTATATTCAATTTCCTCAAATGAGCGCAAGGTTTGTAATAGACATCAACAGGGATAATTTTCCATGTTATCACAATCAGAATTTAAACTAATACAAATGTGTCACACACAGACATTTGGAGTCCTAATGAACACTACTTCATCGAGCTCCCTGGGATGACCCGTGTGGCCTGGCGGGGGCAGGGACACTCGCCAGCCAGCAAACGTGTCAGAACCACTCGGAAGCACTGCAAATGGGCACGGACATTCAAAGGGTAAGGGACGCTTTCCTAATGTTGGAAGGGTTAATTATTTTTTAAACTAATATTTAGCTGAAAAAATGGAATATATCTTGTCCTTAAAAATATCTTTTCAAAGAATTATTTCATTTCTATTGCTTTGCAATAAAACTTCCTACAGAAGACAACCTTTTCTATTAATTACTCACAAAGCAAGGTATGAATCCACGAGAGTGCTTTTTTTGTTCTACTCAGATACACCTCAGATTATATTTCAAATAAAAAGGAGTAAAATGCACAGTTAAAAAGAGCTTCTCATAAAGTGGACATCAGCACATTCTGTGACTTGACCATACAAAATGTATTAACCAAATAATAGCAAGCAAGAATTCAAACTAACTTTTTTTGTCCCTATGTAACTTGCATACACACGGTGCCTACCTAAACAACAATTTCAGGAGTACAACAGAAATATGATCAAGTTAGGAATATAATCAAGCAGTCTTTAAAACTAAAACCTCTTTTCAACATGCTTATTTGAAATGAAAGTAACTTAAATGAGTTCAACAATGTCGCACTATCAAATACTATAACATATTAATGTAGATTCTATTTTAAAAATGAGCCATCAACATAAAAAAAAGAATGCAAACTGTAAAATAAACTGAAAAGAAGAGACCACAACTAACCATCAATTTATGGGCAAATTGTATATCCAACAAAGAAAACTTAAGAGACACAAACTTTGATTAACCAAGAAAAGATACTTTTGGAAGTTCTTCAGTATGAGCATGCTGTTACATAAATACAGAGAATTCACATCCGAAAACACCAACATTTTTGAAAGTCTGTTTTTAGGTTATTTATATTAAGCTAAAATGAACAAGCTCTTCAGGACTGCATGTACTTTCTTACTGAAAGGGAAAATCAAGTCATTAAAGCAGCTGCTCCTTAATCTAGCCTACCTTATTTTTTGGATTGGATGTGTTCATTACACTTCGAGTCTCTTTTCCAGTATAAATGACAACACCTATTACAGTACCTGCAAAAACACGAAAGTGGTCCTTACAGAGATGCCTCAAAGGGTAAGCACAGAGAGAACACTTTCTAATCAATTGTCTTGATGGAAAATATTATTCACTACTTAATTTTATATAAATTTATCTAACAGCACATTTGATTGCCTAGGTCAAGAAAGTCTAATCTCAACTTTCAAAATAAACTCTGAGGAACTCAACTTATTTCTTAAGCTATACAAATTTACCTCCATATAACATTAGAAAATGTACTGATAGTCTTTTCACTGTCAAGAGAAAGGGTGACATCGCTCGGCGGTTCACGTGTGCAAACACCACAGCTAAGTGAAGAGGGGCTGTGTTCTCAAGTGGTCAGATGCATCATGGGACCTTCCCACCACGACCGCACCAGCTGAACCACTTGCCCTGAGCGAGACACTCAGGTACTACTGGGCGTAAGAGGCTCTGCTTACATCTGAGCACATACACAATTAAAACAGTAAGAGACAATTACATGAGTAACATTCGATGTTGGACTTAGATGTTATTAGCCTTTTTTACTCATGTCTCCTAAAAGTTTGGTTTTCTAAGTGTGTATGTCTATCAAACTTAAGGCAAAAGAATACTAAAATACCCCTAGAACAACCCTTGGATTACAAAGGCTCAGAGGCACTCACCTCTGTAATGTTAAATTAAAAACCACAGAAGTCTGTTTCTTAACTGCAGCTACGCATAATTTATATTCCCAGTTTTTGTAAATTCTGAGGATGAGAAATGATTAAAGAAAGAAAATCACGTCCATAAATACTGAGACCAACACCACTGCAGAATTCACTATAATAATTATACAAAAACTCTTTGATGTCACATTAATGTAATGTGTGAAATTTAGTGCGTCGTAAATCAGGACCCATGGAATAAATGTGATCCTAGCGATCTCTTGGATTTATATGAACAGATAGCTGCAAATCATACGCATTAGATAATGGACGGTTTCCTCCATGGAATGTTCAGGAAGACAGGGAGGTGCTAGAGGGCTGCTCAGCAGTCACATCTGCAGAGGTTACACACGTTTCTTTCAAAATAAGCACTTCCTTTCTTCCCCCCGTTTTAATTGTGAGCCGCTTGCAGAGCTGTGCGGTTGAATTTCCTGAGCCCCCTGAAAGCAGAGCAGCCCCTCCAGCACAGAGGGCAGCCCAAACTGCACAGATGCGACCTTGGTAGGGCAGTGCCCAGCAGAGCTGCAGAGGGCAGGTCTGCACTTAGTGCTCAGGAAAGCACGGACTACGTAATGACCCGGTGCCATAGAGGACCCCACCCCAAACACACACAGCTCTTGTGTCAGTCAAACAGTACATTCAATCTGACTGCGTCAGTAGTTTCTTCCTATTTTGCCAATTAAACTTAAACAAAATACAGGAGTGTCTCATGTGAAATAAGCTCACTAATGTTAAAAAAGTACAAAAACAGAAGACAAACTGCAAAATTATTTTTAATATTAGCAGAACAAAGAGTCTCAGAAAAGACTTAAAATTTAATCAGGCTAGAAAACACTGTCCTAAAATCTGGACAAACTATTAGTAATGTTGATTCTAGGCTGGTATTGCAGTTACAAGTATCCAAAATGCAATCTGAGAAACGACAAGACTAAGAAAACGTAATGCATTCAGATACACATAGATAGCATATATAATCAGTATTGCAGGTTAAATATACTGTACGTAAAGAGTATTTAACAGAATTCCTCCCGTGGTTTTCCTTGTATAATCTACTGAAGTCTGGTGAAGGCTCTCCTATGTATTAGCTCATCCCATTCTCACTAAAAAGGAATTAGAATAATGCATTTTTTTCCGAGTCTGTCATGCTTTCTAACTACTAAAATTAGTGAAGTCAGTATGGAGTATTTGCAGTATTCTCCATTCTTTTTGACAAAGGGCACCTCCTTACGGACTAGTACAGGCTGAAACGCTGACCAAACCCTGTATGTATGACAAATCTACCTATATATACACATATCATATATATACATACGGCAAAGGGGTTACCCTGTTCATTTTGGAAACAAGACCTGAGAGGGAACACAACAGAGCACATTCATCAGAAAGTCTGACAGAGAGAACGTGTCAGAGACAGACAGACACACGGACAGACCTCGAGAACGCTCAACCAACCGAAGTATTTCCTGTCACTTAGGCACCTGCTGGCTCCCGTGCAGAACTGCTTTCCTCGTGCCAGTCTCAACAAAACCCCGAGCATGGGCGGCCCACCCACTGCAGAGTTTTCGTGTGCCTGCAACAGATGGGGAGCGCAAAGACGGCCAGCAAAGACTACGGATTTGCCTCAGGAAAGCAACACGGAGAGACCGAGCCAGGGCACAGGCGGGCACTGCGACCTGCACCAGGTCTGGGTCCCGCCCAGCGAGCGTGCCATGCGTCCAGGGACGGCAGGGCGGCTGCACCCACTTCCCAGCGGCCAGGACTGCCCAGCCCTGAGACCCGAGGTGCAAGCAGCAGCAGGGTGCAGCGCCGCTGTGTCCTCCGCGGCCCCCACTGCCCTCCTGCACCACAGCTCGCGGGTCGTGTCCCTCAGGGGACTGCAGTGGGGCAGCTTCTCCTGCTTTCCCAAGGCCCATCGGGCAACCGCTCTGCCGCTGGAGCCTCACACACCATGCCCACTAAAGGGACAGTGGGATTTTAAGTTTCTGATCTGGCACGAGGACTAGTCTCATAAAGTATCATGCCAAAAATTACCAAGAGAAATGAAACCACACAAAAACCAAAAAGAATATATACGTCCCAATTTTTTCAACATAAATCATCAAACTACTATAAAAGTGTCCAAGTATTTACTCTCATTTTCTATATTTAACACAATCAGTACCAGCCCTGGACCCCTGTCTACGCACAGGCCCCCCTCTAGAGGGAGGGGTCACCCTGGACCACCGTCGGCACACACGCCCAGCAGCCCTGCTCTGGGGGGGGTCCCCGCCGTCGGCACACACGCCCAGCAGCCCTGCTCTGGGGGGGGTCCCCGCCGTCGGCACACACGCCCAGCAGCCCTGCTCTGGGGGGGGGTCCCCGCCGTCGGCACACACGCCCAGCAGCCCTGCTCTGGGGGGGGGGGTCCCCGCCGTCGGCACACACGCCCAGCAGCCCTGCTCTGGGGGGGGGGGTCACCGCCATGGGCACACACGCCCAGCAGCCCTGCTCTGGGGGGGGTCCCCGCCGTCGGCACACACGCCCAGCAGCCCTGCTCTGGGGCACATCTCTGCTTCCAGGCTCTTGGCAGTTTAAGATCAGAACACTCTCTTGTCCACTTATCAGCTGCAACGTGGCAGCTCTCTGGGACACTGACTCTGCTCTGGGAATGACGTTCACTGACCGACAAGGGGAAGAAGATGGAGGGCACCACAGGCAGTTGTGTTTGTCCCTTTTCAGGGACCCTTGGCCCTCGGATCCTCTGTGGCGTTAATGTGAGCCCTCATTCCCATGCACTCAGAACCCCAGGATGAGGGAGGTAGGCCCAAGTTCACTTCACCTAGAAGGCAACCTGAATTCAGTGGACACATATTTAAAAAATAAGATTTAAAAAAATTCTGTTCTTTCTTTCTCAACTTATAATCAAGCATAAAGAAGATATGAGCCCTTAAATTAGTCCTGGAAACCCAAGGTCTTTCAAACATTGCTCAGGATACCGCAGTTTGAGAATATATAGAGTCTAGTAATTGCTCACATTATTAAGGTTTTTAAATAAAGTATGTGTTAAAATATTTACAATTAATGAAAAGAGCTTGCATTTTTAAAATGTCCAAACACAAACTAAAATTAGAGGTGTCTTCCTTAAGTTTTTTTGAACGGATGGTTTTTGAGCATATAAATACTTTCTTGGAAGATAAAAAGCCCGGGTGAACTGAATGCGACTCATCAGAGAAATGAGAAACAGTCATCAATGTGGCAAGCATATAGGACACCTAGATTTGTGTCTGTTCTGCCCACGTATGCAACTAGGAGCTACCACGTGCCAAGGTCACCTGGAGAGTAGAGGACCGGAGAGGAAAAGTATGTATGGGGAGTGATCGGGGGCATCACAGAGGCCTTCCGCTCGGGGGCTTCTGCCTCGGTGAGGAGAAAGGCCACAGATCGATAGCACTAGGATCAGTAGCAACATTCTAATACACAGGGAACAAAAGATCAAACGTATTTTTTTTTAAAAAGCATCTTCCATATGATGGAAACAAAACAGAATACAGCTCTAGACATGGAAAATGTGAAATCTGTGACCAAGTATCAGCTTATATGTGGTATGTTTTAAATATTTTCCTATCAACTATTAAACGCTAAAGGCTGAAGGGTGACAGCCGTCGAGGATGGATTCAAATCCCGACCCTGGGACAGCCTGGCTGCGTGACCGTGCGAACAACGCGGGCCGGTGCCGTGAGGCTACGCAGCACCACGCTGAGCCGGGGCGCGGCTGTCAGCAAGGTCAGCAAAGATCGGCAGCGTGGAGGATGCATGAGCACAAGACTCAGACTTCTCCTGGCCACAGTGCCCTCTCCAGTGACCCCACGGGCACAGCCAGTCTCCCCTTCCTGGGGTCTACACAGCCCGAGACCTGGCCTGCTCCACCCCCCGCCCCTTGGTGTGCTATCCTTACTTCTCTTTCTCCTTAGTTTGAGAAATTGAAAAAATCATCAGTACAAAAATCATGAAAGACCTCAATTTCTATTAAAATTGTCCTATTTGCCATCAAGCTTTTTATTAAACATAGAAAACATTAGTATAAAACTAAGTCCTCTCCTCCTCTATTCCCTAAAAGGTGCACACATGGACCCCTACAGGAGCGTGGTTTACACGCTGCTGTGCACACAGGCCCCCGTGGCACATGCACAGAACTGCCCTGCCTTTCCCCGAGCACCGGGCACCAGGCCCCAGCGCCATCCTCTTCAGCCTACAGCTCAAGAGGCCCTCACACAGCTGCTGTGTGCTCATGAATCCTCCCCACTCCTTTCCACCCCTTTACCTCATGCACCTGTTTGCTCCTCCCTCAAACTCTGATCAGGTAAGGATTTTGGCTTCTTTGTTTTGGGGGCACCCTATACTTCCCTGTGGTACTCAGCAGAGCGTAAAGTACCCGCCTCACTTTATTAAAGTCGTCCTTGCCCATGAGCTCCCGAGGACAGTGCATTCAACAGCACCTGGTCTCTGCAGAGGGATTCTTAGAAAACCACCAAAGAGCAACCAGGCTCTGTGGGCGCTGGGCCACACAGCCCTACTCTGAACATCCCCTAGCCTTCCTACCCCCACCACCATCCTTCACGCTCCCTGCTGCTCAGATTCACTCCTGGTTACCATTAGCAAGTCAACTACTTTCTGAAAAGCTGACCATCATTTAGATTTCAATACCTCCCAGAGAAATTTACTTCCCCAAATGTATATTTAGGTGACCTCCCTGTTCAGCCACTAGAAATACTCCAACATCCTCCAATTTCACTCAGAAGAAAATTAAGACGCTTTACTCTGGTCCCCAAAGGCCCAACATGAAATACCTCCCCAGGCCCCCTCTCTCATCTAATACTTTTCTCCCTGACAGACAAACCCACCACAGTGATCTCTTCCAGATTCTACTGGGTGACTGAGGAGTGGGAAGATCCCCCCAAGTACCACCACTTCCTTCCCCAGTTGCGCTAGGCCACCTCCCAGTAAGGGACACTGACAAGTTTGCTGAGAAGAGGTATCAGAACCCGCGAAATGCCCCTGCCCTGCTCCATGGAGGCCTTGCTCCTTGCAGCGCACAGCCCACAGCCAGCGCTTGCCCGGGACTCAGCCCCTCAGGTCCTGCCCCACACCCGCCAACTACAGGGTATGATCAGTAAGGTCCCTGGGTGGTACAAGGCGGGATTTTCAGAGATACCGCACAGAGTCGCTCCAGTACACAAAGCACCACCAAATGTGAGAGCTGACGCTAACAAGAGAACTTGTTTCGTACCTGATGCAACAATGGTGCTCGCCCACAGCGTATTTTCTATGCTGAGACTCTCATGAATGGGTGGGTCGCAGTCTTCCTGTTCACAGAGAAGGGGAAAAATGGCAAGTTAGCAACTTTTTTTTACTTCAGATATCTGCAGTGATAAAAACAAGTGTACAAGCTGGATTCAGTGAATGAGCAGTGAAACGGCAATGCAGAACAAAGTGAAAAACTAGGGAATTTAGACAGAGGCTCCTGGGAAGAGGGCAGAGCAGGGAGCACCAGGAATCTCTCCCCACCGGGCAACGACCACACGGCAGAATCTGTCTGATGGGACTATCTGGGGACTGCAGAGTCGGCTGAAGGCTTGCAGCTGTCCAGGAGAAGTAGTCAGTTTCGGTCTCTTCTAGCTCCCAGCATAGAGCAGCTACCCAGCCGTGCGGCAGGCAGCCGTGCACGTGTTCCTGGGGCAGCCTGCAGACACCAGGTGGGCAAGAAGCACCCCGTCCTCCAAAGAGCAGGAGTCTAATAAGCTCTGACCACCGCCGGCTGCTTCTGATCACACAGGTGCAGACACAGAGCCTGGCGGCCGTTGCTGTCGGCCCTCCAGCTCCAGTGATTCCAAGGGCATTGGAAGGGCGAGGGCCCCCTTGTCCCCCTTCTGGGAGCCAGACATGAAACACTAGAACATTCTAAAACAACTGCATATATGGAAAAAAACACAAAGTGACTGTGGGTGCCCAAGAAAAAGCTCAGAAAAGACCTGAA